>NC_055676.1:20188093-20501903 GCF_017976325.1 Chelmon rostratus | reverse complement strand
CAAATTGGATGTTTTCTTCAGCTGCAGCGCTTGAGCTCTCAGGGCCACCGTACCATTTTGCATGATGAATACTTCTACTTTTGTACTGTACTGGTGAGTAAGAGTTTGAACGCAGGTTTGTTACTTGTGAGAGAGTATTTTTAAACTGTCGTCTCGCTGCTTTCACTTCACTAGTCTGAGCATTTCTTCTACCCATGGTGCTTCTAGTGAAAGCTCAAAAGATCCTCAACTTTCCAGCAGAGACACACAGTCTGAGAGTAGCCTCTCATGGCTGCTTTGCTCTGACGACTCTGTCCATGCTGCACTGAGCGGGAGAGATGCTTCTAGCAGACAAGATTTGCTTCTGTGTGACGCTGAATATGACGACAGAGAAATGTGCTATGACTTCTGTACTGTGTTTGATTGATCGTTCTGTTCTGTGTGTCATCAAACAAAGAGAAAATCACCAGCATCAAACTGACTTTCAGGCAATCAAGTTATATTGTATGTGTCTACGGCTAAGAAGGCACAAAAATCAAGCAAATATCTCTGCTGTGTTTCCTGCTTACTCTAACACTGCCGCCCATCAACCTGCTGTGTGTTCATGTGTGTGTGTCTATGTGTGAAGAGATGGCAGAAGACAGATGGCATGTCATCCTGTCCTCCTCTCCTCTCCCGCTCAGGGCGCTGACATGTTCCCTCGACTGTCGTCTTTTCAACGAGCGGCACTCACCAGAGAAGTTCCTGGAGACTAGCATGGTGGTCAAAATGGCTCCCTGTGGAGGAGAAGGAAAAGACGAGGGTGAGAGGAGAGAACGAGCCTCTTTACGTTAAGCTGTGCTGCAGCAGCACAAGCTAAAACATGCAGAGAGAAAGAAGAACATTAGAGTGGTGTAAAAAAACATGAAGCGCAGTGAAAGAGCCGTTTTTGAGGAGATTCTTCTCACATCAGATCAGCTTCTTCATACCATCACAGATCATCTGACCAACAGTCCTCCCAATGCTTTAAACCTTTATTCACTCCAGGGATGAGTGAGTGAATATGCAGTCAAACTCTTCACAGCTCACCCTGCAGACCCATCACACTCTGCACACAACCTGTTCCAGCTTCTGTGCTGTGGCTGACGCTCAGAGCTCAAAACCACGAGTCAGACCAGTCATATCGGGTCAATAAGCCTGTAACACTAAAACACGCACTCACCTGCAAATCATATACTCTATAGCTTAAATACACACTATGCTCTAACATGTATGAATCATCCATTACTGATAAATATAAATACTCTATATACTGTATATAAACATGT
The DNA here is from genome assembly GCF_017976325.1 of Chelmon rostratus. NCBI lineage: Eukaryota > Metazoa > Chordata > Actinopteri > Chaetodontiformes > Chaetodontidae > Chelmon > Chelmon rostratus. The sequence goes on along the minus strand of NC_055676.1, from coordinate 20,500,617 downwards.
ATTCTTACACTGTGCAAACACATACTTCATGTATATAATCTATCAATCATCATTCATTTATTCCTTTGCACCGTTTGCGTTTGTTTGCAGCATATATATATACAAGTGCATGCATGCATATACTTGTATGTTGTTCATTGTTTCGCATTTAGTTTTTCACCTGCTTGTATGTACACAATAGCTAAATGTTTACGTTAAGTGCAGTATATCTTTTTAACATATGACTAACGGTCATTTCATCCATTTTCCCAACATGACAGCGACTCGCAGACTGCAGGCATGCACATGTCTAATAGGGGGGTTTGTTTACTGCTGTGGTGGTATGAGAAGTGCATGTGCTACATGTATGTATTGTATGTATGTATGTAAGTCTGTATGTACCGTTCTATCTTTGTTCAGCTTTGCATCCTTGCCTTTAGCTGTATGTCTATTTCTATCTTCCCGTTAATCGTGTCCCAGCTTTCTGTCACTCAAAGCATGTGCACTGTCGCATGTTATAAAACAGGCAGCAGAATTCTCTCTCTAATAACGTTAAACGACGAAACTGATGCATCAGTGGATTCACTGTGAGCTGCGGCGGCTCACGACGATCATTAAGTCCATCGGCGAGGCAGCCAGAGAGCAAACAGAAAACACTCCTCTTCCTGATATCATAACCAGTAGGCGACATGAGGGGGGACGCCACCCCTCTGGGGTCGTTCAGTTGAATGTTTTGACTCACTGATCCATTATCCGACTGAGGCTTGTGAAGTTAGAGTCTATGACCTCAACCATGACTCTGAAATATCAGCAGTCTAACTGTGTCATACATGATGCTGAATCCGTAGACTTGCAGTCAGTTTGTGTCTATAATATTCTCCAAACTTTATATTATAAATACTGAATTCTACACCGTTTTGTAGCCTGCTCCCACCGGATCATCCCCGCAGTGAAAATTCATTCTAACAATTATAACTCACTGCTGTTCTCTCCCTCGCTCTCGCTTCAAATAAGCTTTATTGGCACGACTACTGAAGCTAGATTATTACCAAAAGCTAAATTATGTTTTACACAAAAGAGCAAAACAATCACAGCATGACAAGCTTTCTCCCTCTCATGCATGAAGTGTTAAACATCGTACAAGCATTGAGGCTCTCTGTGTGAATGTGCAGTGATGAACATTAATGTAAAGGTCTCGTATGTCTGAATGACAGAAGGGGCTTTAACTGGACAGGAGAGGAGGGAATCTGCGGTCAAAATGAAATCTTACGAAAAAGATTCATGTCCTCAATTTCTCTGATGTTGTTTGCTCGAAGTGAACGCAGATACTGTAGAGGAGCTAACTTTCTCCTTCCTGAATCAGAGATAACTTCAAGCATTTTTCGCACCTTGAGTTTCCTCCTGGCGTTAAACTTCTTCAGGCACTCGACTGTCTCCTGTCTGTGCATCATAGAGGCCACTGTTGAGCGTTGCTGCGGGGAGACAGAGAAAGAGATGCTGAAAATAAAACATTAGAGGAGAAGCTCTGACAGTGACAGGTTTATGTGGGCAGGAGCTGTCGGAGGTACTCGCTTCTGTGGAACGTGTTGATTGTGAGGCTCTTTAGGTGATGAAATTTTTGGCAAAAACCCGAAGCCGAATACATTCGACTTTATGGCGTCCCAACAATCAGCGTGCTTGTGTTTAGAGACTTTGTTTAATGATACAGTGTGTGATAGGACATATGAAACAGAGCCATATGCAGTATACTGCTCTGCAAAGCATATCATTTACTAGAGTGAAAGTACTGTGTATTTAAAATACTTCAGTACAAGTAAAAGTGCATAACTATTATTAGCAAAATGTACTTGAAGTAAATGGTAAATGTATTAGTTTTAATTCAGGAAAAAGGCTGTAAGTGTTACAATATTATTACTGATGCATACATGTGTTTGATGAATTATTAATTATTCTACACATTTTCAGGTTCACCCAGCTGAAAAAATATATTTCAGTTATACTTTTTCACAAATGTACTAAGTACACTTTGTGCTATTTTTGTCGCCTTCAATTATACTTAAGTGTACACAAGTAGTTCTTGAGTACCACTTGAGTTATACTTGATATGTAAACAGTTTTTACACACTGTGTCTCGAATTCCACAAGTGAAAATCAGGATTCATGAGCCTTCAAAACACACTCGCACTTCAATTGTATTGTATCACCAATGTGTTGGAAATATACTTCAAATTAAGTGAAAGTACACTTTAATTAAGCTGCTAATACTGTATTACAAAGGACTTGAAAATAAGCACACTTTATTAGTATTAAAAGTATTTGTAATTAAGTACACTTTGTAAAAGTACACTTAAGTACAATTTATAAATAAAGTACTTTGGAATACTACTTTAACTATTGCAGAATCAGTAAATTTATTTTAATATATTTAAGTAGAACTTAATGACGTCTATTTAAAAGTAGACTTTTTTAAAAGTATCTGTCAAACATACTTAATATATAAATTAATACACAGATAAATAAAGCACACACAGTAAACATAAAGAAGTATGAAATGGAAATTAAAGTAAAGTACAAGTACCTTAACTTTGTACTTAAGTTAGATTTTGAGTAAATAAACGCAGTAATATTCCACCACCGGCAGAAAATAGTATCAGAAGAGTGAAGCTGAGAAAAAAAGCTTGAAGTTTTCATGCTGGCTAATACATTATTCTTATTTTTGTACTTAATAATACCTAATAATCAGGACAGAAGTGAATGTTCAAAAGAAAAAGGAAATTTGTGAGACTAATCAGCTGTAATTTACACTTTTCTCTATAAAGACCGACTGAACTCTCTGTTAAACTGCAACACTAAATGGCACCGTGAGAAATACTACAACATTTATATAATTAATAAATGACTTTGAGTAGTTTTATTGGTGTTTAGTTGCATAAAAAATGAGTCTTTCAGCCGGCACTGATATGCAGACCTGCTGTAAAGACATTTACATCGTTGGCTGCTGCTACAGGAGTCATTTTTCTCTGTGTGATGAGCGGCTGGAAAAACTCGGTTAATGTCAGAAAAAGTTATTTTGCCTGAAAAACCGCCATTCTTTGAACTTTTATACACAGCAAACCATCTCAGATAAGCACTTAAACTGCACATATCAGAGAGTGTAAGCTGGTGATCTGATATTCCTGTTCATGACGAGCACACAGCGCTCATCCCTCACATACTTTGCTCTTTTGCCCTCCTGTGGAACATAGAAGATAATCTGACCCCGTATCTGCAAATATCAGAGATTGCATGTTTGGAAACAGATGGTGCTGATATTTGGCAGCTTTGGACAGATGTTCACAAACTTGCTGTTGGAGGATTTACATGAAATATTGATTCCTGTCTGCAGCAACAGGGTGCTGGATGCAGAGTATGTGGACTTACGCAGACCCATGGGTGCTTCAGAGCCTCCTGGGCAGTGATTCTCTTTGCTGGGTTGATAGTCAGCATCTGGTTGATCAGATTTTTAGCCTCCGGAGTCACTGTGTCCCACTCTGGGGAGGGAAACTAAAGCACACACAAACACACACATTAGAGCAACACAAAGTCTGATTTGAAGTGGGAGAAGTGGCGTGATGAGAGCGACAGCGGCAGGCTCACATCGTACGCTCCGGCTTTGATCTGCTGGTAGAGTTTGTGCTGGTCCTCGTCCCAGAACGGAGGGTATCCAACCAGAAGGATGTAGAGGATCACACCTACACACAAAAACACAACCTTTGTCTGAGTGACAAGAAGGAGAGAGAGGAGGCGGCGGTGAAAACCATGCAGAGAGCTTACCGCATGCCCAGATGTCTACAGGTTTACCATATGCCTCCTTCCTCAGCACCTCTGGGGACAAGTAGCCGGGGGTCCCTGCAAAGCCTGCACACACACACACACATACACACACACACACACACAAACATCAGGGTCCAGTTACAGGTGTAGGAGACTGTCCTCTCTAGGAGAACGACAGCATCAGTCAATTCAGCAAACCTCAAAACAACATGTCTACGTTCATGCAATCATTCATAGTAACAAAACATCTGACTTTAACACACGAGACTGCTGTTCATTTTCTGTTTAGAACTGACAGCATCACCACGATCGCTCCCACACCTTAATCACATGTTCATTATTGCAACCATGACGGTGAAATTTCATCATTCTAACCTAACCGAGTCGTTTTGTGCCTGAATATATGGAGTGAGTTTAACTCTTAGAACCACTGCACTGCATGAAAACGTAGCTGAATGTCAAGCTGAGCTTTCAGTTTGCTACAGCCTCTTTTTAATAGATCATGCTGGCTCTGGCTCAAAATAAGTATAAGAAAGTCGTTTCGTGCACTTGGCTCAATCAGGGCTCTAAGATCCAGCATCCTCATCAGCTTCCTGAATAGACGAAGAATAAACACACCAGAATTGACAAAAGAGAAGATGCAGAAACTGAAAACAAACAGATCAAGATGAGGGGCCATTCAGTCAGATGAGATATGAATCTAATATTAGAGGAAGAGGAGGCAAAAAAAGTCTCTTCGTTTGTTAGACTCCAGGGAACGAAGTGACACTATGGATGAACAGTCCTGTGGAAGCCTTTTCACTTTTCCCCATCAAAATGCTTTGCAGCTTCAGTGTGACGGCTCTACTGCACATCAGAGCTGTCAGGAAACAGAGCCCTTCATGATCAGGAGGAGGAGGAGGAGGATGACAACGGACTGGCAGATGGTTTTGTAATAAGAAAACACTGGACTCCATAAGACTCATGCTCATATATGGGTAGCGGGTACTTGTTAACCTACGATTAATCAGAAGTGCAACTTTAATTAGGATCTCAGTGGAAACACACTGATGCTGGTAAGATTCCTAAGGTCAGTGTCCAGGAGTCAGATTTAGACCTGGTCACATACAGGACAATAACTGCTGGTTTCGCCTACAACTTCTGGTTTGATAATGAGGTATATGACCAGAGGTGGTAATGTTTGAGGGGCTATTAGGACGTAAATCTCCTATAGAGGTAGCTATAGATTGTCCAAAAGAGAACATTCCTCAGTGGGACAATGCACAGAGCATGATCTCGTCTTTGAGATAAGAAAGATATGGGTGGAGTTAGACAAACCGTCATGCTATATATTGTGTTGTCTGTACGTTAAGGGCAGAGTTTTCTGATTGGACCCTGAAGCTCTCTCGGATGGCCGGCATCTGATCTGATACTGCTTGTTAATAAAGTTTTCTTTAACTCAAGATGTATCAGTGGAGTCCTTTCTACACCATCATCATACCACTGCTCAGCAGGACCTGGCTGATTAATGTCAATAGAAAGCAAACTCTTTGTAAATCTGTCCAAGACTTCGTCCCTCACAACAAACTGAAAATTACATTTTTGCTAAGAAATCAGTATATTTATAAAGTGTGTTTGCTTTGACTTATGTGACATAAATTGTGATGACCTTCTCATTTTTCTGCAGGAACTGTTCTCAACATCGGTGTTATCTTCAGCATTGATCCCCAACCCGTGGGCAGCCGTGGGTCATTTGGTACTGGGCCGCACAGAAAGAAAAAATAATTTCCATTGTTTTGTTGTGGAGGTGCCTGACAGTGCCAGTCTGCAGCCAGGTCCTCTTGACATGATTAAAAAGTGGATTTACGTTCATTATTATTGTTATTATTATTATTATAGAGAAAATACCACAGTTTTTCATGCCGATCTTATCATTTTATTTTGTTTTTATCTACTACACCTTTAGACTGGGCCATGAAAATATTGTCAGACATTAAACTGGGCCATGGTACAGAAAAGGTTGGGGACCACTGATCTACAGGGTGTCAATGTTTGGTGCTGACTGATGATGTATGTGCTGGAATTTGATTCATGCAGTATCATATCACTTCATTTCCACACATAAAGTTAACCAGCTCGGGACCGACTGTTAGCCGTTGCTTTGTATCGTCTGTAATTTGGGCGCTCCTTAGGTTTATCCGTGACTTTGTGTTGTGGTTCGAAACGGCCAGCGGGAATCTGTGCTAACGTTAGCGGGTTAGGCTAACTGACTTCCACATTCCAGCAAGATGGGTCTTCTCGAATGTTGAACGGTGTTGACGGACAGATATCTTAAATTGCTAACGGTTGCTAGCCAACAATGAGCGCGTATTGAAAAAGGGAACAAACAAGAGATGCAGAGCTATGACAGACTCCAGTCAGTAGCACGACACAGGAGCAACACTTGTATCTACAGGGATCATAAACTGGTGAGGATGCTAACATTTTGCCTGGGACTTGTAGCTTTAGCATTTAGCACAATGTCATTATGTAGTTCGCCATATTTAAGACCCATTTAGAAGACTTTTGTTTTGAGCCAGCTGGAAACGTCAAAAGTCGTCCAGAGAAGGAGTTTTCATCCAACTCATGGAGCTAACATTAGCTAAATTAGTGAGCTAGCTAGCTAAATCTGTCAGCGGCAATGAAGAATGGAGAGAAAGCTTGACAGAATGGGAACTTTACCTAAAAGATGGCAATGTGATTGGTTCTACACATGGTGGATACGTATTTCCATTTCCTGTCACAATGGCGGGATATTTAATCGTGAAATGTGTGTGTTGCGTGTGTGTAACATACCAAACCAAGCCTGCTGGTCTCCTTGAACCTCAATAGCGAGTCCAAAGTCGGCCAGCTTCACTGCCGCGTTCTTACACTTGCTGGCGAGCAGCAGGTTTTCTGGCTGCGTGTACACACACAAACACCAACACAGTCATGTCAGTTAAAACTCAACACGTCTCATAGCCCCGTCAGATTCTGCTCTCAGGTAAAATCCTCAGTGTGCCGGATAAAAAGCAACAAGCTAAAGAAGCTTCCTGTTTTTCTTCTCTTTTTGTTAGGCGGAAACTTTTTCAGGGCTAGACTGCGGCACATTTGTAAAATGAACAAAAATGTCTTAAGACTCACATTTGAAGCTTGGCTTCTTGGCAACAATAAACTGCATGCTATTAACAGTTAGATTGTTTATTCAGTGAAATGAATGAATGTCTCTTTGGAGTCATTTTAGATGTTTTTGTCGATTTGACATCGTTTTCAATGTCTTTACAGTTGTTTTTTGTCTCATTGTGGTCCTTTTTTTGTCTCTTGTTACCTGTCCATTTACTAATCCATCCATGATGCAAATAAGCAAACCTTCTTATCACTTTCTATACAGGATGGCACTAAGACAGACCAATCAGATTTCAGAGGGGCATGTGCCATCTTTGGCCACACCTCTGAAAAAGTCACCTTCCTGACTTTTAGTTTTCTTAAGTTTAAAAAGAAAACCGAAATGACAGCGTGACAGACCACTGAGATGGAACCAGTTAAACCCAGATCAGAGGACTAAGAATAGCTACGACAGAGCACACACACTCCCAGCAACACTCATACATATTCTATTACATACACACATAAATGCACACACGCTCGGAGGCTGAGACAGACAGATGGGACTTAAAAAAACATGTCTAAGCCTTTTCTGCCATTTGTTTACTTGAGGAAGACCAAACACAGCTTGTCTTTTTGCAACAGCCGTGTCTTTCCTGCTCAGACACTGATGTAACAGCAATCTGACAAACATCTACAGCCCACAACACGCAGGAGCAACAGCGGCGTGTTGTATAACCACTTAATGCTGACAGTGATTGATTTGTGCCATCAACCAATAATCATTCCACCAACGTGGCACAGAAACAGCTGTAGGTTGTGCTCCAGCTGCAGGAGAGTCATCATGTCACCCTCTGCTGGCCGATTTAAAAACTCATTAGAGGAGGCCTGACTTATGAGCAGCAGGTGGGACCTGCTTAAAGGGACAGACCTCTGCAATAAAATTATATAACATGAATAAATAATCAACGGCACCTCACAGCTCCCAATACTGAGATATATCCTGAATCAATGAGTTAATGATATACTGAGGGAAAAGCTCACTTGTTCCTGTTTGTCAGGTTTTCTGACACTTTGGGGCGAAATGTCAATGTAAGTCCAGGAAGAAGAGACTGTTTTACATTTTGTCATTTTGGGAAATACACTTAATTTAATTTATTACCAAGAGTTAGATGAGAAGATTAATACCACTTTGTTGTCTGTGTGATAAATATGAAGCTACAGCCAGCAGGTGATTAGCTTAGCTTAGCATGAGAACTAGCAATAAGGTGAGCTAGCTTGGCTTTGTGCAAAATGGAAAAAATCAGCCTAATATCACCTCTGTTTCATGACCAATTACCTGCAAAACTAATGACACGCCCATCGGCTTGTACTTTGTGTTTACTGCTAATTAACAAACATTAGCATGCCAACATGTTATACTAAGATGGTGACTATATTAAACATTTTTCCTGCTCAACATCAGCATGTTAGCATTGTTATTGTGTGCACATTGACATGCTGATGTGAGCATTTAGCTCAATTACAGCCTCAACAGAGCCGCTACCATGGCTGTAGACTCCTGTTTACTGCAGTGAATGTATCATTGTTGCTAAATCAGGGTTTAGCTCGGATTTCTATAACTTAATTTCTCAGTTTTCAGTGAGGTAGGTTGTTGCTCATAAATCATTTAATATTTTGTTTTGGCTGCAAATAACATTTATGTCAATTATTGATTAATTTGTGGATTATTTTCTTGATTAATCAAACAGAAAATCAAAGATTTGTGCACGGTGACATCTTCTAATGTTTTGTTTCGTCCAACCAATGATCCAGACACCAAAGATACTCGATTTCTGATATAACACAGAAAAAAGCAGAAAAGCCTCACATTGGTGAAGCTAGAGCCAGTGACTGTTTAGCATTTTTGCTTCAAGAAATAACAATTAATCTATTGTGGAAAAAGTTGCTGATTTATTTTCGTTCCATCCAGTAATTCATTAATCAACTAATTGTTGCAGCTCTAATCTTCTCCATTCTCAAAAGGTTGCTAACTTGTAAAACCATTAGAATAATAAATATAACATTTAGTTTCATTGCTAACAAACATTCTTTTAAAAAATGAATTGAAAAATGAGCAGAAATCTTGTCAAATATAAATGATCCTGCCAGGTGCGAGTTGACATTTTGCCTCCGAGTTATCAAGGTCAGGTCTAAGTCTGAAGACTCAGAGACTGGGAGACAAGAAAAACAGCAAATTCAAGGTAATCTTGCTCATTTCTTTTCCTTCCTACATCATAAAGATAACGAATGGGGAGATTTATTTAACGGTGCAATAAAAGAAAGACATGATATATACAGCTTGATGTCCTTTTTTAGCGTCTCCTTTCTAAAACTCATGTAGAGAAGAAGCCTAAATGACTGGAGATGACAGTCCGAGACAAACTGAGGATGAAATATCGATCCTCAGGATATTGGTTTCAAACTCTTCTTGTCTTTCAGAATAGTTCACACTGGCCTGAATCTTTTAGCCTCGTTTCATGAACAACTAATGAGAAAACAACAACAACATCTCAGCATCATTTTCTTTTGTAGTAACTTAATAAACCTCCATGAGGGAAATCATCACACCACAAGCTCACAACCTTTCCCATCTGGCCTCCTCTGTGTGGGCAACCTTTAATACACTTCTATAGGGTAAAGTAATTGTGGCGTTCCCCAAAGAGTCCCGCTGTAATAATATCAGGTGAGCGGAGGCCAGTATGGAGAAGGACCATGTTTTATAAAACGTAAACACATAATTTGAACACAGACGGGAAAAAAAAGAATCAGAACGTTGTTTTGCATCTTAAAAATGGTTCATATTTTTGGTACCACTTCATTTTAACCACCAGTTTATAATCAGTTAACAAATGGCTGAGTGCCATAATACACGGTAATGCAGCTGTAAGCAGATATAAGAGCAGTGCTTGTGAATGTATTCGTTAACTACTCCTCTAACTGCTGTATAAACAGTTAATGAACACTGTAGTTGCAATCACATATGTCTTCATCAGTTTTAATCACATTTATTAACAGTTTCAAACCTGCTTTTGAGTGATTTAGACTTGCCATAATCAACATATAAATATCTTATAAAAAAATTAACTTACCTACAAACGATTTGTACATTTCATTAGGTTTACAATGACTTAATGAATTCTTTATTGTTTTTATTCATAATATCATGATGACATTTTTTTTAGATACCACTACTTGTAACATAATTATACTGTTACACTTTTTATTGTGTTGGTATTTTTTGTTATTCACAGGAACATATCTGTGTTAATAAGTTAATAAACCCTTAATAACACACTGTAAAATCATTATAATAAAAAACACCTTTACATCATTATTATAAACAATTTTAGATATAGATATAGATATATCTATATAGATATCTATATCTATTCAAAGCAGGTTTGAGTTCTTCATAAAGATTTTAAAAGTACTGCAACAGGTGTGTTTATAACGGTATTATACAGTTATTATCATGAGTTAACTGTTTATCTACCAGTTATATATACTTCGAAAGTATAAATATTGACACTTTAAAATGTACTTATGTCTGTTTACAGCTAGATTATATGACATTATATTGCACTGTAAACTATTTATTAACTGTTTATATACTGCATATAGTTGCTACGGGGGGAGTGGTAATAGTTTTTAGGCAATGGGTGCAAAGGTGAGAACTTCAACCACTGCAGGTGAGTGAAAACAAGACCAGCTGCTGTCAAGTTGCTCTTTCACTTGAAAGTTCAATTAAAATTCTTGGAACACATCACTCTAATAAAATGCATATAGATAGTAGCTACAATCCGATGCATGCACAGACATTAGTTTAATGAAACACAACAAGGCAAACAGTCACGCATGCACTGACAGGTCAGGCCCACAGACATGCACAGACATGCTAGCTTTAAATATGTCTTACTGCACTTACCAGCCTTCAGTATCTGGTACAACAGTCAGATGCAGACAAACACAACTTTAAATCCATCCCAACACACACACACACATACTGACACAGACACATACACAGACACACACCCCTGCAGGTGACTCACCTTGAGGTCTCTGTGTACCACCCCCATCTGATGGCAGTGGAGCACGGCCTCCAGGATCTGCTGGATACAATGACTGCACGCAAACAGCAGGGGGAGCAGGTTAGTCTGAGCACATTCAGCCCCCAACTGTCACATCCATGCAGAGGCAGCAACGTCTCAATACAGGCCACACAAACACACACAAACAAACACACACGCACACACACACACACACACACACACACAATTACGCCATCACTGCACTCACACATACATGGGTTCAATATAGGAATGATGTTGCACTGCACACATACACCACGTTCACACACACACACACAAAAAGTGTGAAGAGTGAACCTGTCTGTGAACTACGGAGGGTGAAGGTGCGCAGTTTGCTATTTTCTGTTTTAAAGAAAGGGCCAAACATTAGTCAGGCAGTGTGGGAGTGAGCTGCAGCTCTATGTGGGAGGCACTGTGTCTAACCTGCACATTCTCCTGTGTAATTTATTCAGAAACGGCAGTAACACCGCCTCTGACGAAACATTTTAGCAGGTTTCCAAGTGTCTGAAGTAGACTCTGCTCTGCTGTTACTCCACTGAACTCCACTCTCTTTCACTTTCTCTCTCTTTCATGCTTACTCACTCACTCACACTCTCTCGCTCTCTCCCAGAGCATGGTGCTCGGTCTGCTAGGACCCACAGGAAATCACAATTCTAGTTCAGACCGTCTAAAATAGTGCAACAAGAGTCCCAAAAGCAAAACCTGAAGACAGGCAGACACGCAAAAAGAGGCAGACTGACAGACAGCAGGCACAGGCAAGTCGCTTTAAATCACAGGCAGAAATTAAAGAAATAGCAATAAAACACAAGCATGTAAAGAGAAACCCTTGTACAGAGGGTGCAGGGCAATGAGACACACACACACCTTGAGGTCCCTGTGCACTATGTCATGTTGGTGGGTGTAAGACACACTGTCTAGAATCTGATGGATACAGTGACTGTGGAGACAAAACAACAGGGTGAGGAGAAGATAAAGGAGGGAACACAGAAAGGAAACGAATCATATAGACGGTAATACAGAGAAGAACAGGGAGTAGGGGAGCATCTGACAGGAGGCGTTTGTTTTTAGGAACAGGTACGTGAGAAAGATTGTGTAGTCAGTCCACCAAAATGACAAAAAAACATATTTCCTGACAACAAACTTGTTATGCAGATAGTTTAGATTGTATTTTTCCAGCATTTGAGATATCTGTCTCTGAGATTTCTGCCAGCACCCAAATACACTGGAGGTGCATGGATTTTCACTTCACAGCATTAAAAGATTAAACATGGCTAAATGTCTCACTGAACACTCACTGTTTTTCATATAAGCCAGCAGAGTCATCGCAGGTTGACTCGTACACGTCACGACCACTTCCCTCTTACAGAAAGCCAGCAGTACAACTGGACTCACCCCCTGGATCTTCACATTCCTACTACTACTACTACTTCAATTCAATTCGATTCCCCCATGATCAAGCACTTGGCGACAGCACTTCTGTCTGTGTGTGCCATCGATTGTTGTACATCAAGCGACACAATGCTACATGACAGCGCCGATAAAGAGTCTGCAGCCATGTGTGCACCTTTGTGAAGCTGTGCATAGACTTGCTTTGAGCTAAACATCAGCATGCTACCAGTGACGATGTTATAAGTGTACCATGTCTGCAATCTTAGTGTAGCATGTTAGCATGTTAGCTTTTTCTAATTAGCACTAAACACAAAGCAGAGCAGAGGCTGATGGGAATGTCATTAGTTTTGCAGGTATTTAGTAATAAACCATCAGAGTTATTATCCTGAGCAGAACAAGAATGTCTGAACCAAATTTCATGGCAATCCATCCAATAGTTGTTGAAATGTTTCTCAGGGAATCAACAAGTCATTAGGATAAATCATCTCAGTACAATGACTGTATCAAACACAGGGGCCAATCCAGCAAGTAGATGTCAAGCTACAGTATCTCACAGAATATGTGACGAATCTGACCTGCTGGGGGAACTAGAGAAAAAAATCTAAGGATTAGCAAAGTAAGAAGGATTCATCTTCTGTGGACCATGAAGGTCTGTAGAAATTTTAACAGCAATCCATCAGATGCTTGTTGAGACATTTCAGTCTGGACCAAAGTGGTGGACCAGTTCTGTGAGGCCCACAAACAAAATCCCATTCTCCTACACTGTACTGAGTCTGAAGTAGATAGACAGTATAAGGAACAGATATCTCAAAATGTGACACCAAAATTGTCCTCATGGCTGGATGACACTGGTGGTTAAGCGAGAAATATGTTTTTGTTGGTTTTTGGGTGAACCTACCCTGTAACAGGGTGGAGAAAGAAGGGAGGGATGGAGCGGTTCTGTGTGCAGATGGTGTATGGAGAGAAAACTGTCAGTGAGATACTGTTGGACAGTAATCAAGCCATGCTAATCACACACCCACACACAAACACATAGAGTGACACACACACAGACACACAATTTCTGCAAACAACAGGAAGAATGAAGGCAGATGAGAGGGCAGAAAAGAAAAAAATAGGGAGAGTAAATCTAAAGAATAGGAAGGAAAAAAATGGTCACTCTGAGGTAATTATCAGGGCTCTTATATGCCATCATATGGCTGCATATGTTCCCTACATTTAAACTGGAAATTCAGTATGGAAGCACTGGTGTGAATACAGGCAGTCCTGGTTGACTAATTAATACCTAATTAATGCCGAAGTAGCATTTATAGCCTATTAATTGATAACAGGCTAGTTCACGTAAGTGTTAATCCTGAAAATCACCCATGTTGGTGGATTTCGTTAAACTTTATCACGTAATCAGGTTTTGAGTTTGCAATGCATTAGCATCGGTAAAGTGACAAATATAAGATGTCTCATAATAAATAGATCGCTGTAAGCAAGATACTCTTCAATGACCTTGAAAATAGTATATATTTTGCATTGTTGGTATTTAAAGCAATGACAACATTAAGAGAAGAGCCATGGTATGCAAAATGGTATCATTCGCATAAAAATGTATATACCATGTGGAATGGAAGAAATGATAATGTTTCTGTTAATAATGAAAAGAAGAGGACCAAGAATAGACCCTTGTTGGACACCAACACGGTACCACATGAAACTACTGCTTGAGTTCTACCACTATCTCACAGTTCAACGTACTGCAGTCGTAAAAAGGATAATTATGATATGATGGTGAGAAGAAATGTCTGCTTTAGTGTAAGACAGCTCACGCTTACACTGTGTTTAAAGCTGGTTTCATGAATGATGCAAAAGTTTGTTTTATGATTTGTTGTGTTTTGAAGTTTTTATTACATCAAATTTTAAAAATGACTATACATCACATGACATATATCCATATATCAGCTATAACAGAAACTTGTTTGCTGAATTAAAATTTGACGGTTGATGCACATTTTCTACTATAACTGTACATAATGATACAAAGTGTGCATTTTGTATCGTGCAGCTAATTGCAGCTAGCGGTAGCATTTTTCCCAGGAATTGCAGTAGCTATGTTGTCCTTCATAGTAAACTATAACTGCACACCTCAATTCTGCATTTGCAATATGGATATGGTATTTTTCAAATATGACAATCTTAAGGAATTAAACCCTGAATACTAGTGCTAGTGCCAACATCTAATATACTAAATGTCATACTTTCATTAATCATTATGTACTGGACTTTTTCTTCTGCAGTAAATTATAATGTGAGTAATTGAAACAGATAAAAGCACTGAAAAAAACACAACACCGTTCATTTTGTTTGCAATAAGTGAATGTGTAAACTAAGACCTTGTTTAACTTCATGATGTAATTTTATGATTTTGTATTAGTTGCATTAGATTTTGCGTTCACTAATCACAGTGTGTAGACTCACAAAACAAAATCTGCCTCCTCTTGAAGTCTGGCGGTTACCGTGTGTCCTTACCAACCAGTAAATAACCTTTGCTCCGATGTCTTTTTGATGAAAGAATCAGAGTCATAAAGAAGACAGAGATGGGACGAGGAGTGAGAGATAAAGATATTTAGAAGGATCAAACACATCTGGAGGAAAAATCAGCTTTAACTCCATCTCTAATTCTATCTCTTTCTCTCCTCCTTTTAATGTTTCAGTCCCCTTCCTTTCTTCTCTCTCTCGCCTCCACAAACCGCCTCCACAGTCAAATTGATTTAAGTCTACCTCCTGAGGGGGTTACAGCGTGGGCATTTAGTGCATGTGTATGTTTCCATCTGTCTGTAAATTCTGACTCTGGAGAAAACTCCTCGACCTCGATTGCAATTCGGTTCACAGAAAACTGTGCAGAGGTATTATCCATCAGGACTAGAGCCTGTAACGCTAGCAAAACAATGTGTCAAAATTGTCTGTATGCGCTAATGAGAGGAGCCGAAACTCGCAGGGCTGCTGGAGGACTGCAGAGGCTGGAGGACTGACACATGGAGGGGATGAAGAAGAGAAGAGGGAGAGGCCATAGAGAATCATTGGGTGTTTACCTGGCATCTGCTTCACTGTAGTACTCTCTAGCCACAATATCCTCGAACAGCTCCCCTCCTGTCACCCTAAGAAATGTAAAGACGAAGGTTAAAAACGCCAAATTATATACGTTCATTCTCTCAGGCAGCACACACACACACACACACACACACACACACACACACACACAGAGAGAGACAGGAGGGGGATGTCCTCATTAGGGGGAAACCCCGGCTGCAGGATTCACTCGGACTGGGTTGCCATGGAGACTGGCTCCAGTGCGGGGGAGTGTATCTGTATCTGTGTGTGTGCGCTAAAGTGGAAGCCGCAAGGATGGAGGAGGGGAGGAGGGGAGAACTGTTATGTAATGGGGGGAACTGCCTTGGAAACGAGGAGGGGATGAGGAGAGAAGAAGAAGAGAAGGAATGAAGAGAATGCAGAGGGAAGACAGAAAGAGAGGAAGCTTAGAGGAGACAGAGGCGGCGAGGACTGAAGGAAGGGAGTGGTGGAAAATGAAGCACCAGGGGAGAGGGAGGGAGAGGAGGGAGAGGAGCACAGCATGGCAGAGAAAGAGATGAAAAAGAGGCAGGGAGGAGGAAAGGAGGAGGAAACAAAGCAACTCACAGGTCAAAAAGGAGATAGTGGAAGCCCTCCTCTGAGATACTGTCATGGAGACGAACTGCAGGAAGGCAAAGTGAAAGAGGCAGAAACTGAGGTGTCGAAATAATCTGATGTGATCTGATTAGGAATGATCTAAGGCACAGGTTTACTTCATCTTCTTTTCATCTTCAACTAGCATTTGCGACATTGCGCATATTTTATTAATATTGTCACTGTCAACAAACCCCATGAACAGACCAAAATCACCAATTAATTCAAAAATAATCAATTAATTGTTTAGTCTTTAAAATGAAAAAGCATCCTTTAGAATTTTCAACAGAGGTATCATCATTAAATGTCTTGTTTGGACTGATCAACAGTCCAAAACCCAAACGTATTCAATTTACTGCAGCACAACAAAGAAAAGTATCAAATCGCACATATGAGAAGCTTCAAAGCCCAAAGAAAACGAGTTCTGCTCCGTCTCTCAGTTCTCTTAAATCTGTTTGTCGCTGCCTTTTATTGAACAAACCACTACTCATTCATCTAATTAACCCAAACCTAATGTGACTTTATGGTTTCAAATGGGAAACACTTAAAAAACTGTGTCTTACCAATGTTGGAGTGCTTGAGCAATCTGCAGATCCTGGCTTCTCTCTCCAGCTTCTGATGGTCTACGAGACAAACTACAGCTTTACAACAACATCTCAGAAAGAAGAAGAAGAAGAAGCTCGAGTCTAAATGCAAACCGGTGGACATGACGAGAGGACACTGATGATCGCTTTATTTTTTTATAGGCTCAATGAAATCAAGTGAATCATAATGAAAACCTCATTTAAGTTTGGACAGTTAACTTTTCTCAAGGTGAGTGGCATTGATTGAGTTATAACACACACACACACACACACACACACACACAAATGACTTTCCTACATACATCTGTGAGAAAGGCCTGAGGGTGACATCTGTCCCAGATGCTCATTTAACCCCTCATTCCAAATAGTGGAGAAGAGAGGAGAGTAGGAAACGTGAGAGGAAATAGGGAGAAGAGGAAGAGGAGAAGAATAAACATGAGGAGGTTAAGAGAGAGGAGAGGAAACAAGGTGCAAAAGAGAGGGAATGAAAGGGAAAGGAGACAAGCGGAAAGGAGACAAAGAGAGTGGAAAGGAGAGAGGACACAAGAGGAGAGAGGTAGCAAGAGGAGAGGGACAAGGACACAAGAGAGGAAATGAGCAGAAAGGAGAAAAGAAAGGAAACAAGAGGAGAAGAGACGAAACAGGAGGAGAGGAGAGGAAACAAAACAAGGAGATGAGAAAAGAGGGTGGAAGAGATGAGCTGAGCAAAGGAGATGAGGGAAGAGGAGAGAAGAACAGAGGGAAGGGTAATATGGAGGGAAGGAAGAAAAGAAGAGGAGGAAAGAAGAGAGTCATCCTGAGAAGTGAATTTGAAGTGACAGATGTGTCAGTCATGTCAAAACTAAAGATGTTGTGTGATGTTTGACTACAGGACAAAACAGAGACACCTGAATGTAAGAGACAAGCTAATGAGTAAAGGTGACACGAGACTGATGCCACCACAGTCCGACTGTACTTACAGCATTCTTGCTTGTTTTAGATGATTTCAAATATGACATCAAACACAGGACGTTACTTCATCGCAGTTCATCCGACAGTGACATCATTTCTGAAACACTACAAATAACCCTTAAAGGGACACTATCTGCATCTTCTGTCACGAGCATCAGAACAGTCTGTAGTAGAGCATGAAAGCGGAGCACAGGCTCGCGATTTTCTCCTGTTAGAATCTGAAACGTTTTATTTGGAAAAAACGACAATTTCTGTCGTCCTTCCTGAAAACGTGGATTCGACGGTGCATCTGACTGAAATCATCATCTGCCTCTCTCAGGGGAACAGACGTGGAGGCTTCACACACTGGAATCAAACACTTGCTAAAATATGCTAATGTGAGCTTTCAGATCTGAGACACACACACACACATAATGATGAAAACCCCCATGATGCCTCTGCTTCTTCATATCCTCATGAGCCCCAGAAAACACACATGCAGCCATGTTACAGCAGATCTGTTAATGTCTTTCTTTTCCTTCTTTCTCTCACCTCTGGCCGAGAGTTTTTTGGTGTTGATAATTTTGGCGGCGTACTCTTGGCCTGTGCAGAGTTTGACACAGCGGCGCACCACTGAAAAGGCCCCCCTGGGAAACAAAGACAGGAGACAGAAAGAGGAGACGGGTCAGCTGCCATATAAGCTTTGTCAGCATCAAAGCGGCATCACAGCTATCGGATTGACCTCACAGTTGTCCTGGACTCCTCTCTGTTTTCAAACACCCTGATCTGAATGCCTGATGCAGGCCTACACAAATCCAGGTTTTGGAGGGAAGTGGACAAGCATCACTGCGGAGGCACCTCACATGTAAACCCACATATAACACCTTAATGTCACTGTTTAAGCAGAAAAGTTATAGCTATAGAACAAAAACACAGCTTATTAAAACAAAACCTTAAACTTTTCAGTGAAATTAAAATAAAGTAAAAGCTCTCTGCTTCATGAATACTTCAACTTCCACTTTTAAGTCACCATATTTTGATCACATTCTGCTCAGTGTGCCAACAATAAACCAACCGAGAACAGACCAAACATCTTTTTTACAGCATCACGTGTTTCATATTTGTGTTAATTGACTGAATTGATTTCTTCTGATTACAATGTTAGAAATCCTCAAGTTAATGGTTTAAATCATAAGCTATTGAGGAATTGCTGCTGGGTTTAATGTTAGCTGCTGTAGTTAGCTACTATAGTCGCTACTGTAGTTAGCAACTATAGTTAGTTACTACAGCTAGCAATTGCAGTTAGCTACTACAGCTAGCTACTATAGCTAGCTACATCAGTTAACTACTACTACAGTTCACTACTGCAGTTAATGTCTACAGTTAGCTACTACAGTTAGTTACTGCAGGTAGCTACTACAGTTAGTTACTGCAGGTAGCTACTACAGTTAGCTACTGATGTTATCTACTGCAGTTAGCTACTGTTGTTAGCTACTACAGTTAGCTACTGCAGTTTGCTACTACAGTTAACTACTGCATTTAGCTACTGTTGTTAGCTACTACAGTTAGCTACTGTAGTCAGCTACAACAGTTAACTAATGTAGTTACCTACTGAAGTTAGCTACTACAGTTAAGGTTAGCAACTTATTTGAAACTAAGTGGAGCAAAACAAATCCCTTTGCCAAAATCCTTTAAACTGAAGGATTTTAAAACAGAGTTGTCTATGTGATTAAACAACAGAGCGCTTGACTTGCATATTAACATTAAGCTAGCAGCAGCTAGCATCTGTTAGCCCAGTCTGTTGACTTGTCGCTGGTTGCAAATGTTTTCTTTTCCCTTTTCGTTTTGTCCCTTCTCTTGACATCAAATGAGGTAACGAGGTAACATTACTTTGTATAAGTGGCTGATGGCATTAATGTTATTCTGTCTTTAAAGCAGGTGAAAGAAAGACCTGATAATACTCACATCCTGCATATTTTTGTTCAGTTTCCAGGTGCAGCGTAGCGTGAACGAGTCGGCTGTTTTAAGTAAGCACTGAGAGCCGACTTATTTCAATCTCGTTTTTTTGAGAATTGATACAAGACAGAAAAAAGACAGTGATCCTATAACTGATTTGTTTAAAAAGACTGAGATAAATTTTGGTAATAACATTTCAAATCAATCATGGTAACACTTTTGTATGTTGTGTCAGTCACAAACATGCAAACATACATATTCAATAATAATAAAAACACACTTGTGCAATATCATTTTGTTTACATTAGGCTTTTTAAGGTCGATATAGGATGTAAAATGTTGGTATTCTGGAAATTATAAGGTTTAGTATAATTTCATTAAATAATTGAAGTACTATATGTGCACATGTGTCAAAACAACACTAAATTTGGCTGAATTATAAAAGCCATAAGTGACACTACATCAAGAGCTGTTGAGGAGCTGAAAAAGCCGACTCTTATTGCTGAGATAAGCCAAATAATCTAGCTCTCTAAAAAGAGCCACAATTCCCAACACGAATGCAGCAGGGTCACAATTTGATGACCTGTGTCAAAAATGATTGCTTTCATTCCAATGTTGGCCTGAAGTTGGTAATTTTAAAAATTACACGCATGCTGTAATTATGAGGTACTTGACATTTCTCTAACCTTCTTTAAAGACTGAATAATGTTAATAGCAACGACCACATGTGAGAGTGGATCCGTCTATATTCACCCTGAAACAGAAGCCATGCTTACAGGCTTCTTTACTCCATGAAGCGACGTGAGTGGCATCAAAAGTCAAGAATTAGAGGAGGAAAAGCAGCTTTCTCAGGATAACTACTGTAAGTGTGTGTGTGCTGGAGTTTTTAGGGCCACATTTGCTCATCAAACCCAATGGAGACAAACAGAAATAACCACCTCTGTCACTTCTCAGAGCTAATTTTATCTCACCTCAGTATTGTTACGCAATGAAACCCTCAGAGCCCCTGCCTCTCTCACAAGCTCTCCAGCATGCATACATTATGAGGAGACAGGGTGAGTAAGCATGACACTCGCTGACACTCCGGCCGTGTACTAGAAAAGGCAGCGGCGCTTCAACATGACAGGTTACCTGCAGGGCAGGTGGGAGTCAGGGGGAGGGCTGGATCCGGGTCCAAGACCTAGATTTGTTAAACTCAGCATGCAACAAACCTTCAATCCAATCTTTTAAATTCTCCAGTTTTAACCATTTAGCCAAAAAGCAAATATGTCATATATCTGGAGAAACCTAAGAATTAAAAGGTTTTTCTTTGACCTTGAAATTATGAAAAATAGCATCATTAACTAATACCCTAAACTCAAAGTCCACTTCCTGGCTTTTACTGGAGCTTCATGCTGCAGCTCATGATCTCAGCTTAGCAAACTCCATCTGCTGATGAAGGCTGTGACATGTGGTTGAAAGATCAAGTAAAAGCCAACAAGTGAACTGTGAGTTAAGACAAATTATAATTATTAAGTCAATATATGAATATTCAATACAGCATTTAAAGGACTCAGATTTGATGAGCAGGTTGGTGCTGAAGTGATTAGTTGATTAATTGAACAACAAAGAAAAAATGAATATTAAAATGTTCTGAGTAGTTCAGTGTGCCTCTGTGCCTGTCTGCTGTTTGCTGCTGAGCAGGTATCGTGCGGTGGGGTCATCTTTACGCTACCTGCGTTGATGTTTTTATTCCAAAACCTCACCGGGCGCATTGTAGAAGCAGAGCGTTTTGCCTGCTTTATGTTGTTAACTTGTTGTTGTTGACTTTGCTGATTTGGTCATTTTGTCTGCATATTTGGGTATGTGGGCTTCGTAGTTAAATGTTTTCTTTTTTGTCGTTTTTAATTGTTTTTATTGTTGATGTACGATCGGCTGTCTGCGGGGTGCATTTTATTTTGAACATTTACCAGATTCACTACACTGTTCCTGTGTCTGACTTCCTGTCTGGTAGGATCTGCTCTGTGCAGATTGATGCATCGGCCATCAAAAATAGACTCTGTGCGTATTCTCCGCAGAGCAAAGCTGAGAGCTGTGTCTGAAATGGAGATGGGACATGAGTTTAGTGAGTTTCAGCTCATTGTTTATCAGTCTGACCACAACTACAGTGACCTGGTTCACCCTCACATTGTTTTTGGCTGCAACAGGAAGCTGTTTTCAGAGAAAAAGCTGTAAAAAGCCACTTTAAACTACCTGCTCAGCAGCAAACAACAGACAGATGCAGTTAGAGACTAGCTGATGGACATACTGGGGCATTGATCAGATAAAGAGCCAGATATTCCCCTCCGGAGCTGGTGAGGACCAAAAACAGAGGTAAAAGTGAGTGAAAATTTAACTAAATTTTTCATGTGGACACAAGCACGGCTCCAAACTCATGATCATGTTGATCAGTCACTGCTGGATGTGAAAATAAGTTGCTATTTGCTCATTTCCTGTTGGCCACCTAAACTTAAAAGGTGATGATAGTTCAATGTTCCGTTCACAGCCTGTTTCTGCTGCCCCCAAGTGGCCAAAAAATCAGTTACAGGTAGATTTTAACTGTCCATCATTAAAATGGTAAATCAGTCCTCTTTGTAAGATGTCCCTTAATAATTTAAAGTAAAATATCTAACCCAAGCAGCAAAAAAGCTGGAACTGGAGAACACACACACACACACACACACAAAGAAACCCAGCACATGACAAAAAGTGACAACAGCAGCAAAACAGCAATGAAGCTCTGTTATCAGTGAGGGCAGCTGCTGCTACTCCAGCATCTCTATTGTCTTTAACTTATCACGTCCCACACACATGGCCGGAGATCCCCGCAGCAGTCTGCAAAATAAAGCACCGACACACCATCCACAGCACTGAACTTGCTTTTTTTCCCCCTCCAGTGCTGTGGAATAAATGTTCCTGTGAGGCAAACATTGCAGAGAGATCCTCTCTACCCACGCACAACCTGACAGAGACACTGAGTCCACTTTGCATCTACCCACTGTGTCACCCGCAGCCTCTCCAGTCTCTCTCAATTTGTCTGCGTCCTGTCAGGGGCCAAACATCCTCAACCTCTTGGCTTCTTTTCTTTTCTTTCAGGACACACCTCGTTAAGATTAGCAGGAGCTGAAGGGCAGCAGCCGCAGCAGCATTATTCTGTCACTTCTCTACTTAAGCTGTGTGCCACTGTGATTAAAGCCATCTGATGATGAGGGAGCTTAATTCTGACACATCAGCTTTTCCCTCATATTAGGCCTGTTTGTCCCTAATTAGTCTCTGGGCAGAGAGGGGAGGAGGGGGGGCACCCAGAAGCGCTCCTGGGCTCGTGCAGTCCATCTTCATGCAGAATCGAACTGCAGCCCCCTGCGCGTGAACAAGCCTGATGGTGTTAAAGTGAAAAGAAAAAAGCCATTCACTGAGCAATTCTCAGGATTATCTTTTAGTTTAGATGCAGGAGCGCTCCGGAGCAGCGTGCGTTTTGTTTTGAAGGGACGGAGCTGCATCCATCACCGCAGATGTGCAGACCTCCATCTCTCATACTGGGTACGGGTAGGACAGGGTCAGGCTGCATGCAGGCAGGAGACTCGGAAAAGCGGAATATAACAGCGGCTTACTTGCCAAGCTCCTCGTACAGCTGGTATTCATCTGTGAAACGTGTGCAAGTAGTCGTTGCCATGATGTTTCCTCCTCGGACGGGTGCGGGAGTCCGGAATGCACGGTGCGTCGCTGCGGACGGGAGGACCTCGGGCTCAGTCTCCGCCCACCTCAGACCTCCGGACGGTTCGGCTGCAGCCCGGCGCACACACACACACACACGCACGCGCACGCACGGCCCGGCGGACGGCTGATGGTTCTCCGCTGTGCCGGGCGGAGAGGACGGACTCTTTAAATACCACACAAACTGGAATGTGAGCTCACCACATGACGTGTTCCTCAGGTAGAAAAAAAGGAAAAGAAATAAAGAAAAAGTGAAATCACAGTCTGAGAGTGCGCTGATTGAGGAATGGGGGGGGGGGGAGAAGCCTGCAGCCGGTGATGAAATTACATCACTTAAGCTTCACGGGGCCGCCGCTCTCAACCTATTTATTTATAGGCTTTCTTGAAGAAGGAAGGAAGTTTAATGCATTTCCTCTTGGCGCAGTTCAGTGAACGTGTTGGACAAAACAAAAATACATTAATTTCATTTTGGCAGGGCCGGATTAACCTGTCAGGCAATCCCCAGGGCAAACATTTTCACGGTGGCCCCCACTGACCCCCCCACACCTCCTGTCCTCTGTGAATACTGTTGCCCCAAACAGAACAGCTTGATTATCAACCCTTCTATGACTAAACACAACTTTATTTTGAAATATGGACCCTGTGAGCGTGATATAAACAAGAACCAGTGAGATTTAACGGCCAGTCACACCAGCCTTTAAAGGACTAGATTGACATTTTGGGAAATAAGCTTTCTGACTTTCTTGGCGATGGTTAGATGACAAGATCAAAAATGCATGCAACTGCGTCTCTCTGCTCTGGTCTGTATCTTATTGACCGACGGCACGTCAATCTGCACAGAACAGATTGAGCTAGACAGGAAGTCAGAGACAAACCGTATAGGGAATCTGGCAAATTTTCAAAATTAAACGCTCAAACCCAAAACACAACAAACGAAATACTGCAGACTCCCGATCATACATCAATCAACAGACATAAACCTCAAATAAACTACAAAGCCTACGTACCCATGGTTGAAGCACAAATATCAAGGGAACAGGACAAAATCAGCAAAATCTGTACAAGTTGACAAAGTCAGGCAAAACGCTCCATTCTGAAATGATCCTGGTGAAGTTTACCGCCACCTGGAGGATGGAACAAAAGTCATTCAGGGTTGGTCTCAGCAAGAAAGCAAAAAGGTGTATTTTCCAAGATGTCAAAGTATTCCTTTAAATTGAAGTCCCAGTAAAATTTGTATTTTAATGAAACTGCCATGACCAGCAGGTTTGTTTGTGGATTCATGGCTTGGACGAGTCAAGTGTCCTCAGTTAGTTCAGACATGTCTGTTACAACAGCAGGAGAGAGAACAAAGCTATCTATCTATCTATCTATCTATCTATCTATCTATCTTTAAAACAGGCAGTCAACGATATGTTGATTCTCCTCCTCCTTCAGCTAAATAAACTGTTCAAAAATCCTCTTGGATCAGCTGAAAATGCATCGTCACAAAGCTGAAAACAGGCTGTTTTTCGGAGATACGAGGTTCTCACAGGACAAACATATGAAGATCTTATAGAATATGATGCATCGCTGTAGATTAAACCAGCCAACAGTATATAAAGTAGTTCAAATGAGCTCAACCTGAAACATCTACAGCAGTAAAATGCAGCATTAATGCAGCAGGAATATTAATCCACAAACATCAGATACATTTTACTGCTACAGCAGTACTTTTACTTGAAGTACTTTAACACTTCAGTAAGGTTTTGAATGCAGGACTTTTACTTGTAGTGTGGTATTTTCACAATGGGATATTAGTACTTTTACTTCAGTAAAGCACCTGAATACTTCTACTGCTGTTTCTGTTATCTAACATTCAGCACCGGGCATTTTCAAATGTCACCCCTCACCTCCAGCTGAGGAGAAGCCTCGCAGTAAGTGTCAGACTCTTCCTCCACTTCGTCTTTCCATCTTTCCATCTTCCTCTCATCGGTACATTATCAACTCATTCTTTCCATATGACGAGTGGAAAGATGGACGACTGCATCGATGAATTTAATGACTGTGGAACAGAAGGTATTAAAGCTCCACACCACTTTAACCAAATGGATGCAGAAGACGACAGCTGGAGTCCAAACAGCACAAAATGTTTTTACTTGAAGGAGGAGACGTTTCCTGCTGTTCTCAGTTTTCCAGGAAAATCAATCATCCATTGATGAGGTGAGCGATCAGAAAGAGAAGCAGAAGATGAGGGCAGTTATTCAAAATGGGCAGAAAATCTGAAAACTGTTAGAGTTCATAATCTTTAATTGTTTTATTAATAAAATCATTAACTCACAATCCACTTACTGATGGGTTTTCAGTCGCATCTCACAGTTTTCATCATGATATTTAAATATACTGAGGTCACCTGATCACTACCGAGCAAACTCTACATGCTGATGAAGGCTGAGATGCATTTAAGAGTCAGTAAGTTGGACTTTAGTGTCAAACGCTTGCTTCCGAGGTCAAGAATGAACACAAACATTTAGATATTTAACAAATCTTTTATTTAACAGTTGTGTTTTTTGGTTTTGAGGCAGCTGAAACCAGTTTAACAGCAGCAGATCCTGACATCAAGCGACACTGCTCAGAAGCTCCGTTTCCACGTTGGATTATTGTCCATCTGCTGTTTTCACTGTAGACAGACGACAAATAAATAAGAGAGCAGAGCAAAGGTTCACGGCCTCCGATGAAGTCTGACGTGCTAACGAGCAAACGGCTCGAGTGAAGAAGATTTGTCTTCAGCTTGAAAGTGAGCGGTTCGGCCTGACAGGAAGTGCTTCCATCCACCGGTTTTTACAAGCGTTTTCACTTCATACAGAAAGTGAAACTTTAAAAACTGGACAGAAACAGAAATGTCTCACTTCCATCGCTGGTTCTACTTTGTTTTCCACAGTTGAGACACGGATGTGATATAAAAACTGAATACTGGACTCAAAGATGGCGCCACTGACTTGAATGAGAGCATGAACCAGACAAAGCTTCGAGGTTTGTTCACGCTCCAGCTGTTTCTGTCGATGAACCAACTGATGTTGGTATCGCAGCAGTGGATGGAAACACGTTAATCTGCATTTTCTTTTGCAGATCTTCTAGAAATTCTGTTCAGATCTGGATGGAAACGTGATTGTTTGGAGAATCGGTGTGAGATTAAAAATGCAGAATAATAACAGCATCACTCCGCAGGGGCAGACAAACATACAGTTTGAGTTATCAAATAAAGAGTTAACAACACATTTATCAGATTTCTTTCTGCCAAACATCAAATAAATGTCTGACATGATGACACGTCCTCGTCACAGTCTGGTTTCTCTTCCCACCGACCAAGCAAAACGACAGACTTCCAACACAACAGACCGGCAGGTAAATGTTGACTTCACTGCAACCGTTCCTGGAAACAAACTGGTTTCCAGTTCATGCCTGGCTGAGCTCTGGCGGCGCCTCAGAACTGCACCGCGCTGGGTGGGATGTCGAACATGGTGGGGTCGAACTGCTGCCCTTTGAACGGTGACCCCTCGGCGTCCCAGCCCTTCTTCAGCATCTCATGCACCTTCTGTGGAGAAAAATATGTTATATATGCTCACAAGGTCCACAGTGCCACCTAGGGGTGAATTGAGCTGCTGTAACTGACCCACCAGAGCAAATAAAGACAACCTGAGACTGATTGAGGCTGTACTTCTACTTCTAACATCTCATAATTACAAACTCTCTACAGTCTCTTTAAGCCATGCACCTCGTTTCTTTAATCTCTTAATTATCATCTCTTATGCATAAATGAAATAAATCCTGTTCAATAAACTACCAAACCGAGTGAACGAGCTGATTTTACGCTGTTGAGCAGATTCTTCTCACATCAGATCAGTCTGCACAAAATATTTCTTCCCCTCACAGAGCTGGAAAAACTGGTTATAAAACCCTGACAGAACTAACCAGACCAGAACTCACACAGCTGCCATGATGAGTGAATGAATATAAAGCTTGAATGAAACCAGGAAGCAAATCAAATGTGTCCTCATTCCATGTTCGTGTCAGACATTATTAAAATAGTTGCGATGAAACTGAGCATTTTAACGAATCATATCAGCTGAAATATCTCAGATCTGGTCCTGAACTGTGTGTTTTGTCCACCTCAGCCTGCTGTGCGTTGCTGCTGAGCTGTGAGCGATTTCCTACAAACGAGTGTGAAAATCAGACACTGTGAATGTGATCGGTGTGAAATGATTTGGTCTCAGCGGTAATTGAATTCTGACACCCGGGCTGGAAAACGCAGAGATTCGGTAATGAATCTGTTATCTGTCATCTCTTGTTAGCAAAGATCACAGTGCGACACATTCAGGAAGCAGCTTCTTATTTTTAGCCGGTGCAGACTGTCGCTTCCACCACATGAGTGTTGTTCCAGTCTCTCCAGCAGGTCAAGTTCTCCAGTGAAACTCTCATTTATATCATGTCAATAAAACTCTGTAAGCTCAGAAACCAAGACGGCGCCGCTCTGGTGGCAGCCTGATGCAGCAGCTCAATAAAGGATTTATCTTAAATAGCTTGGAAACAATAAGTTTAATTTTGAAAGCCACGCCTGCTATTTCGACACACCAGAAACATATTTAATTAACCATTAAGTGTATCAGGTTGGACTCGGTGTCCACCACCTTTGCAGCCTGTGCGAGAACCAAGAACACTCCTCTTCCTTCATTAGATCATTACTTTCAGCTCACTGCTGCTCCCCAGCAGTGGCGGCGCTTCCTCTCTTACACCAGGTGACAAATATCACACAAGCATCTCGGCTCCACCTGTAAAAGTGCTGTAATGTTTGCTGTATGTGAAGCTGTATGTGACGTCTGTTTTCAGTCATGAGGTTACAGGCAGCTTCCTCTGGTGAGCTCATTTCTTAAATGCTGCAGAAACAGAAACC
This sequence comes from Chelmon rostratus, assembly GCF_017976325.1. Lineage (NCBI taxonomy): Eukaryota > Metazoa > Chordata > Actinopteri > Chaetodontiformes > Chaetodontidae > Chelmon > Chelmon rostratus. The sequence continues at coordinate 20,472,364 of NC_055676.1, read as the reverse complement.
TGGTTTGCCTTAGCGGTGGTGGAGGATTAGAGAAAGTTGAATTCCCCTGACAGATCTGTGCTGAAGAAACTTCGGCCATGTGTGTATGTGTAATCAGGCCTCTAATCAGCTTTTTACAAGTATGCACCATCTTATCAAAAGAGAGCAGAAGTACCAGCTGAGCGGCTGCATGAATGATTCCTAGAACAATGCGTCTTTGCACTGTGAGAGAACTGAGTGAGCCACGCTTTTAGATTAATGTCAGAAGATAAATCTGATCAGTGACCTGCTCATGAATACGTGGATTTACAGTAACCAGGTCGACGCAGGGCTCGTGGTCTCTCTGGCTAACCTGCTGACTTGCGTGCATGTAAACACACTGCACGTTACGCGTTCCACGCGGGAAGATGTTTGAGTTCTCACCATTTCATGACTCTGTGGTTTCCCCTGCAGCTTCTGATGGTAGTCGAAGGTGAGCCTGTCCAGGACGGCGTGCTCCTCCTCATCAACCGTCGCCATGGTGCGCTCGCGGTTGATTTGGTTGATGTCTATCTCCTGCTCTCCTTTCAGCACCGCGCTCCACCAGACCAATGAGGTCTTACTGAGGGACAGCTGGAAGTCAAACACAGCCGGTTACACCAAAGGCCGTTCGTTTAAATGCTAATCATAAAGACGCATCGTGTGTACTCACGACCACACAGTTCCCGGGCTCCAGACTCCACAGAGAGTTCTCAGTGTTGATCTTGTGAGTGAACTCTCCCTCCATCAGTGTTATCTCCTCGGCTCCCTCCCTCACAGACAGCTTCATGCTGCTGGTCTGCAGGCTGACGCTGACCTGAGGACAGCCAGCGGGACACAACAAGAGTGAGACACAGCTTCATCACTGGAATGGAACCGTTATTTTCCCATATGTCGGGTGGTGGAAGGGAATGCGCTCACCTGTCGGCCTTTAACGACGGTCTTTGGCACAAACACACGGACCTCCACATCAGTGTAGTCCTGAGACCAGCTGTAGTTCTCTCTCACCGCCCCGTTGTAGCTGTCAGGGTCCGACTGATATTTATCCTGACCCCTGAAACACAACATGCACACAAATGATACGATACAGCTAATGTTTTGTGCTCCACAGCCTCACTAATGTATTACACATTCTTAATTCTGCCCTACAAACGGCGAACACTGCTCCAACTGATGAGTGCAGAAGATTATTCGAATCTGATTTAGTATCTGTTTTACTATAAAAAATAAAAACCAAAACGCAGCATCTGTACTGCAGCTGTGTAGTTGCACTCAGTTACGGGAAAAGGGCTAATACAAGTGAACGCTAGCTGACTGTAGCGAGCATTAGCTAAATCTAAAGCTACATTTAGTTCTTGATTTATCGATTTAGCTGTTATCTGTAAGTAAACAACATCAATATTGATTAATTATTTAATGATAAGTTTCACATAAAGCATTAATCAAGTCATGGTGGCGAAGAAAAAATAGCTCAACTCCTGCTAAAGGTAGCTAGCTTAGCATAAGGCTAGCTAGCTTAGCAGATCTAAGTAGCTGCCATCTCATTTTTTTTACGCTCATAAATTTCAAGTGATTTGGTGAAATCCCATATGTGAATATGTTAAGTTGTAGATTTGTGTATTTTGATTCCAGTATAAATGTTAGCATCCGTCAGACAGACAGAAAGTGAGCCAAACGCACAAACACTGGATTCCCTGATACTGTTAGTGCTGTTTTTATACCACGTCTCATCTCTGCGCTCACCTGTCTGGAGCTTACAGGTGAAAAATTACAGGTTAACTGATTTGATTTGAATAACACCGGAGGTCACTCACTCGTCCGCTGAGCTCGCGCTGGCTGCAGCCGCCGGCTCGCCCTGAGGTGACGGGCCCGGACCGCTGCTGCTGTCGGCCTGCGGGCTGACGTTCGCCTCGGCTGAAACGGTCCCTGCATCCACCGGGGATCTGTCCGTATGCGCCTCCTCCGCGCCACGCTCCTCTGTCCCCTCCGGAGGCTCGGCGGAGATCTCCAGCTCCTGAACGGCCGGAGGAACACACTGACCCTCCTCTCGCTTTTGCAGCTCGCTCAGCTGCCTCTCTCTGTCGTGATCTGCCATCTTCTCAAACAGCTTAAATGTCTGAGGAGGGAATAAAAGACGCTCACAGATCAAGACTTCAGTGATGAAGAAACAGGAAGACAAATCAGTTTTTGTGGTGCTTTATGAGGATTATAGTGTTCAGTTTCTGTCGGACCTGTTTTATAGAGGTGTTGGTTCAGCGGTCTGATCTTTGTGGAGGATGTAGTTCATGGTGCTGTTATAATAACTGCTGTTTCTGTTATTTAGCTGACCATTATTGAAGTAAATGGCGGAGGCAACTCATCAGAAACACTCTTCCATCCCTCCAACCCCTAGCTACAGAATCCCGTCAGAGGAGATGAGAGAGAACACGTAGCAAGAAGCCAATAAACTGTAACCTCACTAAGTATTCACTGTTTAGTGGCAATTAATATGAATACAGGTGTTCAGACTGGAACTTAACTGGAAGAAGTCGCTCTTTACCATGTTGATATGACACTGAAAACACCTAACATGTAGACAAGCTTCACCTTAAACACCATCTTCTCCGCCACACCGGGAGGGAAGCCCATCTTGTCGTTGGGACTTGACAGCAGGCGATAAAAGTCCGTCTTGCGGTACAAAAACCCGAAATAGACCTGCAGAAAGTCCTGAATGTTTCCAACGTGCTGCAGAATGCCCAGCAGAGCGTTGTCGTACATCTCTGTCATCTCCACCGGCGACGCCATCGCGGCTTTCAACGTTTCTCCTTGTTCACTAGCCTTTAAAGTATCCCTGCACCCAATTTACGAAGCTAAATAAACCGATTCGGTCGATAAATACAAGTTTAGGGATAAGTGCGACTTGCTGGGTAACGTTTCTCAACGTCTGTGCTCCTCTTCAGAGAGTAACAATAATACTTCCGGTTCTATCTTTTCAAAATAAGGGCACTATCTCAATACATACGTAAAGTTTGGCTCAATTGGTAATAATTTGAACAAAAATTATAAACATAAATGTACAGTATTGTATTTTGTATATTTTAACAGCGCTATAAATTATTATAATTAATGTACTGAGAGTTAGGCTGTCTCTACACTATTAACTTCTTCTTTATCCGGTTGGTACAGGTCAACACTCGTCCGGCGAAAACAGATGCCTGAAAGTCGAATAAACAGTTCCAGTATGCCGACAGTTTCTCTGAGAAATTGCAGTTTTGCCATTTTGACACTAGTAATAATCATTACAATGTCACAGGTTTAATTACAGGTTAGAACTATAACGTCAGTGAAAGAAAAAAAATATCACATTAGACAAAATTGTGTAACCTCTTTTAGCTTGTCTCGAGCTCTTGTCCGGCCCCAACATTTTAATACGCAAAAACATGGCGGCGTCCTTGAGCAGCGCAGGGAGTGTGGGGCTACTGGTAAGAAAAACAATATTTAAAAGTTGAATACATGTCTGTGAACTCATGCTGACATTAAACATATTAGTATGCTCTGGTTAATTCAGCTATACACTCTGAGATCATGTTTCTTTTGAAGCCTACCAGTAGCTAAAAGCTAGCTTCAGTGTCATGTCTGTATCTTAACGCTACCTTAAAACGTTTGATACCTCTGTTAGACGGTATCTTTTTTTAACACCGTCTAGCAGATCCGTATTTCTGTGCCACATATATTCAGTTTGCTTAGCAGTTAGCTTGTTATTTTGGACGCTGTGTAATACAATAAAATCGCACTAACGACAACATGTGGTGTGTTAAAATACACTTACACTGGTATAACTAAAGCTATAATAACGTTAGACTATCATGGGGCCCGAAGGCTACAGATTCACTGTGTGGAAATGTAAAAAGTAGAAAATACGCTTGTTAAAACTGCAATACCTTCTGGTAGAGTCCGATAAAATATAGTTTTAAGGGCTTTGTTGTTGTTTTGCATGTTCTCACATGGTGCGTTTTACTACATGAATGCGTGCTTGATCAAACTACCACAAAGTAGTTTATAATCACGATATTAGGGGCTTAATTTGGATCTACAGCTCATTTCTTCCCAGAGCACCATAGTTGTTCAGTCTGACTCTGAACATTACATGACACTAATCCAGCTGTAAGTTTTTGTTTACAACCACAAGATTAGAAATTATTCCTGAACATGATTTCACAAGCTCAACTCTTACTGACCCATATTTGAGCCAATCAGAGCCTTCTGTTCTCAGCAATACTTGTGGTAATCTGATGGTTTTCTTCTCATACCGTTTCCTCTGATTTCTCTCCAGCGTGCCTTAGCCAGGTCCGGCTCATTATGCAGCTCCTCTGGAAGCAGAAGCCTCCATGTCACTGCAGTGTGCTGCAAGGTAAACACTGTGCTCCCGACATCATCATAGTTCATCACTGTTAGTTATTCTCACATGTGTCTCGACCCTCTTAAGACCCCTGTATCAAAGGAAAGGTTCGTATTATTTCAAATGTGTCTTAAAACACACATCAGTATGAACATTGGAAAATGTTCTGGAAGCTGTAATTATTCTTCCTGTTCATATTGACCATTAAGAGATCCCATCTTCCCCATCTGCATCTTCAGTGTGAAAGAGATGTGAGGACAAACCCCACAGTCTGCTTTACCACACCTTCTAAACACACCTTTTTACTGACATTTGGTTCTCAGTCTTTCCGTCTCTTTTGTTTTCCAGAATCGAGCAGCTCGTGTCCGAGTGGGCAAAGGAGACAAACCTTTGTCTTATGAGGAGGCACATCCACCTCATTACATTGGCCACCGCAAAGGGTGGTTGTCACAGCATACCAGTGAGTGTGACCAAGCTCTTTGAAGAGCGACTTAACACCTTGAATACTCCTCCTTTGCTTCTTTTATCCAGACTGTTATGGTTTACAAAGATTTTAGTGGTTTAAAGAGTGTTTCTCCAGCCTGATCCCAATGTGGAACACAGCAGGGCTGTAGGGAAAGAATCATAGCATGCAGAATTATCCAGGTTGAAATCACAGAGGTTTTACAATTTTTTAACATTTTTCTTAAAACTAAGATTTTGATCCAGAATTAAGCCGTAAATTTAGTAAATGACTTTTCACCCTTGATGAGTCTGTCTGCATTTGGGGCTGTACAATGCACCTGTGTGTCTCAGGACAGCTCTCCTTCCTGTTTCAGGTAACCTCAAAGGAGAAGGGGGCGCGGCTGAACGTACCGTAGAGGACGTGTTCATAAGGCGTTTCATGTTCGGGACCTTCCACGGCTGCCTGGTCAATGAGCTCGTGATCAAACGGCGCGGCAACCTGCTCGTAGTTTGCGCTTTAATGTTACAGAGATTACAACCACACAAGTTTTACTTCTTAATCGGTTATACAGAGTCACTGCTGTCGCATCTCTACAAATGCCCCGTGAAGTTAGAGGTTCAGACGGTGAAGGATAAAGCTGTGTACAAGTACCTCTGATGGAACTGTGTAGTGTTAATGCTACGTGTTTCTGCTAGAGACTGTATACCACCAGTGGGACTTTGCTCTTGTATAAGATGTCGAATTTGTTCCTGTCTCCATTCCTGCTCGCGGTGATGTCATCTTCCTATTTCAGTTCCCCCTAAATGGACATTATCAGTTTTCAAAGGTTTTCGGTCTTTGTGCACGAACTCTCAGAATTCTAGGAAATAAAGCATTGCAATTGAAACATTATACCTTAAATTGTTAAACAAATACAGCAAACACATGGTTTAACGTACTGTATGTTATGTATGCACCACAGTTCACTGTGTTTCAACCAGCTCCATTACTTACATTTCAACATGTGACAATTCTTTTATCATTGTAGTTTGTCAGTCAGGGGAAAAGTTAAGGTTTGTGTAGTTATTAAACAAAACAAAAAAAAAACGGGGTTGTTTCATACCATTACCACTTAAATCAGACTTTGTATCAGAAAGTCTGTATAATAAAGAAGATTTAAGGATTGAAACGTCCTCTAGAACCTCAAGCAAGTCCAGTTTTTTCCTTTGTAAAAAAAATCAATGTGAGTTTTCTACAACATTCCTCTCTGATGTCCTTTTTACCGCTGACCTGTGAACATGACTCCATCTGCAATACGTTATACTCATCACAATTTATCATGCCCTGTGCTTATTGCATAATTAGAACAGTTTTCCAGACTTGAGTGTCTGCAGAGTACTTTACTCAACAAATGTGCACTGCACAGCAGTTAAGACTAATAGAAGCACCCCAGTAACTGAGTGATCAAGCACAAATCATTGTAACATGCCTGGTTCAGGGACCGTTGTTACGTTACACCCCTGTGGTTCCTGTCTGCCTCTTTATTATCAACTCACCACGAAAAGGTCAAAACGGCAAATATTTTATCCAATTTCCAAAAAATAAACTTAATCACAGTCAGCAACATTTACACCATTTGTTTTCTCCCTAAGAGAAAGTACTTCTGCTGTGTGGAGGCTGTTATGTTACATCAAACAAAGCAAAACCCAACTAATAAAGACTGAAGCTCATTATTTTATTAGTATGAAATCACCTGAGGTCCTTAAAATGGCCTTTCATGCAGTTGGCATGATATTTCTAAGATCCACATGAAAAGTGCTTTCAAATGCTTATTTTGGTTTATTATTTATCGGTTTCATCACAGTGCAAATATATTCACATTTAAAAAAGGCACATGAGGCTCATCAGTGCAAATCCACGGCGTCCAGGATTAACGCGTTCATTCTACATGTCACCATGTGAAATTTCCCTTTGACGAATTATCACAGCACGTTTTCATCTTCCACTTTAAAAAGGCTCTTTACACATATTATCATTAATAGTCAATGCAAAATATTGTATTAAAGAAACATCAGGATTAAATTTTTAAAAAGGCGTCACATGTTTAAATCCACTCAGACTCTTTGTCTGAACTCTTTTCATGAGACGTGCTGCAGAGATAAAAGCTGAAAAAGTTTCTCTACATATGTTCAAGAAATAGTTTGACGTTCTGGGAAATCTTGCTCAGAGTGGGATGAGAAGACTGATGCTACTCTTATGTAGATAGAGCCAGCAGCCGATTAGCTTAGCTTAGCATAAACACTGAAAACAGGTAAATAGCTAGCCTGGCTCTGTTCACACGCAGCAAAATCTGCCTTGCAGCACCTCTAAAGCTCATTTACTCTTAACATCTTGTTTAATTCGTACAAAAGCTGATGTCAAAATGACAAATTGTGGCTTTGTGCTGGATTATTTCCTGCCAAACAAGACAGAGACACAGAGACTCGAGCGAGTCTCTGTGTCCCACCAAGAAACAGTTCCTCATTTACTGTGAGCCTCCGTAACATGATGCATTATCGACTTTACACTTCAGTTTTTGTATGAATTAAACAAGTTAGAGCAGGTTGACTAGTGAGCCTGAGAGGAGCTGGTAGGTGGACTTTGTTGCCTTTTTCCATTTTCCTGTGCTAAGCTAAAATAAGCTAAGCTAACAGGCTGCTGGTGACAGCTTTATACAAAACAGACAAACATAAGAGTGGTATCAATCCTATTATCTAACTCTCAAAGACGTCTTTTTCCACAAATGTGGAACGATTCCTTTAGAGATAATTGTATTAATGAGAGCTACAGTGCACCAGCAAACCTTTGGCCGTATTTAAAAACTAAATTTTCGATCTCCACATCTGACAAATGCTGGAAACATTTATGTTTCTGTGAAAAGGTTCAGATGCCAGTTTAAACCCTGAACACTGAAAAGGACAAACTAAGTTTTTAGTGCATTAATAAGCAGAAACAAATAACAGACTGGTAGAATAAGTCCAATCTGCACAACATGAACAAGGCAAATTTATCCTAAAAGAAAATGTATTCATAAAAGTATGAGATATACGAGCACAGCTCAGAAATTTTTTTTTCACAGCAGACATTTTGACTTGTCAGAGAAGGAGAAGCACAAGTGTCAGTAAAAACATTAAAGGAAAAGTTTGACATTTTAGTTTTTGTACTAATTATACAAACAAGATAAAACATGTTAATTAGTGAATTTTCAGGGTGCTACAAGGTGGATTGTACCATGAGGCAGAGCTAGGCTAGCTGTTTTTCCCTGTTTCTATCTGTATGCCAAGCTAAGCTAACTGGCTGCTAGCTCCAGCTACATCTTTAGCATATAACCGTGAGAGAGGTTTCCTTCTGTTTGTCTAATCCTCAGTAAGAGAGCAAATAATCGCATTTTACAGGGTAAGAAACAGTCTTTCTGCTATTTCACGTTTACTGCCTCCTGGCTGTAGCTTCATATTTAGCATTACAGACGTGAGAGTCGTATCAATCTGAAAATGAATAATTGGCAAGAAAGCAAATAATTGCATTCACCAAACTATTAAATTGAAACTTAAATAAGTCTTTATAGGGGAATCTGTCGTGTTATTAGCAGCAGAATTAAGCACGACAGAAACATTTTTCACGCCAATTTAAGATAACTAGCTCCTGGCTTGAGCTACGTGTTAAACAAACAGATGTAAGAATGGCGTCTCGCCCAACTCTCAGCAGGAAAGCAAAGAAGTGTTTAACTTTTCCTTTAACAATGGCTCCGTTCTGTTCAGGCGTCCCAGTAAACCACGCCAGCGAGCACAAAACCAGGACCCTGAAACTGAACGCAGGCAGCGTTCATATTACCATTTCCACCTGTGCTTTTCCTTCTGAGACGCGTCAAGAATTTCACAGTAGGAAACATCGTTATGAAATAGGCCTCTTAATCTATCATACTTGTGGTAAATGTTGCTCTAACCAACCCCACCCGCCGCTGTGAACAGGAAGTAGGCGGGTTTTGGCAGCTTTTCTGCTCCTTTACTTGATGTCGCGGCAGCTGTTGCCCTCACAGGACTGGAGCTTTATGAGCCGCTGGTTCATCGCCTGCAGCACCAGTGGATCCACCTTCTTGATGATGTTCTCCAGCTGGTGGGGGTCCAGCTTCAGGTTATACACTTCCACGAACGACTGGGGACACAAAGAAGAACAGACGCTGAGCTTCACACCTGCTTCCACACTCGTACGTGTGTCACCGATGTGTCAAACGCGGCCATGCTGCACCTCGCTGTCCGCGAACTCGCAGTACTGAAGGTTGTTCTCGCTGTCGAGGGTCCGGACACAGGCGTAGGTGTTGTTGTAGGCGTCTTCGCACACGCAGTCTGGGAAACATTGCTAAAAGAAGTGTCGAGTTAGTGATGCAACGAAAAATTGTTGTCATTGTAACTTAACGAGCTGGTTGCCATTTTGTTTGTACTCTGCAGGTGTGAAATACATACAAGACTGAGGAAAGTGTTTCCTTCATCATAAAACATTTTGCAAGCCCGATCTGTAACATCAGCTGGTTTGAAAACATCAGTGGTGGAATGTACTTTTACTCGAGTACTGTACTTGAGTACAAATTCAAGGTACTTGTACTTCAGTATTTCCATTTCATGCAACTATATACTTCTGCTCTGCTGCATCTCAGTGGTAAGTATTGCACTTTTTACTCGACTACATTTGTCTGACAGCTTCAGGTACTAGTTCAGATCTTCAGATTCCTTCCTGTCCAGTGAAAAGCTTGTATCTCCGGATGTGTTGATGTTGAATGTTTGTGATAAACTGAAGAACATTCTCCTCCTTCTTCAGCTAAATAAACTGTTTAAAAAGCCTCTTGGATCAGCTGGAAAATGCATCGTCACAAAGCTAAAAAACAGGCTGTTTTTCTGATATATGTGGTTCTCAGAATAGAATATGATGCATCGCTGTAGATGAAACCAGCCAACAGTATATAAAGTAGTTCAAATGAGCTCAAGCTGAAACATCTACAGCAGTAAAATGCAGCATTAATGCAGCAGGAATATTAATCCACAAGCATCAGATACAGTGGATATAAAAAGTCTACACACCCCTTTTTGATCCCAAACTGGGAAATTACTCTCTGTGATTTAACCCATCACTGATTGAAACACACACATGCAACATGCAGTGAAACACACAGGAGCAGTGGGCTGCTGCGCCCGGGGAGCATATAGGGGGGTTAAGTGCCTTGCTCAAGATGCAACGACAATGACCCAAAGCACACGTCCAAATCAACAAAAGAATGGCTTCACCAGAATAAGATTAAGGTTTTGGAATGGCCCAGCCAGAGTCCAGACCTGAATCCGACCCCGACGTCTGTGGGGGGATCTGAAGGGGGCTGTGCACCGGAGATGCCCTCGCAATCTGCCAGATTTGAAGCGGTTTTGCAAAGAAGAGTGGGCTCCTACCCAAAAAGACTCAGCGCTGTAATAAAAGCCAAAGGTGCTGCTGTGTGTATTTATGCAACCAGGCTATTTTAATTTTTAACTTTTCCCCTTTAAAGGTTTCATTTTGTTTTTCAGTTGCGTTGTACAGGTTATAGGTCACATTAAAGGTGGAAAAGGTTGTGAAATTATTTATCTTGGTGTCATTTTTTTTACATCACAAAAACCTGGCCTTTGAACAGGAGTGTGCAGACTTTTATATCCACTGTATAATAGAAAAACACTGACAGGAACGTTTCACTGCAACATCAGCACTTTTTGATCATAGATGCATAAATGATGGTTATTACGTTTCGACTTTAACTTTAGTAAAAAATCTGAACGCTTCTTCCACTGCTGCTGCTCAGTGCTGCTACTAAGAGCTGCTGCTGTTTAGTTTTTTAATAATATTACTGGCACTTTTTATTTTATTGCTCTTTTCTTGTGGCAGTTACTCACAGACAGTCCAGGGCCCAGTTTGGGACAAGCAGGGTCCGTAGTTGGAAGTCCCTCTCCGGTGTATTCAACCAGGAAAAAGGGGCGCGCGGTGCCATTACGCAGCGATGGCGCCTGAAAGTCCGAGAATTTAAAGTTAGTTCAGAAGAAGTAACCTTCAGCAAAACACTGAGGTCCGTTTAAAGAAACATCTGACCATCTGAGAGAGGAAAGACTGTCCGTCCACATTCACAGTCGACAGGTTGACGCCAGATATGTCCAGGAAGGTGGGAGCCAGGTCGATGTTCAGCACAGGAGCCTGAAGGGGTCGTGAAACATGAAGGCAGAATGAAAAACAAACGGAGACCGAGGATCACAGCCAGTTTTCAGCAATGCATCTGTGTGTGTGTGTGTGTGTGTGCGTCTGTACGTGTGTGTGTGTGTGTGTGTCACTGGAGGACTGCTTGTGACCTGCAGCGTCTGGTTGGGTTTGATGCCAGGACCGCGGACCATGAGCGGGATCCTGATGTCAAATTCGTACAGCTGCCTCTTGTCGATGGGCAGGGAGAACTGACCTGGAACAGCGAAGGCGGCGGATTACTTTAAGGCGGCTCACAGACAGGAAGTACACCGCGTGACCTCGTGTGAGGACCAGAGGACGGACTTTGCCTGGAGCCGGTTCAGACCTGTGTGGTAGCCGTTGTCCGAGGTGTAGAAGATGTAGGTGTTGTCCAGTTCCTTTATGCTGTCGAGCTTCTTGACCAGCAGCTCCACCATGTCGTCCACAGAGAGCAGAGTCTGCCACCTGCAGGACACATCAGGCATCAACTTTCTTTAACAGGTGTTTTTTTGTTTGGTTTGGTATTTTTAAGTACCGGTATATAAAAATGCACACAGAGTATATCACAAATGTAAATTGTGTATTTTTTACATTTTTCACTCACTTCATTGTTTGATATCGTATCGATTTTTACATTTTAAATGTTGAATTTAATTATTTTGCTCTGAACGTGAGGCTCCTGGGGGACAGGTGTGAGGTGAGGGTCACATGACAGACAGACAGGTGAAAGGCGTCAGCGGGAAACGTTTCAGTTGCTTTGCCGGTTTGTGTCCTGTGAGAAGGTGTAAAACCTGTAAACTCTTGTTAATCAAGCTGCCGTGTTTCCTGGCGGTTTCAGTTGTGACAAAGCAGCTTCTGATCACTGCGATCTGAACGTGATCAGTGCAAACACAAAACAGCAGCGCTGGAAAGTCTTTCAGTGCATTTACTCAATTACTTTCAGTACAACTTTGAGCTACTTGCTATGCTATGCTCCTCTATACTTTGTTCCTGCCATTATGAAAAGTTCGTACCGTTTCCTGTATGCGTTGTCCAGGAAGGCGAGCGAGCTGCTGGACATGGGGTTGACGGGTTGACGCAGCAGCCAGTGTTTGTCCTGACACACGCAAGCAAACAGATTCAGTGGAAAACACTCGTAAAAGAACAGATATCAGATGTAGCAATGATTGACGTGAACTCAAACCTTCCCGGGTTTGTCAAAGCTGCCGTCTCGAGGAGCCTTAACATCGCCAAACTCCTTCTGGTACTGCGGTGCTGCCGTCCAGGGGGAGTGAGGAGCTGGAGGAGACAGCATGAGGAAGAATGGTTGCTGAGGGATCCTGTTCTCCAGGAAGGAAAGGGACCGGTTCGTCTGGGTGGAGGAAATCAAATAAGACTGAATACACCACAAACTCCACATCCGATTCAAAACACAGACGGAAACTCGGAGGAACCAGGATCAGACACCAGGAAATAAACAGCATGTGGATGACGGTGGGAGGAAGTAAAGAAAGGGAGCTGCAGGAACAGGAGGTTTGAGCATTTGCTGCACCTGTGAGTCATTATCACACCACGATACGTACTAACAACTGGTCACAGGCTACTGAATGCATGTTGTTAGATGTGACTAACGCTCACAGTCTCGCGCTGTGTGAAATCAGTAGTTGCAGAAACATGTACAGCGCCTGATTCAGCCCACAGACCCAAAGCTTTAATTTGTCCGACACTGCACATGATGATGGACTCAGTAAAAGTTACACCTGTGCTCATCAGAATTTAGCATGTCAGCATTTACCTAAAAGCACCACACCCTAACCCTTAAAGAACTGTTTCCTTACAGTCCCTGATGCTGATAAAAGTATTACTGCAACTCATCAGCAGCCAGCAGTGCAGCTGACAGAGAGGGTTCAGCCCTCGTAAACCATATTTAAAGCAGACAGACTCATCTGTCACCTGATGAGGATGACGTGCAGCAGCAGCATGAAGCCACGAAACAGACGAGTTCACACATTTAAACACACAAAGACAGCAAACGTCTTCACTCAGAGTGGAAATACTCTTTTCGTGCCATCTAGTTGATGATTAATCTCACACTGCTGACAAAGAAGTCGTATCACACATTTCACATTTCTACGACGGCAGCTGATTCAGGCAATCTGAAGGGGAACAGTCGGATCTGGTCCCATAAATCCTCACATAAATGTGCTCAGTGCATGACAGACAGCTGATCACAGGCTCGGTGCAGGCAGGAGTCACTGCACGATGACGACTTACGATGAGGTCTGTGAGGTAATCCTCCTCATAAAGGTCTCCATGCTTTTCTTCCTTGCCGTTGACTGACAGTGTGTAGTTGTAGTACTGCGAGTTCCCCACCTGTAAGCATACAGCACAGGCTGTGACCGCGCGCGCGCGCGCGCGTGTGTGTGTGTGTGTGTGTGTGTGTGCTTGTGTGACTCACCAGTGCATGCCACTGGTTCCAGCCAGGTGGAACATGACCAACGTCTCCTCCGTCTTTCTTCCCATACTGTTAAAAAAAACCCAATTACATAAGAGCTGACAGAGCTAAAGCAAGCTAAATGCTAAAAAGAGCATGCTAACATATGTTTACCATACTACCATCATCAACCAGCATGCTAACATTTGCTATTTAGTGATAAAAAGCACTGAAGCTGTTGATGAAATCACTCAAACTGTCCCACGTTACAGGAAGCCACAGGGCTGAAGCGGCTGCGACACCCCCATCCTCAGCTGGTCGAGGTGGTTTTATTTCTAATCTTTCTTGCTGTTGCAGGAAATGTCTCCCAGTCTGCACAGGAGGTGCTGCAAGCTGATGAAAGTGTGAACTTGCTCATGAAGCGTGACTGCGTTCCCACCTGGTTGAGATACTTCCCGGCGAAGAACGTCTGGTACTTCTGCTTGCTGAGGAAGACGGGGAAGGCCTCCGACTCGGGGCCTGTCTGCCACAGAGCGCTGGAGCAGTTCCCAGACAGGGAGTTGTTCCTCACCTCGTGGTTGTGGGGGTACCGCCCCGTCAGGATGCTGCTCCTGCTGGGGCAGCACAGCGGCGTCACCGTGAACTTGATGGGGGAAGGAAGCGAGAGCAGTGGCGGAGGAGGAAGAGAATAGAGGAAGAGAAGGAGGAAAAGGATGATGAATAAGATGCGTGACAGTGAGGAGAGGAGGATGTGCAACTGAGTTTCAACATCTTCAAACATTGTGTGATCGTTGGGGAGTGCAGCGATGGAAGAGGACTCACGAACGCAGTACTTTATGTACTGCGCACAGTAAACATACTCACAGCGTTCACAAACGTTGCTCCTGCATCTCCAATCAGAGCTTTAGTTTTCTTCATTGGGGTCTGCAGGGCAGAGACAGGGACAGACAGACATGTGAGGGTTTCTGAGCACTAATAGAGACATTATGAACTCGTTATCTTTACGACTTGTTTAATTAACTGTTCCTGTGCAAAGGTCCCGCTTTCGTTCCTGACTTTGACTTTTACTCTTGTTTGTTCTGGATCTGAAGCCATTGGTCGATTGATTGACTGACCTCAATGAAAGAGCTGTCAGCTTGGAGTCAGTGGTTACCATGGCAACCGTTGACTGCAGCTGGGACCACACAGCTCTCAGGACTCAGACTCAGGTCTTAAGATGTTCCACATCTTTCAGGCATCATGAGATTTATTCAGCTGTTCGGTTTCACTCATATCAATCAAACATCTTCCCGCGTTTCCACGTCTGGCACACAGATTGAGATACGCCATTGTGTTGAGATATGACATAATGAGATATGAAATTTCTCGAAAATCCGCTCATAGACTTTTTCTCGATGCTGTTTCCTTTGCACTGCTTTCAGCCGCTCTGTCTCTCGTGTTCATGTGGATCAATAGGTGTGACAAAACTTTCAAACTGTCTTCTGTCCATCAGTGAAGTCGATTAATGTCGAAAAAGCTTCTTTTGTTCACAGCTGCAGCACGCTGACAACATGACAGAGCAGTACACCTGCACGGGTCAGCTTCAAGCTTCTGGATGGATATAATTTAGATAATGAGGTGATAAAACACCATAAAGTGTGGTGAAGTCATTATAAACTGAAGTTCAGGTACCTGACAACGCTGCAGATTCCTACTCGAAGGCAGGAGCCTGAACGGAGCGTTAGAAACTTAACTTCCCTGTAAGATCAGTACAGGTGATAATTCTGAGGGTCGACTCACCATCCCCCCCAGCTCAACATCCTGATCGTCGGCGACGATCAGGATGATGTTGCTGGGTTTGGCGCTCGGTTCCGCACACCTGACGCAGCAGGTGAGCAGCGCCGACAGCAGCGTGAGCAGAGCGAGGGCTGCTGCCGGGTGTCCTCTCTGCCGGGCTCTGGTCGCTCCTGATCCGCTCCTCACAACTGCCATGAGTCCTCCAGAGCACCGGGCCCGCTGCCACGCGCACACACACACACACACACTCCGTGCAGCTGAAGTTTGGCGTCCTGGTCTCAGGTAGGATGAGCCGTTTGACTGAGCGCGTGCAGGCTGGACGGACACAGTGAGCTTCAGTTTGAGGAAGTGGAGAGAAGAGCCGGAGTCATATGATCACACAGAGGGGGGAGGAGTGAAGGCCGAGAACACGCTGTTCAGCATGGACTTCACACAACCTGTTGATCCCTGATCCGTACCAAGTCATTATCCATACGTTATGCTATACTACATCACATTCTATTCTATTCTATTCTATTCTATTCTATTCTATTATAGTATATTATATTATAGTATATTATATTGTATTATATCATATTATATTATATTATAGTTAATCCAATATAGAAAGCAATTACTTTGTTTTACTTTATTTTAAGACTAAAATCACATTTTAATTTTGTTTTATGCTCAAAAGAGACCTTTATTTCCAAACAGAAATCATTTTACTCATTTTGCTGATTTAACGTCTTAATCAAGTCGTATTATTTAAGGATATTTTAGGCTGATGTCAATATAATTAGAAATTGATACAATACCATATGATCAGTATTCAGACTTGTTTTTTACAGAAACATGTTCGTTATGTTTAGTTCCCTTGTGACCTGGATTTGTTTAGAGTTGCAGATTTTACAGTTATAGATCGATCTTGCAGTTAGAGACTGGAGACACTGTTTCTAATGACCTCAAACATACAGTAAATATGCACAGAACCCATCAGGTTGATCCATGTGGCCCTAATAGGTTTAAAGAACGGGTTTAGTTTCCTTTTCAGGAAAAATGAAACCAAAATGTAAACAGAAGGAGGATCTGAAACCGGTTCAACACGAATATTTCACAGTCATTTCCCTTAAATTTCCCCTTAAACAGCCTCAGAGTTACTGTCGATCAGTTTATTTCAGTGTTTCATGTTGTTATATTCTCTATGTTTCAGTACATAATTCATTATACATAATGACACAGATTTGGCAGAGTGCTTGTATATGACATAAGCCAAAATGGAAAAATAAGATGACATTTCTTTTTCTGTGCAATCTAATAAGAAATCTGATTTAATGTACATTATGTCGTCTTATTAACATGTTGCTGTAATTCAGGTTGATGTACTTGATATCTATGGGATTTTTTTGGCCTTGAGTAGATAAAGAAAGGAGTTTTGTTGGTTTAAACGGTGTCAACAACGTAATGTAAGAAAAGATGGAGAATAAAACTCACTTGAACAACAGCTGACGGTGCTCTGCTGGCTGATAGTAGTCTGTGCTTCAGAGAGGGTGGAGGTTACCTTTGGTGACTGCAGACAGTTTATCATTGTTATCATCTCTGTTGTGAGGAATGAGTTCGGCCACATTCAGGGAGGAAAAACATTTACTCAGTTTCCGTGCTTCAGTACAATTTTTAGGTACTTGTACTTTACTTTATACTTCCACTTCACACTTTATACAGAGAAATATTTTACTTTTAACTTCACTGCATTTATCTGACAGCTGTAGTTACTTCACAGATTTTTACACTAAAAACACATGATACATAATTACAATGCATTGTTAAAAACTGAGCCAGTGGTTCCCAACTTTTTTAAAAAACATAAATAAATAAATGAATAAACAAACAATGTACATGAACCTTTAGTTAACACTAGTGTATTTATTCTCTTGAGCACAGAAACATAATTGACAAAAAATGTCTGAGTGTTTGCAAACGACCTCATGAGCTGATGCTGATTATCTCAGAATTATTAGTATTTTTACTATTTAGTGATCATGAGTATATCTGTTTATTCTGTTTATATCACAGATTACTTTTCTCTTTTCTTTTTTGCAGCGGCAGTAGTGGATTTCCATACCAGGAAGCATGCCTGTTTCCAGTCGGAACTATTTTGGTGACGCGCAGCCGGTGTACCAACACAGCTGCATCCGGTTGATCTGAATTTCTGCTGCTCGATGTGGTTTTCTTTCCCACTAAACTGCTTCAGAAAGTGGATTCCGTGACGTTAGACACCCCGACATGCCTGCGTCGTAGTATTTTAATGAATAGTAATTACAGTTTTACGATAAATAGCTTTATAAAAGTAAGCTAGCAGCAAAGAAGTGGTGGATGTATGACAAGAGTGAGTAGACCTAATGTCAAAATTAGCCAAAAACAACTAAAATATGTTGTTTTATTTATCTTATATGTTTGTAGGCTTCAGTACCGGTGTGTTATCAGATGCTTTAACGCCTTCCTGAACCACAGAGTCAAACATGGTGCCATTAAAGAGAAGAAAGCTCGTCTCCTCTCATATTGGGAACACTGGGACTGACTGCAGTGGACCTGAAGTACCAAACAAGTTCCCACAGGTCGTTTTGTTCCTGCTGGAGAGGAAAATGGGAGCCAGTCGAAGAGCTTTTCTCTCCCGGCTCGGTCAAAGCAAAGGATTTCAAGTGGAGGAGAAGTTCAGGCAAGATGAACGTTAACACATCAAATTGTTTATTACAGATAAATAACTTTTAAAAAAATACATGCAAACATGAAAACCAGCAGGTTAGTGGAATTAATATATCCTCATGTACTCAAGTACTGTATTTATGTACAAATATGAAGTACTTTAGTCTTTTCTTTTCCTGCAGCTTTAGTTAATTTACAACATGAGGTTGTAGCACATAAAACATGTAAAGAGTTTATAAAATGTGTTTGTTTTCACTGGACAGGAAGGGTGTAACCAATCCATCATCGAGATTGTTGGCGATGAATTTCCTGTTGAACCAATTAATTGACTAAATGATTAACTGACTAATTGTTTGAGCAGACGTGTTGATCGTCGTCTTTTCACAGTCGGAGTGTCTCGCACGTCATCTCTGAGAATAACTGTGGTGACGAGGTCAGGACGTGGCTGGACTCACAGGTCGGAGGCCAAACACCTGTTCACCTGCTGGACATCAGCTGGTACACAGAGAGCATGCGCGCAGGATGTCCTGTTGAAATCCTGGACAGACATAAACTCCAGGTACGTTTTACCTGTGTTCACCCACAGACACACAATCAGGAGACTCACTCCTCTGACAGCAAAGTGTTAAAGATTAACCGTGAAGAGCTGATCAGTGTAACACGATAAATCCTCCCTGCATGGAGGTCATAATGTTTTTTATTAATGCATCACACAGAGAGGTGTTTCTGTTGTTTAGTCTACCCCCACTGACATAAATGGGGTGGACAAAATAATAGAAACACCTGTTATTTACAAAAATCCCACAAATCATCAAAAAGAATACGACGAAGATTCTCCTTCATTCAGAATTATACTCAATGCTTCAGCTAGTATATCACAGGTGAGAGTGAAAGTGTTTAATTTCATCTTCTTTTTGCAGTGTGATGGACGCAGTCCTGAGCTTTCGGTTGGTGTCTCTGTGTCTTTCAGGAGCAGCGGACTGATGAAGCAGAGGTCGCGGCGTTCTCCGCTCCCAGCTACGCCTGCCAGAGACGAACCACCCTGGTCGACCGCAACACCGTCCTCACTGTGTGTCCTCCAGCAAACACACGCCCCACCTTCAGCACTGACAGCAGCTCAAAAACACGGAGGTGGTCTGAAGCTGTGCGTGGTTTCTGTTTCAGGATGCTCTGTCGCTCCTGGCTGAAAACGCTGAGCTCAGCGAGGAGGACGGACGAGGCGTTGCGTTTCGACGGGCCGCCGCCGTGCTGAAGGCTCTCCCCGAAGCGGTGACGGACATGACGCAGCTCAGAGGGCTGCCCTGCCTCGGAGAACATTCGCTCAGAGTCATCAAAGTCAGTGCAAAATGTCTGTTTTTTCTCTCTTTCTGAGCTTCTTCTGGCTGATTGTCCCACTCAAAGACCACCTGATAATTTGTTTGTTTTTGTAGGATATTTTGGCGAATGGAGCATCAAGTGAAGTTGAATCTATGAAGCAATCTGAGCGCTACAAAGCTCTGAAGGTCTGTCGTCTGTTTTGCACATGAACTTGAGTGTTTTCTGATCTTCACTGTGGTGTCTGACCCCCCCCCCGAGGATGTGACGGGTCACCAGATGATAAGAGGAACAAGAAAAAAATGCTCTCACACGAGATCATATTCATTTTTTGTGACTTTCTTGTGAAGTTCTCCTCCTGTAACCTCCTCAAAGCTTAAAACTAAACTTAAGCCAGAAGGAAAAAAAATTCTTCTGAATGACTCACAGCTGTTCATGAGCAGATGTTCTGTAGCTTCATTTTTTTGTTCTCAAGGCGGCCACTCACGGCACCATGTAGGATGTTTTTCATCTTCAGTAACAGCAGCAAACTTAGCTTAAAGGTAAATACAGGATAGTTTAAAAATGACACAATAATTTAAGTCAACGTTGTTGTTACAGGAGTCACTGTGTTTAAACAGATCAGTTTGTGCATCTGCTTTCTCTTTAGCACCACCTAGTGGCGGTGGTCCTGCATCAGTCTGTTTATATTTATGTACTGTCAACAAACCCATGAAAAGACTCAAACTGAACACTGAATGTACCAACAAGTTCTGTGACTGTATCACATCTTCTTCCTCTAAGAGCTCCATTAAAAACACATCACCATGAACACACACACTGTAGTTTATTCTGACTCACACACACACACACACACCATCCTGCTGCCACAAACACTCACTACAGCACCAAATGTGAATTAATCCGCTGCTGAAAATAGTCCCAAAAGCACACTATTTCCTCCTGTTCGTCTGATTACGACTACAGTGAGCAGCTGAAGCATTAATATTTATCCTGATATATATCAGATCATTCTTTTAATGGGGTTTGTTCACAATAACAAGAATTTATCATCCTGTCAGTGTGATAGTTTAATCAAACCGTTAAAGTGAAGGTGAACTCACTGAGGTGAAGTCGTTACGATCAGCGTTTTTACCTACACGTGCGTTTCAGGTCTTAACGGGTATTTTTGGAGTCGGGGCGAAAACAGCAGATCGATGGATCAAAGCCGGGATCCGCAACCTCCAGCAGCTGCAGGATTCGGGACAAACACTCAATCGAACACAGCGAGCAGGTGAGCGTCTCTGCGTCCGTGCTGCCTTTCGTCTCGACCCCCCCCTGAACAAACACCTTCTCGCCTTTCAGGCCTCGAGCACTACGACGACCTCGGCCAGCCGGTCATGAAGGCAGAGGCGAACGCCATCGGTCAGATAGTAGAGGAAGCCGTCGGGTCCGTGTTACCGGGCGCACGCGTGACTCTGATTGGAGGATTCAGGAGGTAAAAGAGCAAACTTTGAGTATTCTGACACTCACGTGACCCGTCCAGGATGAATGAAGTCAACGTCATAGCTGACTGTCTCTGCAGGGGGAAGCTGACAGGCCACGATGTGGACTTCCTGATAACACACCCAGAGGAGGGCAGAGAGGTGGGGCTGATGCCTAAAGTGGTTTCCTGGTTGGAATCACAGGTAAACTCCCCTAAAGGTGTCTCGATATGATCATCTCGATTCATATTAGCCACTTTCTCACTGCACAGAAGTTATAATAGCAGTTTTCTGTCCCTGCAGGGTTTCCTGTTGTACCAGAAAACCACAAGAAACTCTTACCTGGAGGCTAAAGACGGTCCAGCTCGGCCCTCCTCCAACATGGACCGCTTCGAGAGGTGTTTGTCCATCTTTAAACTGACCAAAGAGGAGAAAGGAGGGAGGAAACAGCCAGAGACACTAACAGAAGACTGCACGGAGAGCGTCAGAGCACCTGATCCAGATCCACGTGTTCAGATCCTCCGAGGCGAAAGAGGCACACATGAAGGTGGGCTGGAGGTGGATCAGACAAAACCTGCAGGACGCAAACCGTGGAGGGCCGTGAGGGTGGACCTGGTGGTCTCTCCGATCAGCCAGTTTGCTTTCGCTCTGCTGGGCTGGACAGGATCCAAGGTGAGCTTTCAGACATGACGTAGACCAGGGTGTTCCTCAGTGAATAAAACTCACGCTGACTCCGTGTTCTCCACAGCTATTTGAGAGGGAGCTGCGACGCTGGGCGGCCCACGAGAAGACCATGTCCCTGAGCAGCCACGCTCTGTACGACAACAAACAGGTACACACACACACACACACACACACCTGTGAGGTGTTTTGTACGTCATCTTAGTTAGCAGGATGTCATTTTTCTTGATTCTTACAGAAAAGGTATCTGAGAGCCACGTCAGAGGAGGAGATATTTGCCCATCTCGGACTGGAGTACATTCCTCCATCAGAGAGAAACGCCTGACCACACCTGCTGAGTTGTAATACTCGTTACGGCCACCAGAGGCTGAGTTGAGCCACATGTGGCAGGAGTTTGCCTTCAGGACTTTCTGGCAGAAAGTCTTTCTCATGTTGCTAAAGGGTCGATTTTAACCCAAACCAGGATCTTTTCCTGAAACTAACCAAGTAGTTTTGGTGCCTAAATCTAAATTTAAAGATCAAAATCAAAGTAAAAATAGCAAAAATAATGAAAATAATCAGCTTTGACATTTAGTTTCACACGGGACCCGGTCTCCTCTGTGAAAGTCCTGCGTTTGAACGATTCATCCTCTATGACCCCCTCTGTGTGTGCTTTGTCTCTCTGTGTTTCTGTCTGTGGTGCACCCCAGCCTCTGGTGGCAGGAATGAGTATTACAACCAAAAACACTTCGAAAATTGACCCGGACAAAAAAAAATGTTCTTTCTTTCTGTTCAGTTAATTTCAAAGATGAAAAAATTATTGATTCGTGAAAAAAACAAAATTTCTTACCCACCCTTCAGGGCTTCCGTAGATTTGTGCTCGACTGCTCGAGCGACACACCGGATGAAGTTTTCATTGGACGAAATTTAAACTTTTTGTGCTGAGTGACCCAGTGCTGTGTTGCCAGAGCTGGAGCAGTTTAATAGAAGAGTCCTGCAATAAATCCTCCATCATGAAGGTTATAATGTTCAGTTGAAGCTGTTTCAGAGTCGTTGATTGAACTGTACTATATTGAACTGAACTATAATTTAGTTCAGCTCAACAGCACCATAAACCTTCACTTTAGTCAATAAGTCAATATTTTGCACCCTCTGTTGCAGCTGCAGCTCTTTTCACTGCACAATCGACATATATGTTCCATATTTTAAACTGTAAATTTGTATTTATGAGCATTTTTTTTCTCTTGCTTTGTATTTTTTAACTGTGACGCACCAAAACACTAAACCACAATCACTGCATGTGAGAATTCATTTGGCAGTAAAACCTGTTTGTGGTTCTGATTCTAAACTTTGAAATGTTCATTCATCTGAAATCAACAACATCTTCAATAAAAACAAAACCTTCATAAAGGATTTTTTCCAGGGCCGACTTGAATTAGTTTCAGCCAGGTGTACCTGATAAACTGGCAACTGAGTGTAGGTTCCCTCAGGTAGAGATTCAAAACTGACATAAGAAGTGCTGCAACCTGTCTATATTGATTGATTGATTGATTGATTCCTTTATTTCGAACATGTAAAAAAACAAAGAAAGACAGAGCAAACAGACAAAAGTGAATAAAGAAGAAAAGAAAAAAAAGAGAAAAAAAATAATTAATTAATTAATTAATTAAACAAAAAAATAATCACCTTCTTCAGTGCATGCTGATCTCAGATTACATGAGCGAAAGGGAGTAGGAAGAAGTGTAAACTTATTAAACCCTACCCCTAAAGTACTATTACAGTTTTATCGAGAAAAAAAACAAAACAACAAACAACAAAAACTCATGACTGAAACATTATGATTCATCTTCAACTTGTACGTGATCCGTATATTCAGCAATTACGATAAATAGCTTTCACAAAAACACACCCAAATACCTATTAGTCATGACTATATCTCGTGAGAATCAATTCCTTACACCTTTTTTTAAACTGAATTATGTTAGATATTTGTTTTATCTCTACACACAATTTGTTCCATAATTTGACTCCACAGATCGTAACACAAAAACTTTTCAATGTAGTGCGCGCTCTAAGAATCTTTAGATTTAACTCACCCCTTAATTTATAGCATCCCTCTCTATCACAAAACCGTTTCTGAACATTACCTGGCAGTAAGTTATTCCTTGCTTTATATATTACTTGCATAGTTTTGAACTCAACAATGTCAAGAATTTTAATGTTTTAGTTTTTAAAAATAATGGCTCAGTGTGTTCACGAAAGCCCACATTGTTAACAATTCTCATTGTTCTCTTTTGTAAAATAAAAAGTGCCTGTAATGAACTTGTGTATGTATTTCCCCATACCTCCACACAGTAATTTAAGTAGGGTAACACTAGTGAACTATAAAGAATGTAAAGTGATTTTTTATCCAACATGTGTTTTGTTTTTGCTAGGACTGAGAGGTTTCTGGATATTTTGTTTTGAACATGTCTTATGTGAGGTTTCCAGCAAATTTTGTCATCAATTGTCACTCCGAGACATAACTAAGGTTTTGTTATCTTTCTAGAATGAGTGCCTGTATTTGCTCGTCTGGGCTCACTCTGCTTCTATTGTGCAATAAAAGATGTTTCAATAAAGTCTTAAAGGACGTCTGATGATATTCAGCCAACAAATCCCCTAAGACGCCAACATGTTCTTATGTAGCTTCGCTTCTAAAAGGCTGCAGAGAGGCCATTGTTTCTGCTCACCAGTTTCTGTGTGACGGGATTAAATCTGCTCTGAGATCAGGTGAGATGAGAGCAAGAACATTCTGATCAAATCAACCAAGAAGACACCTGAAAAACTAACTCAACTAAAAATACTGAAAATAACTCAGAGTTTCTGCTTTTATACTGCGTGCAGTTCGTCTCGCTTCACGTTCAGCGTTTTTGTTTCTCGCCGTGTTGTTTGGTGTAACGCGTCCACACCTGCGTCACACTGACCTGCTTTCCACGACGTCCTCGCCGAACCAAAACCACAGAGCAGAGACGTCACACGAGACCTCAGTTACTGGAGTCTGAGCTCCTTCTGCTGTCCATGCTGCTTTATGCTTTACTACATCTTTGAGGGAAATAATGTTTCTTATCTGAAAGCTATGTTTACGTCTCATATCTAGATTTTACATTAAAACATATGAAAGCTTGGGAAAAAAAAACCCTGTTGTAGGTTAAACCAGTGATTTTAAATATTTTACCCTTTGCTCTAATGTCTAGTTTAATATTTTAAGAACATTTTGTAGATAAAGCTTTTGTACTTTTACTTAAAAAGGATTTTGAATGCAGGACTGGAGTATTTTTTAGATAAGATAAGACTTTATTAATCCCACGCCGGGGAAATGAAATTGTTACAGACAGCGAAGAATAAAAGAGACAAAGAAAGATTAAAAAAAGACAATAAAAAAGGAAACAGGATGACAATCAGCCATATATATGTACATTATTTAGAAAGTATAAGAATGCTGTTGCCATATTGAATTGCAGCATGAGTCAGATATTGACACAGTACAAAAACCTATAACACAATATTTTCTTGGTATTTTCTACATAAGTAAAGGGCCTGAAACCAGTTTGTCCCTTACATTGAACTTTAGTCTTCTATGAATTCCTTCTCGTGAACGGAAACTGGGCATCATTAGTTTGTCCTTCAGTTAATTTACATGCACACAGGCTGCGTCCTCTCTGTTCTCACAGCGGCTCAGACTCTGAGTCTCCTCGGCGCAGGACGACGTCTCCTCGCCCTCACAAACTTTTGCTTCACACATACGGTGTTAAAAACAGTGATGTGTCGATGGTGATGCAGGTACATGGAATGGCGGCCCTTCCCCCACCTTCGTCATCTCCTACACTCCGTGCAGTCATCAGTCTGCGTGTCCTGCAGCTCACCTGCCTTACAGTTGATAAAATAAGTTTGGGAGGGGGGGGGGTTGCAGAAGAAGAAGCCGTGGATGAAGAAGTGTGTGCACATGTCAAAGAGGGTGGATGTGAGAGGAGACGGAGGTGTGAGCACCGACACGGCCTTTGATGTTTAACTGGTATTTAGAGGTTAATGAGGCTGTTAGGAAGAGGTGAAGGAAACGCCTGTGAGTTCACACAGACACACACACACACACACACACACACACACGCGGGAAATGTGTCTGCAGCTCCTGAGAGTCCTGAAGTGCAAGAATGCATCAGGGTGATTATTTAGATTTCTGTTCAGAAGTGGAAGAAGAAGTCTCTCATGCAAACTCCACTGACGTAAGAAAAAATTATCGAAGCGAAGTGTTTAAAGTATCAGCAGTACTCTCAGCTTCATGCAGTAAAAGTACTGTCTGTGCAGTAAAAGGTCTCCTGTGACTGATCTCTGATTCTGTGAGACGTTATCAGATTGTTAATACTGGAGCATCAGTGTTAAAGCAGCATTTTACTGTTGGAGCTGCTGCAGGTGGAGCTGCTTTTGACTACATCACATACAGTTAGCTAGTTTAGTCCAGAGGGGCCCAACCTGGGTGTCTGGCCCCTCCAAAGTGTCACCAGATACATCTGACAGTCGAAACAACATGCTGATGCACAAAATCTCAAATCTTTTCCAAAATACTAAAAATATTCGCCCGTTGGTGCCTGAAGTTGTTATTTACATGAGTTCATTTAAGGGTTTTTTTGAGAAAACAGGAAATGACTTCTGAAAACTGAGCAGGAATGTTTGTGAAGCGCAGAAAACATCGTACAGGACCAACATGCTGCCCTGTGCCAGAAAACCAGTCTCAAAATACTTAAATAATGAATAGTAGACAGACACCAATCAGCAGCAACACAATGTCCAATTAACCAAAATAAATAAATGATAAGCATCTGTTTCTATTAATAAAAAGTCAAAGCAAAGGTCTCTTGACTTGTTTTTGGAGAAAAAACTTTTCTGTTGTTGTACAGAAAACAAAGAGAGAATCATCCACCCCCACTGATCTGAGGAAGCTGCAGATCTGATCTAATAAAACCCAAACTTCTGGCTCGGCTCCGGCTCTGTTTGGTTTTTATTATTTGGGTGAACTGGCCCTTTAAATTGCTGACCTGTCTTCTGCGTTCGTTGTTAATCTGGTTTCGTCTTTTCTGCCAACACACCAGACTCAGTGTGAAAAAGAGCTGCTTTTATCTTGAAGAAACGTGCACGTGTGAGCACAGCGCAGTGAAGCAGATAGTAATGCTGACTGTGCGTGGTGTGTGTGTGTGTGTGAGTGAGGGTCATTCATCCTCCTCGGCCCCACTCCCAGGCTGCTGCTGTCTGTGGGGTAACGGTCTCCTGCTGGGTCCGTCTTTGATTGGCTCCATTCTGACCCTTTCATCTCTAATGGGCCTGTTTGCTGCTCTGTTATGGACACAAACACACCTCGACCCCCCGCCCCCTGCCCCCCACCCTGACAGGAGACCAGAGAGACCACATGTCCTAACCCGGTGCGGCTCAGATCTCTACATGTATGAGCTGATATCTGCTTTGGTCTCACTGTCTGTCTGTATCAGCTTCTTAAAGATAAACCGTCTGAGTCGTCCATCCCTCGACACCGTCTGACTTCCTGTCTGTGGCTCTCAGCTCGAAGCCCATTGGTTCCTCATGAAGATGTAGATCTTTAAAAACGCCAATTATATATAAATATGTAGCTCCATTTTTTTGCTTCTCACTTCTGTGTTTAAAACAATTCTGAAAATAGATTCACAGACAACTAAACTCACAATTTATCAGCTAAACTTAAATGATTGAGAGGAAAAGCAAGAAAAGCAAAATTACAAACACACCGAAAGAAGTGGAATTTAATAATTTCATTTGAACTAAAAAAAAAAGACATCACCCTCCTTGAGCCTGCAAACAGTGTTAAAAAAGAATGAATGAAACCCGTCTTATAACCTATAACAGAGGTGCAGTTTAGCATGAAGGAGCTAAAGATCAGCCTGAAACGAGTCTGTTTCTGATGCTGAAAAGATTCCGCTATGCAGATGAAGGTGCTGATGACGCCCAATAATCATTGATCTCCATTGCCGGCAGTCTCCAGCAGTTGCCCGCCCCGTCTGTAACACGGTCAGTTAAGGCCTCTTCCCCTGTCCCATTGATCCCTATCAGCCTCATCAAAGGCTCCCGGGGCTTTGATGGGGCCAGCGGGACTGGTCCCGGTGGACGAGCAGGCGCTGCGACTCCCCTCATCAAACGGGGGACAGGAGGACGTAGGGATGGAGGGCAGGGAGGCGTTCCTTCAGATTGTGAAATTTAAATTTCTCCCAGAATCTAAGGGCCGGGGGCCGCGCTGTGACGCAGCTCACCTGAGGGTTCCCAAGCTTTTACGGCAGGTAATAGCGAATATCCCAGCGACCCTCGAATGTAATGTCTCACTTACAGCAGCTAACAGCACCGCCGTCCTTTCAGCAGGAATAAACACGATACTACCAGCAGCTATTCAGAGGAGTCTTTACTGAAATACATAGATTTTCAGTTATTGAGTTGAGATCATCTTATTGCTGCATCATAACAGTTTTTTCTTTAGAATTATTTAATTTCATGTAAATTGATTGCATTTTAATTTTTTGTAGGTTTTTGGGTTCAGTTCTATTATATTCCTTCACCTCAGCTAAAACATGTTGATTCATCTCCGTGTTTGGAGGAATTTATACCAATAAAACTTGTTTTGCCAGGAACTGATTTCACTTTAACAACAAAGAAACAGCAGCACTGTGCGGTGAAATGTCTCCTGTGACTGATTAATTATGATATTTTATTACTGAAGCATCAATGTTAGAGCAGCATTTCACTGTTGGAGCTGCTCCAGCTACTTTCAACTACTTTATATTTTATTTTAGTCCAGTGGGGCCCAACCTCGGGGTCGGGGTTTAGTGGAGCTGCCAACAACCAACAACAACCAGACTCTGTTTTTGTGCTCATTTTCAATCTGCACATAAAAATCTGTCTAAAAACTCACAAATATATTTAAAAAAAAAGTTCTCGGCTCGGATCGACAAAGATATTTTTCAGTGATGATGACATGCGTGAATGTGACCTAAACGTGACAGAAGAGCTGAAAACATCAGATGTGTACCTCCAAGTACCTCAAACTTTTACCTTAGTACGAGTACACAAAGAGCAAGAGAAACAACAGGCAGGTGCTTCGTTCTGTTTAAGGTTCAAAGGGGTCCTGATCACCTCTCCGTCACCTCTGTCACCTCCCTCACTGCCCCTCACTCTGTCTGTGTGCTGGATAAATGGGTGGCTGAGTATCAGTGTCGGCCTGCTCCACCCTGTCATGTCCCATCCTGGTCTGTGACAGACAGACGGTCAGAGAGAGAGACAGACAGACAGACAGGCAGACAGGCAGGCAGGCAGGCAGGCAGGCAAACGGCAAACACACAGACAGACAGACAGACAGACAGACAGACAGACAGGCAGGCAGGCAGGCAGTGAGCCACATAATGAGCCCAAAGTGACACCTTCACACTGTTTGCTTAATCCAAAGCTCCACATTATTACAAATCCTTCAAATCATCAGCAAATATCTGAAATATCTGAAACATCAAATGTTTTTACAGCAAAAATCACTTCAATGATTAATTTTCAGTCAGCTGAATAATTGATTAATCGACTAATCATTGCAACTGTTGGGAGTTTGATTTAGAGCAAAAACATCATATTTTATGAACTTGTCATAGGTTTTGTGTGTGGATAGAGCAATGAAGAAGTAGACTGTAACACAAAAAGAGAAAACTCAAGTACGGTACAAGTACCTCACATTTGTACTTGAGGAAAGTAGTGGAGTACTTAGTTATATTCCAGCGCTGAAAGTAGCTTCTGCTCTGATTCTTTATTGTGGAGAGTTTACAGAGTCTGTCTCATGTTGGCTGCTCCTCCTCTCCTCTCGTCCTCTCCCCTTCTCTCTCCTGTCCTCCTCTTCTCTCCTCTCCTCTCCTCTCTCTCTCCTCTCCTCTCCTCTCCTCTCCTCTCCTCTCCTCTCCTCTCTCTCTCTCTCTCTCTCTCCCCTCCTCTCCTCTCCTGTCCTCTCCTCCCCTCTCCCTCTCTCCCTCTCCCCTCCTCTATCTCCTCTCCTCTCCTCTCCTCTCCTCTCCTCTCCTCTTCGCAGACATCGCGGCTGATCACGCGCGCCCTCATTATCTTATCAATAGGAGCGTTTCGTGATTGATCCGATTAATCCTTGTGTTTGACCCACACGCTCCATTTACACACAACACAGCGCCTGTCTGCCTCCCGCTCCTCTTCCTCAGCAGCCTCGGGTCCGGTGGAGGAGGTGCTGCTGGTGGACGTAATGAGCCACTTCACAGGTGGGCTGATCCTCTTCAGGTCGTTATCAGTCGCTTTAACTCGATCCTTAAATCCCCAGTTTAGCATTGAAAGCGACGCAACAGTTAAAGATGATTGAAGGCGCCACAGACTCGGTTTGAGGTACTACAGAAGTACTTTTACTCTGTACTGTTCTCAAGTACACGTTTCAGTTACTGTGCGTAGTTTACTTGATTTTATGCTGCTTCTTGTGAAGATATTTTCTTTTAACTTGTTTTTAAACACCATCATCTCCCTCACAGAGCACATGAAGAAATAACCTACGAATTTATTTATAGGTAAATGAATGTGAATCCCTCCTCCAGCCGTAATTCATAGAGTCAGTTTGAAATATTCACTGTTAAAAGCAGAATTACTGCGATTCTGTCGCACCATCACAGCCCAAAACCCCAAATTAATTTACACTGAACACAAAACTGAGAAAAGCAGCAAATCCTCCATTTCTGATGCAAAAAAGTTTTCTGTAAATTATCTGAACCTTCAATGGAAATGTCGTCTAATGAACATTCTGTGGTTTATTTTCTGTCTTTGTTTCACCTTTTATTCAGTCTTTACTCTAATTTTGTCAATTTAACTGAATATAAAGCTGCCAGGAACCCAAAATACAAGAAAAATGACACAGACGCCTAAAAAATGTCCAAATCTTCAGTGATAATTACTGAAAATATCTTTATGAAAGAGATCAGTGTTGTAAAAACACTTTGTTTCACGATTTAAATACAGCAGCTCAGCTATATTTCATGTGCACACACTTCTCCCAACTCTTTTTTGTGCTTATGATTATGAATTATTCAATATTTTAAAAGTCATGTTTGAGACACTGTGTGCTCCACATGATGTATAATAAAGTTATTCAATATGTAAAACGTGCTTTTCATTCACTGCAGTTATTTTACTTGTAACAGATTATTTTAAAGTTGTGCTAATGGTACTTTTACTTCAGAAGAGGATCTGAGTACTTCTTCCACCATTGTTTCTATGAGTTTTAGTAATAAAGTACTTGAAGTGTGTTTTTTTTTTGTGTTCATTATTGTCTTAATGAATTTTTCTTTCTTTAGCTTCTGTAAACGTCTGTTTCTCGTTAAAATGACTCCGGAACATCGTTTATTTCTTGTGATTATTGATCTGAAAATCACAGAAGGATCATTTCACTTAAATCCTGATTAATTAAGACAAAGGAAACAAACCTATGAGCTGATCCCTGTTAAGCCTCTTGTCACCATCACATCATGCGGACAGTTTGCCTTTAATCTGGGGATCATCCTGCGATTAACTGCTGCCATTATATTAAACCACTCACAGCTCGTTATGTTGGTTATTAATCTAAAGGCTCCTTTTCAAATGAAGCCACAGTTTGGTTAATGGGAGAGAAAATGTAAGGTTTGCAGTAATTGTAGCCTAAATTACTGAACATGACGAGTGTTTAAGATCAGTCGACATTTGACTGTTTGGAAAAAGAGACGATTCTTCTCTAATCAGTTGATCAAAATGCTCTTTATGCTTTTCCAAAGCTTAAAGTCCTTGAATGAATCGATTAATCGTCCTTAAAACACCAGAAAACTGAGAGAAATGGCTTCTTACAATTTCTCAGAATGAAAAATGACAAAAATCTATTTAATCTGCCATCAAAGAAACCAAAGAAAAGTTATGACAGAAGAGTTCAAGTTGTAAAAATATTCTTTTACTATTTGTACACACAAATACAGGAGAAAAATATAAAAATAAAACTACAATAACTTCTTATTTACACGTAAAGTGATTTTTCCCCAACTGGTTTTTGTACCTTCTGATTATGAATTATTCAGATGAGCTGTGTGAAAGCTTCACGTCAGCACTTTCAACAGGTTTTCTCACCCTGTCTGTACATGACATATAAGTAAGTTATATTATTAGAAATAAACATGCTCAGTGTATTCACAGCGGACTGGATGGACTCCACATTCGTAGTTCTGAGTCTCCTGAATTGAAGACTGATTTTTTTTTTTAATTTTAGAAGTTCAACAACAACAAAAACAAGAATATAAAAGTAAAATAAATGTGAGTTTCTGCATTTATATTAATTTATGTCATAAAGAAAACAATAAGTTAGGATTGAATTGGTTATTAAATGCCAAAAAGAGACATTATAATAAACTAACCCACCTTCATCTAGTTTCCTTGATCATCATGATAAATATGATAAAAAATGTTTCCAGCTCAACAGTGAACCTTTAAACTAAATAAAACTGTTTTCTTTCTGTCTTTATGCCAGAGCTCTGTCCTCTAACAGCTAAATGTCTTTTCACAGTGCAGGAGGGTTTTCAGCCCAGAGTAGTGTCTTATGGTGGTCTCTCAGCTGGATGTTGGACAGAGGACACAGTTTGGTGGCCTCTCAGGGACTGAAACTGTCCCCGTGGACACAGAAACAGAGGACACTCACAGATCGATCAGTCACAGCACAGACGTGGTTGAAGAGGAGATGCAGACACTTTGGACTGACGTATGTCTATTATCTTTTTTTGGAGGCAGGAAGGAGGGAGGTGGGGGTGGAGGTGGAGGTGGTGGTGGTGGTGATGGGGATGGGGGGAGGTGTGTCCTTCCCAGACTCACTGGAGCCTTGTTGTAACAGCCTCATTGAGACTGAATGAGACGTCTTAATTACTCCAGTTGTGAAAACTAAAGGAGGGGAGGTGGGCGGGGGGGAGGATGTGTGCTTTGATCTCTGGGCTCAGGCAGCTTGAAATGAGGAGGGAAGCCCCTATAAATACTGAGTGGCTGTGGTGAGGGGGGCGGTCAAGACTCTCCCAGGACCAGGACAGACCAGCAACCTCCTGAAAGCCTCCCTGCTCTCTGGACAGAACACTGAATCCAGGTTTTACTGCTTCAAACTAAAGGAATTACTCCCCCAGGACGAAACTCCAGCACTCTGCAGCCATGAGGGGACATTTTTCCATCGAGTGGATGGCCCAGAGCAGCCAGCCAGCGAGGACAGACGCCGTCTCTGCCTCCGGACCCACCACCTGTGGGACGCATTCAGAGAGTCTGCCGGGTTTCTACTGCCGGCAAAAGTCTGAGAACGAACCAGAACTGCAAGAGACCAGGAGCCCAGGACTCGAAGCTTTCAGCCTGAACACTCTGCAGCACCAAACCACTCACAGCAATCAAGGTAAGATCAGTCCACCAGTGGAAATAAAGTACTTTTACTCCAGTACTTGTACTTTACTTTGTACATATCCCTTCATGCTTCTAACAAACACCTAGTATACAGTTCATAACTCACTGAAATGTAGCTGTTAGCAACTAAAAGGACATTTTAGTGCTTATTACTAATGTTTTTCTTATTCTAACTTCTCCTATTAACACAATCTGTATTATTAACTGTTAATTAATACAAGACTAAAGACTTTTATATGAATCATGAATATAATGGTTATATACTGCTTATTACTGCTAGACAGGGATTAAATAATGTATTTTATAAGGTTCTGGTAAAAATGTGTGTATTTTTTCTTCTTTCATCTATAGTTTCTTCGTTAGAGCTCAGAAAATCTGCTGTTAGAAATTAAACCACCAAACGGTTTTACAGGAACGGCTGAAAATATTTAGTCGATTGACAGAAAACGATTTAATTTTTCTTAATAATGTCGATCTTTGGACCAAACAAACACTGTGAAGGCGTCACTTTGGCCTCATCGTCACCACATTTCTCACTATTTTCACAATGTTTCCAAACCAAACGATCGATCGATTAATGGAGGAAATAATCAGCAGATTGATCCAGAATGAAAAAAATCATTAGTTACAGTCTGATACAAAATAGTGGAAAATGAAGCTCAACCAGCTCCAACAGTAAAAACCTGCTCTGACATGAACGACTGAGTCACAGTAATCTGATGAGATCAGACAGAACAGTGGAACAGCCACAGGGACATTTTACTGCACTCTATACTTTTACTTTAATACTTACTTAGTACATTTTCCTCATTATACTTACATACTTGTACTGAAGTAACATCTCCAATGCAGGACCTTTACTTGTAGCAGAGTATTTTATCAGTGGTTTGAGGATCTGAACGTCTTCATTTATCAACAACTTCTACTGTTGTTCCTCTTGCAGCGGCTGAAGCAGGCTTCAGCAGCGGGACAGAGGAGGAGACCTCCGGGTACGAGAGTGAAGGGGGTCCCTCCGTCTCCCCCTCGGCCCCTGCTGACTGCACCTCCACCTCCCCGGCGTCCCCTCCGTCAGGGAGGAGACCCCGTACGGCCTTCACACCGGAGCAGATCAGCAACATGGAGAAGGCCTTCAAGAGGAACGCTTACCTGGGAACACGAGACAAGGCCGAGCTGTGCAAGAAGCTCAACCTGTCTGACAAACAGGTGACCATCCTCGATCTGTTATCAGTTTAATCAATCTGTTAGCAATGAAATCAAGCTTTAGTTTTAATTTTCTTAAAATTTAACACATGAAGGATATTTCATGAGCTGATTCCAGCGTTTTTAGACTCTGCATCTACATCAGGCTGCTTTTAAGACAAAATGATGATTAAATAAAACCATCAAATTAAATACAATCAATAGAATACATGAAATCTGGAACATTTATTTGTTATTTTAGAAATTCAATTTTTTTTTTATTCTAATCTAAGAATGGATTTAAAATATAGATATTGGGGGGACTTCATTTATATATTTTGTTATGGTTATTTTATTTTTTATTACTTTATTTCTGATTTTATCTTAGATGGTTTCTAAAAAATGTGTTTCTGTTTTTTATTTCTAGATTTATAAATTTCATTGTATTAAAATATATGTATATTCTTTGTTAGTTATTGATTTAATTTATTTCCCAGTGGTATAATCTGACCTCAGTATTTTTTTTTAAACCCAGCCTTGATGCTCATTAACATTAATAATATTCTGCACAGAGAACTTTGACTCATGAGTCTTCTTCTTTCCTCGGTTCAGATCAGAAACTGGTTCCAGAACAGGCGGATGAAGTTGAAGCGGTCGGTGCAGGACGCCCTGGCTCAAGCCTGTCAGGCGAACGTCGCCTCTCAGCTGATGCATTACCCCGAGCTGCAGGCCTACAGGCCGGGGCCGTACCCGAGGTACCACTCCTCAGCAGCAGCAGCAGCAGCAGCAGCAGCAGAGGGCCCGGCCCCCGCCTCCTACATCCATCCACACAGCCTGCAGTACAGCTCGCCTCTGCCCAGCGTCTCCACCCTGCCACTGGACTCTTTCTACCAGTACAGCAGCCTTCCAGCGGTCATGCTCCCCTCTGCCACCACCCAGCTCATGAGCTCCTACCCAACATACCCTCAGTATTACTGACAGCGACCTTCAGCCGCTGCCTGACAAGCCCGTGCAGCTACTTTAATCTTTACTGTGAATATTTTGTCAGACAAAATGAGATCGTATTGATTTTATTTTTCGAACATAAAAATGTTCTCATCTTATCCTAATAGGATCGATGCTAACAGAAGGATGGTTTATAAGAAACTTGGCACAGGAAGTCCTGTGGTGTTGTGCAATAGTGTGATTTGTGTGTGTGTGTCTGCTTATAAGTGATGTACAGTTTGGATATATTTAAGTTAGAATCTATGAAGTGTTTTATTAGATTTTGTTTTTTGTGTCTCTCTGAAATCAGATCACCAAAATAAAATCCTTATTAAAACTTTACAGGTTACCTGATGTGTTTTCATTCATATTAATCTGAAGGTTGCTTCAGTTAATCAAGTACTTCTGCTTGATCTCGTGCATTTCCATTTTATCAGCTTTTTCTTCCACTCCCACTACATTTATTAAATACTACACTCTGAATGAGTGTAGTATTTAATATAAACAGTTTAAGTTTAGTATAAACAGTATCAGCTACGTAATGCATTTTGAAAATACAGACTAAATGTATGTAGTATATAAAAAGAGAAATTAGGACGAGCTCCACCTGACAAACTACAAATACTGCTTACATGTTTCTGCATCACGATTAATTATCCAGTTATATATATATATATATATATATATATATATTCAACTTTTTGCCATTTTTCTGTGTGATAACTACTTTTACTTTTGATATTTATGAATGTTTGTTGTCATTATTACTTAACTTAAACTTAGGAGGAGTAATTGTATTTTAGATAGTGATACTGCTATTTTTACTTAAATAAAGGATCGTGAAAGATCTAAATACTTCTACCACAGCTGGACTACTGTGCATCCTTCCAACACCTCGAGGCCACAGCAAGTCAGACCTGCAGGAGAAGCAAGAAGAGCATTACTGATTTGTGCTTTGTTGAATTTCCTCCTCTGACCAAAAGAAAACCATTACTGACAAACACATATACACACACACACACACACACACACACACATACACACACAAACATTGTCCTTATTTGAGGTTAAATTAACATTTGCATTCACAACTTTATTGTCCTTAAAAGTGATGACCTGATGTTTTTGTGCAGCCTCTTTTCTTCAATGGTGGAATGTAACTAAGTACATTTACTCAAGTACTGTAGGACAAAATTGGCAGCACTTGTACTTCACTTGAATATTTCTATTCTCTGCTACTTCATACTTCTCCTCTACTACGTCTCAGAAGCAAATATTGAACTTTTTACTCCACTACATTTGTCTGACAGCTGTAGTCACTCGTTACTTTTCAGATTCCTTCCTGTCCAGTGAAAAGCTCGCATCTCCAGATGCGTTAATGTTGAGCTAAACGGTAGGATGAAGTTTTCCTTTATTTCTTGAGAAAATTCTCCTCCTTCTTCAGCCAAACAAACTGTTTAAAAAGCCTCTCGGATCAGCTGGAAAATGCACCTGAAAGCTGAAAACAGGCTGTTTTTCTCAGCTTATGGTTTTCATGTTGCACAATTACTGAGAAATCAGTGCGTTTTTCCATAGCTGCCACTGAGGACACTGAGGTCATGTTCTTGGTAATATTTCAGGGAATTTAGTGGGTTTAATGACATGAGCAGGGGTTTACATGCAGATTGATTCTACCTTAGGAAATAATTTTCAGACTAAATGAGATAATAAAAATTCAGTTAAATTAATTTAATATCTACAAGGCAGTGTGGAGAAGAACAGGAGCTACACTACTATTAATGGAGATAACATTCATAAAAAGTATAAGTGTGGAGTTGAAATAATAAATAAAATGTGACATTTAGTGTTTTTTTTAATGCTCAGAAATTTGAATAGAGTCTGGTTGCAGTGCATACAGGCTCATTGAACAACACAACACAGGGAATATGAAGTGAAATAAACAGCTGCAGAAGGAAACTCTGCTGCATATTTCTGATGTGGCTTCATCTCTAAACTCACAGGTGCTGCTGACACATCCTGCTGGGAGGAGCCAGGAGAGGAAACCTGAAAACTTACCTGAATGGCAAATGAAACTATGCTGCCATCTGTGGACAGAGAGAGGTAATGTAAAAATAATGTAACAACTGTACATGTGAAGCTGCTGGTGGGCTAAACACTCATACCTGAAGCTGCCTGAAGATGGAAGTATCCAGGTGTAAAAATATTCTAATACAAGATAAAATCATGCATTCATAATGAGTAGAAGTACTAGCAGTATCAGCAACAAAATGTACTTAAAGTATTTCTTCATGCAGAATGGCTCCTTTCAGAGATGTTTATCATCATTATATGTTACAAAGTTGGATTGTTATTATAGTGTAAGGAGCATTTTATAACAATGCATCATATTTTACAACCTGATTGTATGTTTTGTTTGTAAAATCTTAACTGTAAGGTCAATTTAATGGAGGAAAAAGTAGAATATTTCCCTCTGACATGTAGTGAAGTAGAAGAATAAAGAAGAACAAATGAGAAACTTTGAGTAAAGTGTAATTTGAGAGCTGAGTGATCATGTTTTACTACTGATGACCAGTAGGCTAATTCAATAATTAGCTAAACAGATTAATATATGTAGTAATATGTGTGTTTTGTGGCAGGTCAGGGTCGTCATTCTGAGACCACCCATTATGATGCTGTACTCTGATGACCTTAAAAAGAGATTAAAAAGCTTTTCAGTCAAAGTGCAGATGCAATTTTTTTTTTTAAAGCAAATCAGGATTCCAACCAATTATATTTAAATTAAGTTTCTGAGTGTCTAAATAACTTAAGGTAAGAAATAAAACCTTCTTCTCTGTACAAATAAAAAGTTCTTAAAGTGCTTGAACATTCAGAAGCAATTAAACGCATCCTTGCTCAGTTTAATAAGCCTCAGCAAGAGTGCTCAGGGTTCACAGCCTTTTATTGACCCTTAACAGCTGCTGTTCAGTAAAAAGTCACATTTGTTGCTTTATTACTGAATATTATAACTGTACAGTCATGGTACGGCTAATATATTTTCTAGTATTTACTTGAACATTAAACAAAAGTCCATGCAGGACAATTTATCTGTCACCAAATCATGGAGACAACATGCGGCAGTAACCTGCAGTGAGAAGTAACTAAGTATGTTTACTCAAGTACAGTACTTAAGCACAGTTTTCAGGTATTTTACTTTAGTGCTTCCATTTAATACTACTTTATAGCGACAGCAAGAGTTACTGGTTACTTTTCAAAATACGATTTTACACACAAAACATGTAATTACCTTTTAAAATGTGATGCATTATTATATTATATTGTAGATTCAACTACCCAAGTAGCACAGATTATCTCCATCCCAACCAAATCCACCTGTAAGATGTATTTACACATATAGGCTATGCATGGGTGTTAATTAACCAATAATATAATTTAACATATATTAATAGGAACTCACAGGAACCCATTTTCTGCACAGAGAGTACTTTCACTCTTACTTTCATACTGGAGTATTTTACACTGTTTTATTGCTACGTTTACTTAAGTCAAAGATCATCCTCCACCGCCGGCAGTAACAGTAATATTGTCTAAATTTGGCCAAAGTAATCTATTAGATGTTGATCACAAAACAATTTTGCACATAAAAAGACGCGACCTAGAAATCTTCCCAGATTCCTCCCCATATTAACTGTGTGGAGAAAAATAAGGTATGTCGACACATTTTACCAGCTGAAGCCAAAAAAAAAAAACTAAAAATACAATTTTCAACATATTATGTCATAAAAACAAGGAGATTTCACAACCGGTGAGAGAAACAAGAAGTACGCAAACGGAACCCCAGGCCGAGCCAATGGCTGATGAGAGCTCTCACATGTGGGTGCACCGGGCAAAATCAGCCGACCAATGGGAAAGCCGTAACCGTGTGAACTCGTGGAAGTGGCAGACGGGCGGACCAATCACAACACTCCCTGAACTGCGGCCGCGATGAGCGTGGAGGGGCCGCGCGCTTGCTGAGTGCACGCAGAAAGCAGCTACGCAGGAGAGAGGGGCAGAAGCCGAATGGTGGAGCTGAAGATGGCGGATGGAGACAGCGGGAGTGAGCGAGGTGGTAGTAGCGGGGGAGGAGGTGGAGGCGGCTTCCAGCACTTCCAGAGGGACCAGGAGACTCAGGAGCTGGCGTCCAAGCGCCTTGACATCCAGAACAAACGCTTCTACCTGGACGTCAAGCAGAACAGCAAGGGCAGGTTCATCAAAATCGCCGAGGTAGGGGCCGGGGGCTCGAAAAGTCGCTTGACCCTCTCCCTGTCAGTGGCGGCGGAGTTCCGGGACTACCTCGGGGATTTCATCGAGCACTACGCCCAGCTGGGGCCTAGCAGTCCGGAGCAGATAGCCCAGGCCAGCGTGGGTGAGGACGGCGGCCCCAGGCGAGCTCTCAAGAGCGAGTTTCTCGTCCGGGAAAACCGCAAGTACTACCTGGACTTGAAGGAGAACCAGCGGGGGAGGTTCCTGCGGATCCGGCAGACCGTAAACCGGGGACCTGGTTTTGGAGTTGGGGGCCCCGTGGGCGGCATGCTGGCTGGCCAGACCATAGCCCTTCCGGCCCAGGGGCTAATAGAGTTTAGAGACGCCCTCGCTAAGCTCATTGATGACTACGGGGGAGACGACGAGGAGCTGGCCGGGGGCATGGCCGCCGGGGGCTACAGCGAGCTTCCCGAGGGCACCTCCATCATGGTGGACTCCAAACGGTTCTTTTTCGACGTCGGCTCCAACAAATACGGAGTGTTCCTGCGCGTGAGCGAGGTGAAGCCCAGCTACAGGAACTCTATCACCATCCCGTTCAAAGCCTGGAGCAAGTTCGGAGGCGCGTTCAGCAGATACGCCGAGGAGATGAAGGAGATCCAGGAGAGGCAGCGGGATAAGATGTACGAGAGGAGAGACGAGTCCGAGGGGGATGACGTGGATGACGACTGAGAACATCCAGCGGAACAGCTGTTAGTCCAGTTACACGACAGATCTGCAATATAGGGTATTTTGAAAAAATAAAAAAAAGACAGATAAAGTGCATGACAAATCGTGCTGTAATAGCCTACTAAAGTATTGTGGCGTAAAAAAAAAAGTACATGTGCAGGGAATTATTGGTGTATTATCCTAAAGTTTGTAGGGTTGAGGGTTGGAGTGGTTGTGTGAATCTCTGAAAGTGGGGAAAAAAAAGTGGACTAAATGTGTAAATGAGATGAAACTCATTGGCTGAAAAAAGAGTGAGTTATGCTTTATTGTAAAAAAAAAAAGAAGAAGAAGAAAGAAAGAGAACATACTCAAACCAGCAGATTGGTTTTTATAACAGAGATGAAGCCGATGAATGCTTTCCTATTTGCAACATAGTTTATATTTAAAGAATGAGGAGTCGGCCTGTTTAAGATGTTTTCCTCGCTCTCGTTAAGGAGAGAACGAGCATCCATTGTTTTCCTGTTCCAGTCCAGGTCTCTCCTCGGTGGGCAGTTTGTGGGGTTTTTGCAAGTCAGTCGAATGAACCTGAGAGGAATGTATAGAAAGCTGCGTTCACACTGCGGATGGTCAGATATGTCAGCAGATGGAGAGCTGTCAAACAACACGGCGGCGGCAGCAGCAGCAGCAGCAGGCAGTTAAACGACAAGATTACCCAAAATGTTAGGGGAAGTTACTGAGAGGATTATCTTTAAGCCTGAACAACTCGGGCCTTGTGGCCTAAACTAAAGCTCTGACTCCAGCAGTCAGTCACACTGTGGATCAGCTGGGTTTTATGTTATACATACGATCTCTGCAATATTTTCAAAGCATCATTCGCATTGTTTTCAGTCAGATTCAGGAAGAGGACAAGCAGAGCGTTTCCTCACACCAGAGCATCAGCTGGTGTTTGATGGCAGATTGGGACCCACCTGGGAAAAACATACAGGTACAGACGGGACTTTTAATGATGCTCATTTGCTCCCACGTGCCACTACAAGGGTCCAAATATGCGGCGGTTGGACGGGGGCGCTGCATCAGATGCAGAGAAGCCTTCACGCTCTGCTGGACTGCAGAGCGGCGTCACTTTTCCCATCAGCCTCTCTGTCGTGGCCAGAGCTGGACAGACGCATGTCTTCGCCAGCCGCAGGCCGCTTTCTGACATGACTTACAACATGGTCCAGCACGTGAAGACCCTGGACAGAAACACACTGATGGATGTTTCCTTTTCGTTTTGTTTTCAAAAGAGAACTATATTGAGATGAGATTCTACTTATAGGAAAAATATTACCGAACAAACCAGCAAAAGATATTTTGAAATACTTATAAAGCAAAATGTATTCTGTAAAGGAATTTCAAAACTAAAAATAAACAAAGGTTAATTTCTTAAAACAAAGTTGTGACTCAAACCTCCAGATTATTTTTCATTTGTTTTTCCTAGAGTGAAAGTATAACACTTCCTTAATTAAAACAACTTTAAATGCAATAACCATGTTGTGACTGTATATTTTTAAATCCCTGTTTTCATAAAGATGATCTATTTGTTCTGCAACACGTTTATTTTCGTTATTTTAGTCGTAAATCTTTAAAATGTCGGAAAATAGAGAAAAATGTTTGCCTCAGGCTTTTAAGGTCAAAGCTGATGTCTTTGAGTTGCTTTTTTTTTTCTCCTCCAGGAGTCTGAAACCCAAAGAGATTCAGTCACAGTGACATAAAACACAAA
This sequence comes from Chelmon rostratus, assembly GCF_017976325.1. Lineage (NCBI taxonomy): Eukaryota > Metazoa > Chordata > Actinopteri > Chaetodontiformes > Chaetodontidae > Chelmon > Chelmon rostratus. Next base: position 20,430,646 of record NC_055676.1, on the reverse strand, counting down.
AGCTGCAAATTCACACACGTGTGAAGCTGGAACCGGAGAATTCCTGCAGTTTGCTCGATAAAATGAAATGATTAATCAATCGTTGACGCCGTCAGCTCGTTTTTTCCACGTCTTCTGTTGTCTTTTTGCTGATCTCAGCGTGTCTTTGTCTTGTATTTTCCTGAAGTTGCGTGAGACCCACAGAGAAATCCTCGCTGGGAAATCCAGCAGAATCAAATCCAGACCAGGATTATTGTCCTTTCACTGCAGAGGTCAGCGTGAGGATTTGAAAAGCTGTCACATGAAGCTCCAACCGCACATTCAGCTGGTCGGAGGCTGCAGCTAAAGATCGTTTTCATCGCGTTTGCTCCCTGACAGAAAGAAGGGAGAAGGTCTGATGCAAACTGTTCAAAACCCCACAGATGATCAGTTACAATCATAGAAGAAGAAATATTCACATTTGAGACGATGGATTCAGAGATGTGAATGACTTAATGATCAAGATTTTAGCTAATTTACATTTTGTCAGTCGACAATTGGTGTTGTTTGTCATCTGGTTTGGTGAATTCTAAACATAATCTGGATTCGGTTTTTTTTTTGCTCTTAATGTGTTAAAGTTCAACATGTTTACTGTCGGTCGACTGAGGACGTCGTCTTTTGTGCTTTAAGGAAACAAAACTAAAACTTTAAAATCAGTTGGAGCTGAAACAAAGAGGCGATCGATGGGAAATCAAACTTTTTTTTACAACAAAGTACTTCAAGTATCAAAGTAAAAGTACTCATCGTGCTGTTTGGCCTCTGTCAGTGTTACATTATTACTGCGTCACTGACGTTAACTTTAATGCAGCTGATTTTAACTGGTGTATCAATGTTTTTTTAAACTGATCATGTTTTGTAAGAATCTTTATTTAAAAAGAAACTACGAACAAAAGTCTTAACTGACTTCTATATTTTGATATTCACTTAATGCTTTCAGTTGTTTTTTCAGACGAAAACTAACTTTTTCTGGTTCTTGCGGCTTCTCAGATGTGAAGATTTGCTGCTTTTCTTTGTCATGTTCAACATTAGATGAAATATCTAAAAAGTATCTGTTGGTCAGACAAATCAAGCTGGCTTTCAAGTCCTCACCGACACGCTTTATAGTAGAAATATTTTAAAAAATAGGTCCCTTTTCAAGCAAAAATGTCAAAATTCTCTGATTTCAGCTTCTCAGATGTGAGGATTTGCTGCTCCTCTTTGCCACAAATGATGCTAAACTGAGCATCTTTGGGTTTTGGACCAATGATCATCTCAAACAAGGAGTTTCTAGACACCATGTTGGGCTCTGAGAAACTGTAACAGGCACTTTTACTATTTTACAAGAATTTTTTACCCATACATCTGGAAAATAATCAGCATGCTAATGGTTAGTTTCAGCCCTGATAGGAAATCAGTATGAAGTAGTTGTTCCATAGTATATGAGGGGCATGTGTTTTACAGTTGCTCTCTTCACACACACACACAGCAGCTGTCTCTGAAGCTAATGAAGACTGTCTGCAGGAAGCGGCTCCACACAACAAGAGCTTGTTCTTGAATCCAAAGCAAATGAAAAGTATGTGCTGCTTCGTCGCGGTCGCTCCACAGTATATAACCACCTCACCCCTCGGCACACTCATGACGTGAAGATACCGTGTGGAAACATACTGCCGAGCTTGTTTCCTGACTGGTGTGAGGGGCAGGAAGGGGGTCGAAGAAGAAGAAGAAGAGACCTCGGGGTAATCTGACTCTCATCTCCTCTTGTTGCTCCTTCTTCTTCTTCTTCTTCCTCTCCGGCCGCTCTTTCTCCTCAGCTCCCCCACTCAGTGTAAATGTGGCAGCTGTCGAGCACCCGTGTGTCCGCTGTCAGGGTGTGCTGACAGGGCATGCTGGCTATTTTAATGTGGGAGGCCTCCACAGACTTGGCATTCCTGGTCAAGGAGTCAGCTGCGCCATTAGGACCTCATTGCCAGGGGGACGCAGCCGTACAACAGTCTGCTTGTGCTGCGATGTGCTCACATGTGGCACGCTCACGATCCTCCTGCAGAAAGTGGCTGCTGTGTGCAGGCAGGTCCCACAGAGAGGCGTTCTGTTCATTCAGGAAGCCTTGCGTCTGTTCAGTCGTTACAATCAGCGGCGAGACGGTTGTGTGTGAGCCTGTTGTGGTCAAAGTGGCCCGTTAGGTACTCCTTAATTGTTTTATTGTCTCCAACAAGCTCCAACACATGAACGACTTTAAGTTACTTTTACATGAAATCATGAGAAGCTCATAAAACACAACATGTTGTCGATGATTAAACCAGTCGTTGTGACCTCTCATATAAAAACTGTCCAGTTCAGGCTCCTTGTCATATATTAGATGATATTAGATTAGATTTTGAGTTTCTATCAGTTCCATAAAGAGATATTTCCTTCAAAACCTGCTCAGGTGTTTCAATTCAGCCATTGTTTGAGGTCCAAAGAGTTCAAGTTATTCAATATTTCACAGAAAAAGAAAAAGATTAGCTTTGTTTTTTCTTCTTTCCCCTTAATCATCTGACGACCCCTCAGATTCATCTGGTGACCCTTGGAAGGGGCCCGACCTCTAGGTTGAGAACCACTGGACTAAACTAGCTAACTGCATATGACGTAGTTGAAAGTAGCTCCACCTGCAGCAGCTCCAACAGTAAAATGCTGCTCTGACACTGATGCTTCAGTATGAACAATCTAATAATGTCTCATATAATAATTCTGTGTATCTGTGTATAAGTGTGTTTCTTCTTTTTAACCATAATGCAACAGGTCGAACAGATAAATGAACATCTGAGCGAGATATTCGGTGCTGTGGAGGAAACAGTGTGATACAGTGTGTGATGATGCAGGCTTTGGAATAAAACTTTACATTAAAACACACAGAACACATTTCCCCGTAGTTCTCTTCTCCAAAGGCTCATCCAGCAGTAGAAGGCAGAGGTATGATCACATGACCCTTTTAAAGGCGTGACAGGTTGCGTTCCTGCATCATTTATCCCCCCAAAAAACAAAAATCATGAGGCTCAGAGCACTGAGGACAGTCAGGCCTGCAGGGACGTTGAGCCCATTCCTGTTTCATTTCTCTCTCACTTCGAATAAACTTGAGACATAACCCAACGCTCTCATAGTGACGGATGACACCGTTAATCCACAGAGCATGTCTCAACAAACACATCTTCCCGTAAAGTCGACAGTCACAGACTGCTGTAAATAAGAGGTCAGCTCGGAGACGCTGCTGCTGCTCGTCTCTGGTTGGAGTTTTTGACCTACATATATCTGCATACATTCATCTCAAGCCTCCCGCTGAATCCTCATTAGGAGTCCAGACTTCTTCTCTTTCAGTCATGATTAATTAGGTTATGTTTCTTAAAGGCCAAAGAATATGAAGAACAATCTGGCGAGGGAAGTTTAATCTTTGAAAACGCAGAGGACATGGTTACTCGGCCCCTGGTCGAGGTGTCGTGGTGATGCTGACGCCTCATAGTTTGCCCCAGTTAAGCATCTTCCTCTCGACTCTTTTTGAGCTTGAAAAGCTGCTCTGGCACATTTATTGTTGGCTCTAATGATGGCGTATTTCCCAGTTTTCTCTTTTTGTCTTTGGTTTTCTGTCTGCATCTGATGTGCACACTCTGCTTCCATTAATGACGAGCGTGAAACACAATTTTCTGACAGTTTTATTGAACTGTTGCACTCAAAACATGACATGTACTCATATCATATTCCTTCCAAAGTTAACTGAATGTTATTAAAAGTTGAATTTTCTACAGAGGTTGATTCCACAGCCATGTTAGCAGCTCTGCGAGGCTATACGTTGGGACAGCGGTGCTTTAAGCTAAATGCTAACATCAGCATGCTAACATATGCAGAGTGACAAAGCTAGCATGCTGATGTTTAGCTGACACAATCTCTGCGGTGTTCACCAACTTAGTTTAGTATGTTAGCATGCTAGTGAAAATATCAACATCGGAAAGGTGATCAGCAGAGTCAGTAGGGGTCGTCCTCTGTTGATCATTTGATGGAAATCCATCCAATAGTTGTTGGGATGTTTCAGTCCGGACCAAAGTAGTGGACTGACTAACAGGAGCATCCCTGGAGCCGGTGCTGCCAGCACGGCTGGAAAGTTTTAACACTTAAAAATGAAGAAAACCATCTATGAAACTGATATTAAAACCGTATTTTACAGCCATTAAAAAAAAAAAAACAACCAAATGTGCATTTTAATCCCATCTTCATCAGGACTAGTTGGAAGCAAAGATGTTCACTCTGTATTCATTAAGGCTTATTAGTATCAGTAAAAGTGTATTTGCATGGAATGATTAAGGATGGCGGCGACACCACAGGACATTTGACTGCTCTGTTTGGAGAACTGTGTGAATGAGGTGCAGCACCTGGATAAATAATCCCGTCTGCCGACAACTCGGCCTGTTAGTTTGGCTCGAGGCCTTTTTTCATGGTGGCGAGTTTGGAGCGTCTCCTGGAAACATGACAGTGTGGGTTTTCAAAGCCCGACACTGTGGGCTTCGGAGTAAACTGAGACGACCGCGTCCCCCCTCCACATCTAATGTCTGTACGTCCAGAAAGCCTGTCAGCGTTCCAGCAGCGCAGGAGTAATGGGATATTCTGAGCCTTATTTCTGTCAAAAAATGTCACAGTGAAACATGAAAAAACAACAACAATGAACTGACTTACTTCCATTTGGGGCAATAATCAGGCTCTAGATGTTCTCATTACTTGTTAATGGGTAATGGCCATGGAGTCAGCTAATTAGCTGTGGGTGATAACTAGCTATGTTATTTCAGCCAATATTAGTTTACATTTTTCCAAACTGCCACCATTAAAATTATGCAGAATTAGCTATGAGCAGCTCCTCTTTGCACTGCGTCCATGGATGACCAGACAATTATCACTGGGTTACTTAAATAGCTGATGATTCTCAAGCAAGTTCTGCAGTTATAAGGAACATGTTTTTTTTTCTGATTTCTGAGGGTATGTATTTGTGAAGGACAGCAGAGTTGATAATATCCTCAGGCAGCGTAAGTCTGAATCTAAAAATATGCGTATCATGTCTGTGTGTCCAGCGTTATGACTCACCCTCCGAGCTTCTACGCGCAGCTTGAAATGCTCTGTGTTACAGTATTAAACAAAGGAAGAAAAACCTTAATCAGGTTGCATCCATCATTCCTCACATTATTCATTACATCTGACACAACATGGAATGATTTCCTTTCCTTTATGCAAATATTACTGAACAGTAGAAGCCGTGAAAAGTTGTTTATCTGCAGTCCATTCTGGTGGCTGTCTGAATGAGACAGCTTTGTTGTGGTGCAATGGAAAGTTGGCAACCTGCAGTTTTTCCTCCTCTGACAGACAGCTGGATTTAACCAGCCTGTCTGATTACGGTTGTTGAAATATTCAAGCACTTATGTATTAATTAAAACTTGTAAAAAATGTGAACAATTTGGAAGAACAAACAAAACATGTCCCATTTGTTTAACGAGACAGGATAAAAAGAGAATACAAGAGTTTAGATCAGGGTGTCAGGAAGTTCAGTTTTAAAAGATTATATCATGTTCTTGCAAATTACACAGCTGCAGATCATGTTTTGCGAGCACTTCCATTAATGTGGCCCTCCAAACATATTTAAACAGACGCACTAAATGTAATGTCGCGTATTACAAGATGACTTCATTCCCCCAGCTCTGAGGTGAGAGGCCGCTCCTCGCGCACCTTAATGAGAGCTGACATCGCACTGCTGCAGCTAAACACAACAAATCCTCCACACTGGCTGCTGCTGCCGCTGGGACTGAACTGGCATGAAGAGAGATCATGTATAAAAAGACTTGGGCTTTGCAGCACAGCATTGACAGATGTGGTCTCTGTGAGTATGAGATGAACTATGCAGCAGTGCAGGGACTCACAATGACTTCCACAAGCATTTGGACGGACAACAGTTGGTTTAGCCTTTTGTTTTAGGTCCAAAATGTTTGCACAGTATGTCTAAAACATAAAAACATAACTAGCCTTTTTTAAGGGTTTTATTATTGTATTTCTGTGGTTTTCATTGAGAAAATCCGACCATGACTCCAAATGGCTCTCTCCTGTGTCCAGTAGGCTTCATGGCTGAGGGTCAAATGGAACAAACAAGCTGATGTTTGGCTGAGCAGTATCAGTACTCTAGTTTAATCTGCAATAGTGGCTCAAAGGAAGGCAACAACCATCATTTTGTTCCAGAGTTAAATATTTCAGCAACTACTGGATGCCTTGAAATTTGGTTTAGATATTCATGGTACCCAGAGGACGCATGACTTTGATTGTCCTCTGGCATTTCCTCTAGGGCTGTACAGAGGTTTCCATTTGTGGGTTTCAGTCTGAACAACTGTATGATGGGTTGTCATGGCATTTGGTGCAAACATTCATGTTCATCTCAGGATGCATCGTAACACCGTCTGTGATCCTCTAACTGTCTTCAGGTCAGAATTTACATTTGTCCAATGACCAAACGAACCACATTCCCATCAGCCTCAGCTCTGCTTTGTGTTATGTGTTAATTAGCAAAGGTGTGTTTGATATGGCTGTGTTGGTGGTCCTACATCATGCATCAAAGTTAAAGTTGCTCCGGGATCATCACTGCAGCTGACTGGTCATGTTGTTTAGATGTCATAGCTTTGTGACTCTGACAACAGTGTGTCACGTGGTGAACCTATTGTTATATTGTTGACTTGTTATTTGTGGACTGTGATTCACATATTTTTTTGAGGGTTTTTTTAATCTTCGGTTTTCTGTTGCTGTTTGATTACATTTAGACAGCAAAACTACTTGGTTAGTTTTAGGAAAAGATTGTGGTTCCAGACCGTATATGGCTGCGAGGCAATTCAAATACAAAAAAACCTATTTCATTTTTCTGCTATAAAAAATAACCTTGAAATACGTTTTTCCGAGCGGTCCCTGAAAGCAACACCCACGTCGCAGTTGATAACGCGTCAATCCATCATGGCGCCCGTCAACAAAACGGAACTTGATGCGGAGTGTCGCGCTTTTTAAGAGAAATGGACAAACGATTTTTCTTTGTTGAAGTGAAAGTCAAACCTGCGTGTCTTAGTCGGTCTGTGGGGACGAGCTCACAGAAGGCGAATCTCCAGAGTCATCACAGCTACATGCTAACATGCTAACCTGGACGAGCTGCAGGACAAATGAGTTTGGATGAAGTTAACAGTCTTCAGTGGAGTTTGGATGCCGGACAAGCAGCTTCCACAGACCACATTCTGACAGAGCACTGTTCTGTGGGCAGGTTTGTGTTGAGCAAGCTAACAGCTAAGAAGCTAAAACCTCATTCAGAAGGAGTATTTGTGGAGGAGTAACTTGTTGCTTCTGTGGAGCTGCTAACACCAGATAAAGTGTCAGTCTGTCACATGTGAAGTCATGTGAAGTGAAATTAACGCTAGAGAGGAAACACTGAGCATGTTCCTACTCTGCAGGAACCGAAGCTGCTGTGACATCTGAATCTGCTGCTGAGTGAAAACTCCTGCATGTGTTTCCTAAAAGAGGTTTCAGGACATGAAGAGTCAACAGGAGAAACTGAACATGCTTTCTGTTTAATGTGTAAGCAGCTGATGTTTCCGACAACCTGCAACATGAAACCACTGAGCCGCAAAGCAACGAGCTGCTGCTGAGAGCAGTTCTGCTCAAGACTGACTGAAAACCAGCTATGTGTAGCATCATCATCATCATCATTACCATCTGACATCAGAGAACTCACCAAAGAGAAGCAGTTCCAGTCAACACAGAGGTTAGTGTGTTATGTGTGTTCAATAATTCAGTGTGGTCAGGGCCACGTGAGCCCCCTCCATGCCTCCGTTGCATATGTATAATAAGCTCCTGAGGTGCTGTCCAATCACCGGTGATCTGGTTGTAGCCAGTTGTGGGCCTGGGTTTCCTGCCGAAAACACTGGAGCCCCTTTTCTGTAAAATGTCAAAATCTACACATTTGATTTCTCACCTCAGAAATTGTCAGCAGTGAAGTTAGTGATGAAGTAGATTCGAAGCTAGTAAAACACTTCCTGTTGTTGGCCCAGGCGTTGTTGTTGTAACCACGCTGGCGCTTTGCATTTTGGGACACGGTTGGCAAGGTAAATGCATATGTCATGCATTCACCATATAAATGCAAATGTCATGCATACTGGAGATTTTATCTCAGTCAGTACAACATCCAGGTATTTTTGGCATACTATAAATGTTATTTTTGTTAACATACTACGTGCTACATGTTGGTTGGTACGTCTGCTAGTATCATAGGCAGTTTGAAATACAGCCTTTGTCTTGTTTTATGGAAAAATAGGCGAAATGACCATAAATAATGTGAAAAGTATCATTCATAGAGACAAAGCAGTTTCCCTTTTGCTGCATGGAGCGTTTTCTCAGTTAATTGTTTTGGTTTAACAGTCTGAAGTTTTACTGTTTTGGTTTAACATCAGCGCTCTCATAAATGGTATTTCCAGCAGCAGCTGTAGCTGTTTTTAGTGAAACCCACCGTACACTACCTGACCAGCGCCAAACGGCAAAGTTAGACACAGGTGGTGAGGGAAATGGAACAAATAGCAGCTAAAGAGCCAGATGCTTTTGTCAAGAGTTGGTGGAGACCAGAACAGAGCTAAAAGGACTCAATATTGGAGTCACATCATTCACAAGATGGACAGAAACTCCAAACGAATGCTAATGTCACTCCGTGTCTGCTGGATGTGAAACCCACATCTGTCCACTTTTTAAGGTTTTTTTTTTTTACAGATTTCTGGGGAAAAAAAAGGTAGATAAAAAAAGAAACCAAAGCCAAGAAATAGAAATGAAGACAGACAAGGCAGCTAAAAGAAAAAACAAACAAGTAAACACATTTAGTTTAATATTATTCATTGGAAAGCCTCAAAACCAGTGTCCCTGATGACACCCACATATCACATGTGCCACATGTAGAGCAGTGTCGTTGGTGGGTAGCGCTGTTGGTACCCTACTTTTTCGCATTTGCAAAATGTGTTATGCAACGACAGCTTTTGTGCACAGTCCAATTCAAATTATTCAAATCTATTCTTATTTGTTCACACATGAGCATTCATTTGTGTGAGTCTGTCAGTACTGCACTGTTCAGCTACACTGTGGATGATAGCAAACTGATCACAGTGTGACATCAGGCCTCACGTCCTGCTGCTCTGATCTGTGATGTTTGCCAGATGCTGATTTTCTCTATTTTAATGCTCAACTCGGAGGTTTTTTTAAATTCTGTGGATTTTTCTTCATGAATATATTGTTCCATAATCTAACACCAAGTCAGGCAGATTACAGGTTGAGAGGGGTTACATATGCATTGCTTAAAATATGGCTTTATTTTAGTTAGTTTCATAAACATTCAGTGGCCACTTTACTAGGGACACCTGTACAATCCAGCCTGTTAAGAAGGAGGAGGAGGATTCAGGGAAAAAATTATTATCATCATGGGGCATCGGTAAGGATGCGTGAGCCAGGAGACGTGCTTATAGTCAAGAATATGTTGATTTATTTTCAAGTCTTCAGTTAACACACAACAACAAAAAACACACATGGACCGATGTCTCTGAAACAAAGCAAACCAAGGATTAGAAATTCCATTAAACTTCTCTTAAATAAAGATAAGGATAAATAAAGATTAGCCCTTACCAGTGCTGCTGCCCCGTGAAAAGGTGACAGACTGAATGAATGGGTGAGCAGGACTTAAATAGGGCGTGCACAGGTGAATGAGGTGGGAGGCAACCAATGAGTGAAGAGGAAAGGGATGGAAGTGAGGTAAAGGGAAGCAATGTAAAGGAAGTGAGGTGAGCTAAACAGGGTGGAGAGACATGAGAAATACGAGTCTTTACTACACAGCCACTCGGCCATGCATTCTACCTTTACAGAGATACTGGAATAGAGTTCAACTTTACTGGCAGAGAGGTATTAACTTTACTATGTAGAGAAATTACTAGAAAGCTCAGCTGGCAGATAACACAATGCAATATACAGTAAAATATTCCCTCTGAAATATAATGTAATAGAAGTATAAATCATAACATAGCATAAAAAGGAATTACTTAAGTAAAATACTGGTACATCAAACTTGTACTTAAGTACAGTACTTTAGTAAATGTACATAGTTACTTTCCACCACTGCAGAAGTCTCACCTCATAACCAGTCAGTCAGTAAAGAGAGTCTCAGGAGTTGTACAGACATTCACAGTGCTACATTATAATCCACTGATGGAGGTTATAATTGTAGCTCCATTTATGCCTCAAGCATATAAGATACCCATAATAAGCATTCAAATTCTCCCCATCCAAGCCAGCAGAAATCCTCAGCAGATCCATTATCACCTCACAAAGTCTCCATGCACTGTAAATTTGTTCATCTGCAAGCTGGAAAGCTCCATGTCCCCCATGACCTCCCATCACCACTTTCTTCCCACTCTCACCTCCCGGGCAGCGCAGCAGTAATGTGTGCAAGCACGCACATGTGAACAGTGGGACTAATGCAGCCTGTGAGCAATGTAATACCTCACTAGGCAGTGTGCCAAATCAAGCCAGGATTACACCACATGCTCCCAGCAGTCCATTACTATCCTGCTAGGATCAGTCAGATCCAGCCCCACTGACTTCTATAAGTGTGTGTGTGTGTGTGTGTGTGTGTGTGTGTGCGTGTGCGTGTGTGTGTGTCATGCCCTCAAGCACTGGTAGACGAAGTGTGAGTAGCATTTTACGTTTGAGATACAGTGTGATCGTATGAGTATGTGAAAATCTTAAATAGTAAACTAAAGTAAATCTGAAGTGTATGTGTTTGGCCACTTGGGGGCGGCAGAAAGAAGTTGTGAACACAAGTTGATATAATGAACTTGTTGGCAAACAGTTGTTTATTTCCACATCAGCAGTTAAACATGAGTCATGTTTCTGGCCACCTGATGAATGAAAATCCAGTATTCGCTCTCTTTTAGCTCTGTTTTTGTTCTCCACCAGCTCCTGAGGGAAATATCTGCCTCTCTAGCTGCTAAATGCTGCTAAAAGTGTGTCTGTGTGCTGTTTGCTGCTCAGCAGGTAGTGGACAGTGGCTTTTTACAGCTTTTTCCCTGAAAACAGCTGCCTGCCGTGGCCGAAAATGATGCCTAGACCACACGTACATGAGTATTTTTGAAAACAGTGTTTTTTCCCCTTTTGTCCTCAAGAAAAAAAATCCTGTCCTTACTGTCCTATTTTAAAAATATCTCTCCCCAAATGCAAATGCAAAAAAAACACAGTTTAAGTACTTTCAAGAGCATGACCATTAGGCAGCAATATAACGCTAACCCTAAAGACATGATGGCAAATCAGAAGCCTGGAAAAATGCAATAACCGTCTGGCTATGTGCACTGCCGCGTCGAGGAAGCAGGAATCGCATGTGTGGAGTGATAGTCGAGTTAGGTACAAAAATGATCATATTAACAATGTGCATGAAATTCTAGCAAAATATAGTACATAAAAAGCACAAAATGTCACTCAGCTGAGTTTATTGCAAAAAGTTCCCATTTGTCCAAAGGTCAAAGACGAGTGCATGGACGTTGACAGTGGTCAGGGTGAGAGGTGGAGGGCCGCTGCTGTAGTTAGCCACAAAGAAACGGCAGCTTGATCACATCCACTGTGTTTTACTTCCAGGTTCAAATGGATGTGTGTTGATATTTCAAAATTAATTTACTCTTGTATCGTGTGAAACTACCAAACTGTAATGTTAGCGTGTTGAATGCTAACGTCAGCTGTTGTCTTATGGTAGCTAATGGAGCAGAAGTGTAGTGGGGAATGAAATGGAATTACTCAAGTATCTCACCGGTAGTTGAGTAAATGTACTTACACTTTCGTGTGTGTGTGTGCGTGCTTTAAGTGATCTGGTTTTTCATCAGGCTGCACAGCTTTCAGAAGAGCTGAAATCCATGTGGAAACAGTGAGGATGATGAGGGAGGAGAGTGACAAAGAGCGGGAAAGTAAAGAGAAAGAGACGAAGGGAGAGAGGTGCACGCGATGAACCCATGTTTGTGGGAAGCAGAGAAACAGGGACAGCGGCGGGGAGGGATCCTGCGCTAGCAAGAGGAAGCATGATCCCGCTGTGAAGCCGAGCTGCTGGGGCTATATTTAGCTTCTGTTGCCATGTGCCGGGAATGTGCAGAGGGAGACACACACACACAGTGATAGGCCCACACACAATAGGTTCACTACTGGTCATGCACTCCTGCACGTGTGTGTGTGTGTGTGTGTGTGTGAGAGAGAGAGAGAGAGAAAAGAGAGAGAGTTTTTCTCGTGATTTCTGACATGAGATCATGTGTCCTCATTAGATGTGAGGTGATGCATGTGATATATGCATGTATACGTGCACACGCACAAACCTGAATGTTCCCCTTTCACTCACACATGCTGACACGTGATTTTTACATCTCAGAAAATCACTAGAAATGGAGGACGGGGTTGTGAAGATTTTGGAGCTGCAGGGTCTATAAATCATCCCAAGGAAACTGCCAGAGGGTCTGGATCCTCGTAGCGTTGTACTGTAAATATGTGCGTTTTGTCGAGGCAGCGGTGAGGATGGAGATGCGAGAATGAAAGATGAAACACCACCAGCCGTGCGCGCTTTGATGTATATTTACTCTCCAGCTCTTGACCTCTTCAGCTTGTCGGTGCCGTTTTGCCTCTTTAAAGTTAAATGCACATCACACTCTAATCTGCTTTAGGAGCGCACAGTGAAGCGCAGAGCTGCAGAGCGGAGCTCAGCATCTCTCATTGGTGTGTAGTCAGTCAAGAAACAGCCCAAGGTGTCACCATGCAAACCAGCGCAGGCTGTGCCAATGAGAAGACGCCGACCTCCTGTGAGCTGTCTCTGATTGGCTGAGTTTATTTAAGTCTGTCATTGTGAAATGTATGAACGGATTGACATTTAATTTGGTGAGTGGAGAGAAATTCAGATTGCAGGCTTCAAATGATGTGTTCTAAGCTAAGTCACAAGCAGAAGACATTATGGTTTTACAGTGTATCACTAAATTATATTATAAATGGTCACAGATAGAATTTTAACCCAGTTATGTTGTGTTGCAGCTGTGACACAAGTTTTAGGTTTCAGAGATGTTGCTTTTTATTTAAATCTAAAAAAAATGAGAAAACATAAAGCTTGAGTCATTAAGAAAAGGTCAGCAAAACAGAACTGAACACAAACGACAGATTACAACAGAGCTGAACGTCAGTGTTTCTGCTGATGGGAGGATGAGAGGATTGATGCCACTCTTGCAGCTGTGCGCTAAATACGAGGCTACCACCAGCAGCCGGTTATCTTAGCTTAGCATAAAGACTGGAAACAAGTGGAAACAGCTAGCCTGGCTCTGTCCAGGGTAACAAAATCCACCTACCTGCACCTCCAGAGCTGGATTTGTACTTCTGCATTCAGCAGTCAGGCTAAGAAGCTACACCTCAGATGACGTGCAAATACTAGAAACTGAATTCAAGTGGACGATAGAGAGCCAAAGTGAAACCAGAACTTCTCCAGAAGTAAGAATTCGTCATTCAAAACCCCTCTGGCGTTTATAAGCACGCTAATAACCAATAATACAGCTTTGGACCATCAACAGCAGCTCTTTGAAAACCGAGCTAATGTTGTTAATTGAGATTTCTGGCAACCTTTAATGAAATCCATTTCCCATAAGACCTAGACCTTCGTGGGCTAAAGGTCTCGCTTTGAGAGAAGATACGAGTCCAGGTGTGAGTGGACAGGTGAGACGTGTCTGTCAGAGCAGCAGGACGGAGACGACTGAACGCTGTCGTGGTCAGGCAGCACAGATTACACAGGTGTTTGAAACCGCGGTGGGATGATGATTGTAGTTTTTTTTTTCTGTGCTCACAAATGAATCGTTGTTTAACTAAAATCACAAAGGTTCAGCTGGTGCTGGCTGATGCTGCAGTGGAGCTGATTTGTCTTCAGGTTTTCAGAAAGACAGATGCAAGGAGGCTGAATGAGTGAATATGGCAAAAGGTTGAAGTGAGGCGTGATATAATAATTTGTATAACAACAGCACATTTCTGTCACTGCTAATCCATCCATATTTTGGCTATTATTAATTTAGGTTATTAATATAATAAGGTTATTAAGGTTAATAATGTAATAACCTCAATTATATTATATTATAATAACCTCACCTCATGTTGGCAGCAGGACCAGATGAGTTTAATTCCAGGGTCATTAACATCCTCGCTGTCCTCTGGAGACTGGGATTAGTATGTTTTTAATCTGATAATTTCACCAGATTATCTGACACCTAAAGCCTGTAGGTCATTGAGTAACCGTGCAAATGTTTACTCTGATAAAATCTTAATCTTGGTTATTTTAGTTCATGACCTACTGGCTATTTGACCTTCCAGAGCAACAAGCCTGACTGACATTTATTTAGGACACTGCAGTTCAATTCACATTCCAGCAAGGTGTGACATCCAGTATTTCCTGGATTTCGCCTTTCAGGTTGTGACTGCAGACACTACTCAGGGCTAAATAAGACCAACGACTACTACAAAAAAAAGTGTAGTTTTTTTGTAGATAATATTTCTAAAGAGATGCTGGATGATGGTATGAATGATAAAATGATAAATAGGAAATAGACAGTTCTTTTTGTGGTGAAGAAAGAAATAAAACATTATTATTTATTGTTGACATTGGAAATTGTGGTTGAAGAATATTTTTATGTAACATAATATTTATCTGTCAGGTTTCTATCAAGCAAATTGTAGCAGATTATTGGGTTATTACATAATGATGTACAGCAATGCAGCAATTTTGAGTTGCTTTTAGTCTATATTAACTTATGGAAAAATGACCAATTTAATCATTATTTTATTTGACTATTTAATTAATATAACAGGTGAAAAGAACTGAAAAGAGACACACCAGGTGTACAAATTGATAGAGGTTGTTTATCAAATCAAACTAAACCAAACTGAACCAAATCAGAATAACAAATTCATGACATGTAGAGTTAAGTGAGGGACCAGACTGTGGAGTACCTGAGGAGACCTAAAACCCTGTTTTCACCTTCATCAACATGCGTCTTGGGTGACTGGATCACCAGTGGGTGGCGCCAAATACAACGGAACGAAATCTGAACACAAGTGGTCAGCTGGACACCTTGGAGACGACATGATAGACGCAGGTGTGAACAATCGGATCACCCAAGATGCTCGTTAATGCCAGGTGTGAACAGGGTCAGTGATTCGTCTTGTACCCTGGAAGCCCTCTAAAAACCCACAACTCACAAATTTGTAGATGTCAGAACAGGACGGTGATTCTTCCAATTGCCGGTGACAATACTTACACATTCTGCCACCATGATGCTGTAATGGTCGGCTATTTGCACCAGTTGATCCTTTTTACAACCATTCACAGCCTTAGATGCATCAAGAATCCCAAACAAGGAAGCCATAATTACAAACTGCCCATACAGACAGTAACGTGTTCACTGCCACACACGCACTTAGAGCAAATGACAACCCTCAGAGAATTTCCCCGGACTGCCTCACCAAAGCTTGCTAAAAACTCACCCCTGCTCTTCGTGCGGTTCTGTGGTGGGTGTACTATAAGCAGGAACCCAGCGGGTATGTAGATCAAACGAATGTGGCCCCGAGATGGCCCAGATGTCTGAAAACAACCAACACAACAACAAAAAAAATAATGACACAACCCGAAGTGGAAGCATCCTGCAGCTGTAGACCTTGAGACAGTAACACGATATCCTGAATGACACACGACAGTCCGACATCAGAGCTTCCAGAGGACACAAAACAATGCATGGTCCATCTCCCAAAACCAGAGACCAACAAAGCACGCAACCAAAACCACCCAATTAGCACCGTGCACTGCTGCTACCTGAGGCACAAAACCAAAACAACCTGAATGGACTGAAAGGGGATTAATGCATGGACTGAGGAACACTTCAGAAAACTGTTGTCAGGAAACTCAGTTTGATTATTAATGACTGATTCTGTTTGTGTTGATGTCCAGACTGTTTTGGACTCGGGGTCGTAGGATTTACAAAGACAAGTATTAACATGTCGTTCACAGTAGGACCAAGAGTTTAAAATAAAGCTCCCACTGACTTTTTTCCCTTTTTTCTCAAACAAAATGACGCCTCTGAAGCCTTACTGTCCTCCTGTCAGCTCAGCTAACTTAACTCACTCTCAGGTACGGTGAACGGTGAACGGCCTTTAATGTCCATTTTTATAGACTTCTTCTTTTCAGTTTTAAAAAAGAGCAGTTATGTATTTGCTTTAGGCCAACTGTCTTCATAATTCTTAACAAACAAAAAACACAATAATTATGAATAATGTTTATTTTGAAGAGCTAGGCACATTTAGCCCAACACGCTTTTAAATTCTTTACATGCTCATGTTTTCGTTGTTCTGTTACAAAAAAAAACAGAACATCAAACAAAAAAAAAAAACACCTTTGTAGTAACAGACAGGAGACAAAGAAATTGAAATTCAGTAACAATTAAAATGAATAATAGATATAGAGAATAGATGCATATAAATAATATAAAAAAAGAATATCCTGTTACAGCTTTCTCTACCAAAGAAGATAAAATTAGCATTTTGACTATGAATAAAAATGATATAAAGCAAAGCTATTTTTAGTGCTTTATACTAAATTTTCTGTTATGTCTATCTCACTGACAGTATTATCGCTGCAGGCTGAGGGAAGAATGCAGACGATCATGCCATCTAGAGGCAGAAGAGGTAAAATACAAAAAGAATCGATTAGGTAAACTGAGCAATATTTTTTAGTTCAGTTTGAAGCAGGTGAGACGTCTGGCAGTGTCGGCTTCACACATCTCCACAGGCTGGTTTTCACCCTCATAGGAAGTGCTGATGAACCAGCCGCGGTGCCTGACAGACTCGAAACTGGTCAGAGAGAGTCCACTGGCTCTCTTGTAGAAGAGAAAACGGTTCATGTTTCCATCGCTGCTGATTGTTCGTAAATCCCCCTCACTGCATTCCTGCCACGAGACACATGAAGAGAAAATCCTTTAATGCACAGAAGCTCTTCTCTGCCACTAAAAGCTGGAGAAATAGATCCTCATAAAAATCCTCATAACTCAAAACTTTAATTTACTGATGCAAAAATATGTTTTCAAAAGTAAAGAGTTTTTAAATCAAAGCCAAAAAAGTAAAAATTATGAGATTAAAGCCAAAATTTTGCTTCATTAAATAATAATTATGTAATGAAAAGGCATCAAAAGTGTGTGTGTACCTCCAGATTCAGCACAGCTCTGCCGTCAATCAGAGAGCAGGAAAGGTGCAGGTTGCTGTTGGTGATGGACAGAACAACAGTCTGACCTTCACCTGCAGAGACGCAGGGCGTGATGTACCTCGACAGCTTGAAGCTCACTGACGCACAAAAACAAAAGACGTGATCTCGTTTAAAGACACCACAGTGTTGTGTAGGAGGACGTTCGTTCAGTCTAAACTGTGGAGGAAGTCCTGCATTCAAATCTTAAAATTACAGATGCACTGTCAGCAAAATGTACTTCAAGTATTTTTGAGTATTGCATCAACGTCAGAGCAGCATTTTACTGTTGGAGCTGCTGCAGGTGGAGCTACTTTCAACTGCGTCATGTACAGATAGTCAGCAGGTACATCTGAGAGGTCGTCAGATGATTCATTGAAGGAAGAAAAAACTAAGTTCTGATGCATAAAATACAAGAACACAATACAATGTCTTTTATAAGCTTATCATAGATTTTCTAAAGGAAAATCTTTAAAGTAACATAAATATGGTATAAAGTACAATGTTTCCCTCTGAAATACACTTCATTTCAGATGAAGTTTTGTACTACTACTTCTAATACTTTTGTAAATATTTTGCAGGCGCAGACTCGTGGTCCTCGTACCTTTGCTCTCACGGTGTCCTCCTCTCAGAGTGATGGCCTGCAGGTTTAAGGCTCCTGATTTGTGGACGATGTCTTTTTGTGAAGTGTCACACAGAGTGCACAGCTTCACACTGTTCACGCGCTGGAAGTTACCTCGAATCCCTCCCGTGGAGACGTTCTCCGTCGTCTTGACGATCGTTTCTGTGGAGAGGCGGAGGTCAGCGGCTTGCAGGCAGTTTGTGTCTTACAGAGACGAACCATGACGTCACGTCGAGGCTGGACCGGACTGACCAGTCCACGGGTCGCGATGAAAGAAGACCAATTTAAAACCCTTTATTTAGCAAACAAGCCACAGCTTGAAGCCTGGCAAGATGGATTCTCGGCCATGTCTGATCTGGCTGCCACCTCTCGACTCATCCACGTACTCGCCTTTTCTTTGAAGCTGTGACATTTAGCCCCTGAACGGCTGAGGCTAATGGCGTTCCCTAGAGCCTCGACAGAAATGTTGGATGAACGGCGCCGTCGCTGTCTAACCGTATGAGCTGAGCCACGTGTGTTGAGACTCTGTTCCAGGCGGTATTCTTAGCTTTTAGTGTAGTTAAATGTCACTGGGCTTATGAATGAGGTTTTTATTTGTTCTGGAAGTGAACCCGGATGTTCTGGTTTCACTTCGGCTCTGCGCAGTGATTAAAGGAACTTGTGAAACACTGATGTGAAACAGTGTTACGACCCACCGTCCACCACGCTGTCCATGATCACGCTGCAGAGGTCGCCGTCCCTCAGCTCCCCGCCGCTGCCACTCCGGGACTTTTTCATCCTGTTCACAGCCAGCAGCAGATACGCTACACACTGCATGGTCTTTGGGTTGTGGGAAACCACCAGGTCCAGTCCCTCGTCGAGTCTGACGACCTCATTCTGGAGATCCTGCACATTAAAGCACAAAGAACAGCAGAGAGAAACTACACATCAAGTCCTCCTGCAGGTGCTTCCTCTTATCTGAGTCACACAAAGTCAAAGTGGTAAAATAAATCTTAATATCTCATCCTGGGATTCGCACATACATGTAATACCTCACACAATGATTTAAGCTCATACATGTAATATATTTTTGAACCAGGACCTTCAGTATTTGGATGGAGTAGCTTGTGAAAAATGAGGTGTGTCAGATTGCGTATTCTATAGCCGTCATGTCAATGTGTCACACAGATATTTTAGGTGAATATAAGTACTGGTATTATTATATAAAATTGTGTTACATACAAACATTCTCCTCTTGCAACATTTATTCTTTGTTATTTCCACTTAAGACATCTGAAAGTGACAATGCATGAGAGTGAAAATACGTATCTCTCAAATGACAAATATGGGAGTATAAATAGAGGCCCAAGTGAATAATAATTCATCTTACCTTCATGTTAAAGCAGCAAGATCCAAATCCTCTGTCGTCTGATTCAGGTGAGCTGAAATACAGAACAGATGAGTATAAAATATGCCTTGATGATCAATTTTTAGCAACCTGACTGCTGTAATCAGCAGCATGTTTACAGGACGCTGGAAGGAAGAAGTGAAACACGTTTCCAGACAGGCTAGAACTGTTCTCCTTTCAGAGACAGTCACCTCATTCTGGGCTTCATGCAGATATTTTCAGAAACAAATCTTGATCCAGTAGTTAATGAAGAAAACAGTCGTTTTGCCAAATTTTTTAAAAAGTTGATCTTATCTAGTGAGATTTAAAAGTCATGTAAGGTCACGTTCTTGAACTTACCCCTCTAGAGCTTGAGAAAGGTCGAAGTCGCACATCGTCTGGATGTAAACTGTTAATGAATGATTCAAGATGAAAAGTTAGATAAATGATTTTTTTTTTTTTTTGCGTTGAAGCTTCCAGTTGATAGCCGCGTCCCACCTGCAGGCGCCTCAGTCTGAGCATCTGTTTTTATAGGCAGCTGCCTCTCAGCTTCCTTCTCGTGCTTGTTGTGGCTTCAGACACGAACTTCCTCTGACATCAAAAAACCACATGAAGGGCCGCGCCGACTTCATCCAACGAAAATAGATGATTCAAAACGCACCGCCCTCTTAACGCCATTCATTTCTGGACAGTAAATATCGCACATTGGGTCAAACCTGCTGGTTTCAGAATCAGAATCAGCCGAGTATGTGAGCACAAACAAGGAATTTGACTCTCGGTGTTTCACTCAAAAGAAATACAGATAAAAACAAGGACAACAAAGCTGAACAACAACAGGTAACAAATAACTACAGACATGCAAGTAGGTGAAAAAATAAGTGAATGTAAATATAAGCAGTTTTCATTTACTTTCTGTTACAGGACACAATAACAAACTTTGAGTACGAGAGGGAATAAAACATAATCGACGTGGTTTCCACTTTCCAGCCGACAACTGTGGATTTTGTAGTCTGTCGTTAGCAGATTTTATCATCTGAAGCTAGCTGGTGTAAGCTAATGCTAACACTAAAACAAAAAAACAAGAAGCATGTAATGTGTAATGTTCTATAGCGCCTTCCAACATCCAAAAGGAGCACAAGGCGCTTAACAAAGAAGAATAAAAACAACAAATAAGTAAAATAAAAACAAGTAAAAAGAATTAAAAAAAAACACACAGTCAGAAGGAGACTTAGCATTAAACGCCAGGCGGTACAAGTGCGTTTTTAAGATTAAAGCTACTAAGACCAACACAGCATCATCCGCCAAAAGCTATGCTCAACCTCTGACGCAACATGGCATCATCTGCCAAGGCACAGCGTTGGCCAATCAGGTGAGAGCACATTCCTGGAAGACTATCTTCTAGCGTGAACCTCAGCTCGCGAATGTCGTGTGACAGATAAAATATTTGCCACAGTGAAAACGTGAGTTTTAACAAACTTACAAGCAATATTTGACTCATAGACTGTGTAAAACACTGACGTCGTCTCCGTGACGTCACCCACAGGTTTCTGAAGTGGCTTCTTGGCAGACTCCACCAAACTCCTGGCTAACCCAATAATGTGTCGGTGGAGCGTGGTGGAGCTGAGGTGGGCCGAATGAAACCTGGTTGATTAACCCCAGTGGCTAGCTGTCAGTCAAAGTGGCCATGCCCGAAATAATGCATAACTTTAAACCTTAATATAATTTAAGGCTGTAAACATATTCATCTCTGCTGTAAAGTTGGGTATTAGGTCTATGGGGATTGATTCGCTTTTTGGAGCAAGCATTCATGAGTTTTTTAACGACTGACCCAGCAGTGGGTGAGTGAGTTTGTACAAAGATTTTCCCTCCTTAGAGAAGAAATAAATATTTAGAATAAAAAACAATCAGGCATTTAGTGCCCGATTCACTGTTTTTAAAAAACCTTTTGTATCGCGTGACACCAACGATGTGACGTTATGTATATTAGGTTTTTGATGTGCCTGACAGTAATATGGATGTGTCTGCTGGTAATATGAGCTCATTTGACCCAGAAAAATACTTCCTCCCACCTCCAGGCTCTCAGCACTGACAGGTAGTTGCTTATTGCAATAAAAATAGTTTATTGTATGTGTCTCTCGCCAGCCTTTGATGGAAAATATTGTGGTTGCGATTACTTACAATACAATGCGTGTTGAGGTACATTAGTTGTGAATGATGGTGCAAAAAGACATGCAATAACTGATAACATTACAGCAGATCCATCAGTGGTTGAAGAAATCACATGCTTCAGAGACACCCCCAGAGGGTTAACACATGCAGATGACGAAACAAGAATCTCAGCGGGGGAAATCCCAAGTGCTCGCAGTGGCAACGTGCTGATGTTAAGCAGAAACAATATTCGCCATGTTCACATATAGGTTTTCTATGTTTCACACTGACACCAAAACCAAAGTAAAGCGTCATGATCCTTGATCCTTTCACTTGTTGTCCTTTAACTGAAAGTTCATCCCTTTTATGGTTTAACGGAACTCCGTCCTCAGTGATGGTGTGATGTTTTCAGGTAAGTCACTTGCAAAATACCAGGTGATACATTAAATTTAGCAATTACACACACACATAAATGTATATATAAGTGCAGAGGAAGATTTATGGTGTAGCTATAAATGTGACGGTTCATGATTAAAATGTCATCGGGGCCCGGTGGGAACACATGAGCCCAGCGTTCCCGGTCTCTCTCTCTCCTTCCCTGCAGGCACCTGTTTGGTTATGGTGCAGCTTTAGTTCCTTTTCAGTCCCCTTTACTTTATTCATATTCACCTCACATGTGTTTCTGTGCTTTTGCCACGATTGATCTCAGGCTGTTCAATAATTCACTTTGTTCGGAAACGGCGTGTCTTCCACTTTGTCACCGCCTTACGAGCCGGGTGGGACAAACTGGGGGCTCGTCCGGGATCCTGGTTGATGTAGAGACATGCAGGTGATTGGATATGTTTGGATTAGCTTGTTTCTCTTGCACCGGTTGGTGCGTTGGAGTTGATTTGGAGTCCTGGTGTGTTTTTTGTGCTTGGCCAGGCTGGATTTTGTATCGTTTGGCGGATTTTGGGAGACGCACCGTATTATTTCTTCTCTTCTTTGAAGGTTATTTGTTAGAGTCTGAAGAAAAGTGTTTGTCGATAGATGCAACCAAGAACAGCTGTTGAAAATAGCCCAACACTGCGAGTTGATGTTTGTGGTTGCTGCTGTAAGGCTGACATTAAGGCTGATTGGCAGCAGGTTTGGACGTTAAAGCAGGTTTGATTGAGGAGCCTAGCTTGGGTTCAGGTTCAGTTAGGACTCCTGGAACGACTGCGGGGATTATTTTTGAGCAGCAGAGGGAGAAAGGGACTGAAAAATCAGTGGCTCCTGCGAGAGGTTGGCCGGATTCGGACTTTGCACTGGTGCTCCAGTACAAGTTAACCAATGATGTCCAGAGGACTGTTTGTAAAAGTGAAAACAGCTGTCTGGAAAGCCAGTGAGCTGGTCCCTGAAGGATACCTCCAGTGCAGAAACAGAGAAATAAACAAGCTAATTTTGAACTAGTTCGGGACGTGTCTAATTTCTTGCTGCAGGAGTGACCTTTTTGAACGTCTTTGTGATTTGATCGTTTTGGAACAATTGAAGAATTCCACTCCAGTGAGTGCTGCTGCATATTTGACCAAGTGTAGAGTTAGCGATGCTCTTGAAGCTGCAGTTTTTAGCAGATGATTATGTCTTCTTATGAGGAAGTTCTGATGATTGCCATTATAACAGAAAACCAGCGTCAGCATCAAGTGTGACTGAGGCTACGACATTTGCTCCTGCACATTATTGTCATGGCTCATTGACATACCTGTCTGCAGGTATAAATAGAACCCCGGCTGCTGCTTTCCTTCCCCGCAGGCACCTGTTTGGTTATGTTGCAGCATTTAGTTCCTCTTCAGTTCTTCCCTTTACTTTGTATACATGCACCTCACACACTGCCTCCAATTTAATGCAAACCCCACTCCACTGATTCCACTGATAATAAAGCTCGTTTTCTCAAGATAATAACATAATGAACTTGTCATCTCAAGGTCCTTTAACGGTGATGAAAAAATAATTGTAAGTGTGGCCATTCTCAGCTTCCGTAGGAGAGTGAAAATCTTGAAAAAAATCACTTTTTAAGGGGGAAAGACCACCAGCTAAGCACCATTTAAGAACTCATACTGCTTCCTCTCATCAGTCACTTTTGTGTAGTAATTAGACATGTCAATGTTCATGTATATATAAGAAATTTGATCCTTGTATGTATAAACTACTTTCACTTACACTTCTGTGGTTATCATCAAATACATCCCTGCAAAAAGACCAGTGAGTGCGTCCAGCCGGAGGTGTCTGACTCTAAAAAGCTGGTCTGCTTGTAAAGCTTAATCTTAACTGTTTAGGCATGATGGTCAATGCACATGTACCGGGTCTGCACTGGTACGTTCTGCTTCAGGAAATAGCCACAGCCTCGCCACAGAGTGTGACATTGACCAAAGCTCTCATCTTTTCCCGTCCTTTTGGTTTTTATATGAAATAACAAACTAACTGCAAGCCATTTAGTTGAAGTATTGTGTGACTAACTGCAGTTTGCTTCTAGCTGCCCGGGTGGTGACTGACTCAGACGGGGTTTACCGTTACTCATGGCTGTGCTAGATGCCTCTCTAACTCTGATCGTTGTGTATTTTTTTTATTGAATTTGATTTGCTGGGGCTAGAGGGGATTTCAGTGGTTAGAGTTGGTGATTTTAAAGAGGATGCTGCTGAATATGATGCAATCTTTTAGGAAAATCCATGCTCTGGCATTATAGATGTGCCCCCATCTTTCTGTACTTTTTATTGACCACAAACATAACTTCAGTACCATTCAAGAAGGTGTGATTTCCAGACCTCAAGCTCCCCCAGGGACAGATGTGGAAACACCACAGATATATACTGCAAATCGAGTTTGCTGCAGCTTTTATGAGTTCAGTCGATGTAGAAAGTCAAATTACACGTTTAGATGCGTGACCTTAAAGTTTGTAAAGTTAGCAGGAAATAAATTAGACCGGGGCTCTATACCTTAGGCAAGGCAGCAGAGTGAGTTCAGCTGAGGTGGATGTGGCCGGAAGTGGTGCTGGTGGTCTTCAAATAGACCAGCGAGTGGAGACGTGACACTTTAACAGCTTACAAGAGTTCTGCGAAAACAATGGAAAAGCTTCGTAGAGCTGAGGATGTGTTTCTGGTAATTCTCTGTTAGTCTGTCACCACGAGTGTCATTTCATCCGTCCGTGAGAAACATTGAAACCCAGAGAGCAGCACAGAACAAACAAACAGGTGTCAACGTGTCTCATCTGAAATAACCAAAGGTTTTTTGTGTCGGCGAATGATCCCATTACTCATAGTGAGAAGCTGCCACCACTTAATGAGGTAATGATCATGAAACCTTGAATTCAGCCTCATCCTTTAAGAAACCTCCTGCAGTCGATCAACACCTTTAAATCAGGGTTTAATTGTTTTTTTTTTGTGGCTCCAGTTTAAAAGAGCACCCCGACAGGTTTAGTGTCACACTTCTAGTTGAGGGACATTTGAGAGACAGGTTCAAATATTGATAGTCGATGCAGCAGAGGCTCTCCATAGACCAGATCTGTCTCTGATAAACGCGTCTTTCAGACGTTCTATTTATTCTCCAACTTTATTCACTGATTATTTTTTTTTATACACACACAAGGAGGAGGTTTAGTCACCAGTAAGCGAGAAAGTGTTGCAGTTATATGACAACAAAAAATAAATGTTCTCGTGCATATAAACATATATACTGCACATTAGGTGCTCCTGTAGTTTACTGCAACTCAGTACAACTCTGTGCCATAAATCCCACTTTTACAAACTTTATAAGTCTTTGTTGACATTATTGGAAATGTGTATATTTAATTATGTTTCTTGTTAAGGTCGTTGTTGGTAGTGATGTTAATATATATATATATATGGGCAGAATATTAGAAACACCTCTGAATGTAATGCTGTCCAGTACAACACCCAATATAACAGCCAATCATCATCTGTCTGATTAATAACCACCTTAAGCTTTCCTCATCATGAGGAAATCTTTGCTCCTAATTATGATCAGAAGACGTTATTGCACGCTTCAGTTTGTGAGTGAATGACCGAACAACTGACAAAAACAAAAACGATGACACAGCATCCCTTTTTTATGCAAATAATAGTTTTAAATAATTGACCTTTGGGTCAGACGTATGTGACACATTTGGAACGTGACATGTTGTGTTGATGAAGAGGCTGTGGGGGTAACGAAAGACAAAAAGGCTGGAAACCACCCGTGTTGTCTGTGTGAATACAAGGTTTCACCCACAGCTGCTTCACTGAATGTGTGTGTGGTTGAACGTGTAGTCACACGCTCGCTGCCTTGTTACCACAGTCACTAACAGGCTGGGTGAAAGTGATGGAGTCAGTTCTGCTGTTGACCTTTGATAAGATAAGATAAGATAAGATAAGATAGACTTTAATAACCCCAGCCGGGGAAATTCGGGTATTACAGGTAGCAGGTAATGGCTGTTGGAAAAAAATAGCAACAGAAATAGAGAAATACAAAATAAAAGCTGACTATAACTGTAAGAAACTCCTGGTTTGTAATCCCGGAGAGGAACCGAACCTGAAAACCTCTCAAGGCTTTTAAACATTCGAGCGTGCGGTGACAGAAGCCATGGATGTGTGATGCTGTGGTTCTGCTTTGTGCTTTGTTCATAAAAGCAGGCTACAGTAATGTGTCAGTGTGACTTAAAGCAGCTGTAATCAATATTTTTGTTTTTAAAATGACACTGCGACTGTGAACGATGCCTCTGGTAGTGACGATCAGCTGAATCTGCAGAGCTCTACAGACGCTTTCAGCTCGACGCTCGCTCGACTCGCTGCACAGAGCGTTTGTTTTCTGTTTTCAGAGAAAACACTGTAAGAAGCTTACAGCTTCGAATACCGGACCGACGTTCACCAGGTGATGCAAACTGGACTCCAGATGAATGATGAGTTGCTCTGTAAAGATGCTGGATGTGGAGATAATCAACTGTTTTCAGCGTGACAGCTTGGATGGATGGATGGATGGATGGATGGATGGATGGATAGATAGATAGATAGATAGATAGATAGATACTCTATTTATCTCCAAGGGGAAATTTGCAGTTCCAGCAGATCAAAAAGGTGGACACACAAGGGCATGCAAAATAAGAACAGGAACTATATATAATATGATAATATGTCGGTGTTCCGTCGTGTTTCTGTGGCACCCAAGTGGCCAAAAAAATCAGTTATTAAGTGAGTGGAAGATGTTTGTTTAATTTATTTATCATGACGGCGATGTCCGGCCATGATGTCCGTCTCACTTTTCTTTTCTGAGTCCCGGAAATATTTCCGGTCCCCAAAGAGCCGAATGCTTACAGTGACCCCTGACCTTTCCTCTAGCACCACCACCTGGACACACGGTCCTATTGCACGGAAACATTCGCTTCCCCCTGAAGCTTCATGACCAGATGGAAAGTACAGAGGACTGCTGAACAGGCCGTTTTCACAGCAGACATTTAGTGTCTGTATCTGTACACAGTATATTTATATCTGTTGTCTTTTACTGGCAGGTGTTTTTCCAGTATTTATTCTACCTAATCTACTCTTATGGATATAAATATTAAAGACAGGATTTATTGCAGGACTGGATTAGTTTTAACTACGTAGGTGTAAAAACTTAAACTGGCAACTGAGTGTATCTATATTTAAATAAATATGAAACTCATCATTGGAAAGAAAAAGCACAGCACAGCACGTTTAGTTCAGTTTTCTGAATTTCTAAATAACGCTGAGTCTTGTGATAGAGTTTGACCACGAAGGAACAGAAAAGACAAACAGCAATGACACGTTTAGAACAGGATCGAGTTTATTTCCTAAGAAACTTGATTATTGAAAGTGTTAAATGCAACGAGTCTCAACGCACCTAAAACCGGCAGCATTCCCAAAATAATACAATGAAGTTGATAAGATCTATGCAAGTGTGACCTGGACAGAAGGAGGAATTGATTAGATGGTTTAGTTAAACTCTTGTAGTAACAGTGTTCTAGCTGAAAACTGAGACCAATTACCTATAAACTACATCCTCAAATTATATTCTATCTAAGCGGTCATATTTACTACACATCATCAGCAACCCCCAACATTTCTCTCAATCAGTATAAGTAGCACAAAGCAATGATTATCTTTTTACATTCAGTCTTCTGATACCATAGAAACGAACTTATTACAACAGAACAAAACAGAAGTCAACAGCTGAAAAATATTTACTCAGAATCACACAGTTGAAAATTTCTCCTGGAATATGGCAAAAATGCTGGAGAGCGATAACACTGAACGAACCGAACACATGCATGGAGTCAAAATGCAAAGAGACAGAAAAGATGCTGATGTAACGCAGAAGGCGCAGAGCCGACTCTGCTGAAGGGTTCAGGGTTTTGACGCGTTGATGCAGTACTCACACGCAGTACTGTCTGTACGCTGAGAGAGTAATTATTCCTCTGAAAATCCCCTAAACTCACAGCCTTCCTATTCTGTACAAAGATTCAGTCTGAAGTTCAGCCAAGGTTAATACGATGCAGTCTGAGTCAGATATCATGATCTTCAAAAGTCTGTTTGGTATGAAACCACAGACAGTGACTGTCCAATCAGGGAGGGCGGCAGAAAAGCCCCACAACAGTGCAGCAACCGAGCTCAAACATAGAGCTGCACAGTCTGGTTTTCTGTGAAAAATATTTCTAAATAACGCTACGTCTGTGTGGGAGTAATCACCATAACAACACATTTAGAAAATTAAATTAATTAATAAAATTATTGGAAGTTAGAAATGCAGTCGAGTCTTAATTCACCAAAAACCAGCAGCGTTCCCTAAAGAGATGATTGAGAGATGATTCTGTAACCTGGACAGAAAGAGGAGCTGATTAGCTCTCCATACTTAAAGTGAATCTCAGTCGTGCACGCAGCGCCGCCACGCAGCTCTGCTGCCAGTGTGTCCCGGTGGCCATTCGCAGTACTGCAACAAAAAAGCATCCCCATAGACCTACCACTATAAAAGAAAGACAGGACACCTCCAGCTGCAAACAAGGTGAATTATTACTGTTTGTATTGTGAAATTAGCATTAACATTTTCCCAGAGTCTAGAAAAGTGTGTTTGTGTGATGCTTTCTGACATGGTCTTACGGTGCAGGTGTCATAGGAACTACAGAAGCAGCGGTGGGATACATCCTGGTTTAACTTGTGCTGAAGTCTGCTCCCCCTCCGTCAGTGTTTCTCATACTGCTGCCCTCCTTGGTTGTGGGTGGGAGCCAGATGACTAGTTGTGGTTAGCTTTTTTTGGTTGGTGTGGTGAGGCACAGACTTCGACACAACACTGTAAGCAAACTTCCCGGGTTAAGGTGCCAGATTTATTGAACCCAGACTGCTGAAGCCTCATATGAGGTTCGCTCAGATGACTGGCTTTGATGCTCAGAGTAAATCATTTTGTCCTCCACTTTTTACAGTGTTGCAGTCGCTTCAGGCAGTGATGGACAGCAGGAATCATTGCAGCCACTCAGAACTTTCTCAAAATACATTTGGACATGTAAGTATTGCATTAAAATTTGACAGAACCCAAACCCATCACAGAGTCGGCCTCGCCATTTTCCTCCCCGCCGCTGATGTATGTAATGTAATGTACTAATACAGAGAACACAAGCGGGGTTATTTAGTGCCCATTTCTGACTTATTCCACATGTTTACACACATGCAACAAGGACCAACAGAGGCTTCAAATGCAAAAGTTCTCAACATACAGGAGGTACAGTGAAGGCTGGATGCTTGCTGACATGTTCTAATGAAATATTCTGCCTCTCTCTCACACACACACATTCATAGACGGATAAAACACACCAAAGTGAACATGTACTGGAATGTCAACAGGACTCAAAAAACATGGAGTAACAGACAAGGAGCTCCTGAGCCAGACAGACGGACATTTAACTGCAGGATGAATCTGACCACGTGCACCGTTTTACAGTTAATCTGACTTCCAGTTCCAGGGTTTTAAATGACACTCAATGAGAGCGGTGCAGGTGTCAGATTCACAGCGCCCTCTGCTGGACCACAGACACAAACAGTGCTGTGTAGGTGTAGCTTAACGTGGCCTTGGGGCATCACTGTGAACAGTGAATGCATCTTCTAACAAGTCCTGTGTGAAGCCATTGAGCTCCATTAAAAACACATCAGTGGCTCTGGCTGACATGCTCCTTCATCACCATGAACACACACACACACACACACACACACACACACACACACACCGTCCTCACTACAGCACCAAATGTGGATTAATCCGCTGCAGAAAATAGTCCCAACAAATGCAAATGTTTGTGGATCTACAAATTTGTGAGCTGTTTTTAAAGGTTTACATCTTCAGCTGGAACCAATGGGCTTGGAGCTGAGCGCCACAGACAGGAAGTGCAGGTACTTTCATGAACTTCTATTTTTTTAATGATGATTATCTGTTTAGTCTATATCAGGTGAGAGAGTGAAAAATGCCCATCACAATTTCCTAAAGTCCAAACTGATGTCTTCAGATGTCTCGTTTTCTCTGATGAACAGTCTAAAGCCCAAAGATATTCAGGTTGTTACCATATGAGACAAAGAACAGCAGCAAATCCTCACAACTGACAAACAATGAATCAAATATCGAAAGAAATGCTGATTCTGACAATCCCCTGTTTCAGCTGTAATCAAACACTCGCAGGTTCATCTTCAGGCCTTTTCTAGCTTCTGTTAACTTAAGCATCAATTAAAATAAACCAAAAATCACTCTTTGTTAGCGAGGAGGGTTTAAACTTTTTTTTACTTTGGTTACAACCTGCCAGCTTTGGAAGTCCTTCACACCTCACTCTAAATATGAACTAACCGGGCTGCTAAAAGCTCAAAGAGGAAATGAGTCACACACACACACACACACACACAGTTTGTCGGACAGCAATGTTGAGTGAGGGTATAAAAGTCTGGACGTACCTTACAGCTCGTAAAATAGCTTCATACTATCAACAGTGCACAAATTTATGTGCAAATCTGCTTTTAACCAACTTGTGTGTTTTTAGTGTCTCAAACGGACGGATGCTTCAGTACACACACACACACACACACACACACACACAAATCACACATATACACATGTAGCTTTGGCACCCAGACAGGCAAAAGTGAGGAGTGGCAATGCAGAGTTTAGTACTAAAGGCTAAACCTGGAAGATAGGCACCGCCAAATTAAAATAAAATGTATTTATATATAATATATATATATATATATATATATATATATATATATACACACACACACATTATCCAAAGTGTATAAAACAACATAAAATAATAATTTCAATGAAGAGCAGATAAAGGAATGGGGATGGAGATGAGAAGTGTGGATCTACATAACAGACAAATAAAACCACTCTCACTCCAGTCTCGCCCAATAACTACGTTCCAGCCATAGATGATTCATCAATAACAGCAAAAAAAAAAAAAAAAAAAAAAATCTCTACTCAGTTGAAGCAGGTCTTTAACAGCCGGCAGACAGAACTGCACTACCCATGAGCCTCCTCTTCTGTGGAGCTCTCCTGGGCTCTACTGCCACCTGTGGGACCCGACCAATGAGAGGAGAGCTGGGGTGAGCGAGGGATGATGACATCACAGCGAGGCAATCACACACAGGATAAAGTGAGGGAAGGGATGAAAGGACAGGGAACGACACCCACTGCTGGCACGAAAGATGGCGCAAGAGGGACGAAGACGAGTTTTGGAGGGAGAGAAGAATAATGTGAGCTGGAAGAATATTCCATTCAAAACCTAATTGACTTTTCTAACAATTCTAATAATTAAACATCCAGAACTGGAACAGAGTCTTTCTCAGCAGGATGTCGTGAGACGTGCTTCACGTGTTCACATTAGAACAGTAGTTTTTTAAAAAGTGATATCTGTTTTTAACAAACACATTTTCCCATAAGCCCCTACACCTAAACATCTCAACGGAAGAGGCGAGTTAAAACAATGATTTGACCACATTATGATGATGTCACTACCTGCGCTGGTAAGTTTTCATGGGAGTTTTTTTCTGTCCTCACAAACTTTTACTTAACTAAACTTCAGGAACTGATGAGAGAATTGCTCAATGAGATACAGAGGCTAGACAGGAAGTGACATCATGACATTGGCTCTCTGTACTTCCAGATGAGGAAACATCTGTCTCATTTAATAAGCCTCAGTTCTCATTTGAATAGCCGGCATGTTCAAAACACACCAAGTTCATTTACATTCTCACATCCGGCAGCTGACTGTGCATCTTTCTGCTTCTCGTCACTTTTGCGCCATCTTTTCCGCCTCGCTCTGTATACTGAACGCTCGAGGCGATGTGAACAGCAGAGTCAGATCAGACATGCGGTCTCTGAGAGGAACGACGCTAGAGACGGACCAGATCTGTGAGAGCTTACGGCAGAGAAGTGAGGTGATTTCAGGGAAAAGCAGAAAGGGGGACTGACACAGGATGAAGAAAACGATACTACACAGCCTCACACACACACACACACCCTGATTCAAGAAATGTGGCTTGTGAACATAAATGAGACCAAGAGCTAGACATTATTTCGTGTGTGTGTGTGTGTGCGCAGCCAATCATGCCACAGACAGGCTGCATCCCATTTACCTCATGCACAAAAATACTAACAGTAGTTCTCAATGGTATCAAAGAATGAAAAGTTTACAGGGAACTCTGGACGGCCAGAGGAGACGTGGAGGCAGAAGGAGGGGGGAAAAGAAAGAGAAAGACAAAATGATTTTAGTTCGGCTGAAGGCAAACAGGAAAGCACTTATTCAAAATACCACGAAGAGGTTTGAAGTATTCAGAGGGGTTTTAGAGGTAAATGTTAGCGTTGAGGTGTTAGCGGAGGGCAGCTCATGCTGCACCGTGAGCACTGCTACCTTGTGTGGTGTTTCTGTCGTTGAGCAGCTTGGTCTGACTGTTGGGCAGGATCTTGATCTCGGGAGGATCTGGACTCTGACCGACCCGCGACGCCATGAGAGCGTTCAAATACTGCAGACGTGTCACCTGCCGTTCAAACGAGACGAAACAGACGAAAAGTCAGAAAGTGTTTTGTCAGAGCGAGACACTACGCACAAGTGTGGAGCTGCACAAAAAGGAAATACTCAAAGTACAAGTACTGTGAAAGTATAGTACTTAGTTAGACTCCGCCACTGCTGACAACCAGGTCAGATTATACATCCACGTCGGTTGTATACAAACACACACGCACACACACACACACACACACCCGTATGAGCTGCAGGTCAGTGAGAGCTCGGACGGTGTAGTCGGGACAATAGCTGGACGGGCTTGTAGCTTCTGCTGACTCAAAGGGATCCCTGGGGGAGTGACGCTGGGTCGACACTGGAGACTGGTGCACTGTAAACGCACACACACAAACACACACAGAGTCAGCACAATATCTTGCAAACCTCAGCCATGGTGTGTCCTTCTTTTTATAGCCACGTGTCGACTCACATGACCCTCAGTGATGTAAACACGGTGACAGCTGCGTCATCATCATGCAAAGCAAATCAATTCATTTTGAGCAGAATATTTCTTGTCAATCACAGAAAGAAGAAATGTTAGAACAGCAGGATAAATGTTGATACTTGAAGGGAAAATTTAACCTAAGAACTTTCAGGTTTATTATTTCTTTAATGTCACACAAGCATCAAAGCTGAGAGACCATGAGAATAAATTCTCTCCACTTCTCTGCTTCCAGCTTTGCAGCTGTGAAGATTTGCTACTTTCCTGTTTTATGTGATTGTAAAGTGAATATTTTTGGGTTTTTTTTTACTGTTTTCCATAATATTATAAGCCTCATGATTAATCAATAATGAAATTAATCATTACTTGCAGAGCCAACTGGGCGACAGGAACATTTTCCACCTGAAAACTGGAGCTCTAACGTCCGATTAAAACTCATGGATGTAAAAGCCCAAAAACTGTCCCCAGATGGCATAATCTACATAACTACAAGACTGATGATGTTACAGGAAAAGCTCAACATAAAATCTACCCTCCTGCTGTTCTTCTCCTCACCTGAAGATGGCAGCGTTAGAGCTGACACGCCATAGTACGTAAAAGCCCCGTTCTCAAACTTCAGCCCCTCTTTGCCGATCTCCACCTCCACTCGACCCTGAGGACAAACAAACCGGAAGCGGGGACACTTCATCTTATTGTCTCTTGATGCTTTCTGTAAGGAAAATGTGACCAATAAGCTCCAAAAGCTTCACCTAAAACTCTCTTTACAATATTTCTCTCCATACTGGAGCTCTAAATAAATCATCAAGTCAAAGCAATGATTAGTTATCATTTCTCCGGCTGATGGAGGCCACAGTGTGATCTGTGCCGGCGTTATAACAACATACAGAAGTTTATTATTCCAGAAACGTATCGGCCAATCACGTTATAGGAAGAGAAATGTTGGTTTTACTGAGATTTAAGCTGATTTCTGTGTAATAATAAAGTTTGAAGTGATATGTTGTTATTCAAAGAAAGATTTCTTGATAAAACAGAATATTTTCTGGGAAAAGAAATGTGGTTGAGCTGCTTTAGTTTCCTCATTTCCAATCCAAGCTAAGATAAGATAAGCTAAGCTGTAGCTTCATACACACATGAGATTTCCCAAATGTAGAATTATTCTTTTCAGTTTGAGGTGGATAACACACACTAGCATTTGGTGAAGTTAAACAGAACTGAGCATCATTTAATATTGAAAATACTTTTAATAATTACTCGCTGGATCATTTTTTCACTCTGTAAGCACCACCTTCATGTATACTAACAGTTCCTCTTTATTTATTTCTGAGAAATTTTGTTGGAAGTCTCAAATTTGTATTGATGATGAATAAAAAACCTGCACAGTGACGTGTCAAAGTAATGTCTCTTGTATATTAACGTCATTTTTCTCTGCAGCTTCTGCTCATATCTCACGTCTGATTCCTTCACTCTGGTTATTGATCCTCTTCTTGGACAGTCGGACAGTAAACATGTGACTCACAGGCCGAAGCTGAGGCAGGCGGACACATACCTGCAGCAGCAGGATGAAATAGTCCACCGGGTGGTTTCTCGTGTACAGATAGTGAGCCGCGCTCAGCCGGTTGTTTGGGTCAAAGTGTACTTCCTGGTTGACACTGGGGTGACGGAGCAGGTGGAACAAGACCTTCTCAGACACGCGTCCGGGGCTGAAGTGCTCCACTTCTGCGGGGGTCAAAGGTCAGAGAGGCAGTGATGTCTAGACTGTTGACCTCAGATAACCTGAAGCGGTTTGATTTCAGCTTCCCTGTGTGTGTGTTGCACTGCAGCCTCAGACATGAAGGCATCCACACTGAGCCCACACTCCTCAGCTGGATGAATATATAACAGCAACATAATCATTACATGTGTGTGCTTAAACTGTGACTAACTTCATCAGCGCGAGTTACAAGATCAACCACAGCCAACAACCCAGCCTGTAGTTTTTATAAAGGTACATGAGTGCAAGTAAAGACTACAACCACACACACACACACCTCTGGACAGGAAGCGGTGTGTCGCCAGCAGGAGCTGTGGTGAGGTGCGGATCTTGGGTTCTCCTTCAGGAGGCTTGAACAGAGAGAACTCTTCGTGGGCGCTGCGAGGCTCCAGAGGAATCTCCAGCGGCGCGAGGGGACGCTTCACTTTCCTGTCCACTGCGGGAGGGGGTGGACAGTTTGAGCAAAGCTATCAGACGCTGAAGCTACAACCACATTCACAGAAACTTACAGTAGCCATCAGACTCATCCAGGATCTCTGATTTGATGATCTCCTCGATGACGTCCTCTAACGTGACCAATCCCAGCACCTCGTAGAAAGGATCTCCCTCCCCCTCGTTGTTAACCTTCTGGACGATGGCCATGTGAGAGTTGCCTGACAGAAAGAGGAAGAACCGAAGGTCAAACCTCAGAAAGTACTCCTTCAGTATACAGTATGTGTGTGTCGAGCCACACACAGATCTGGTTTGATTTGTCCACGGTTTGAGATTTCTGTCTCCAGTCAGTGAAGGGACTGGGGGGCACTGGAACTGGAACTGCACATTTCATTTTAAAAGTCAAGCTGCCTCTGGGAGTCATAACTAAAATTTTCACACACAGACATGATGCACATGACATCCCGAGGGTCATTATCCAGGATACCCACTGTGAGTAAACATCTATAAATCTGCTTAGTATTCATAAAAAAAAGGTTCTCCTCACAACTTCAGAACTTCCTACATTCAGAACTTGCCTGAAAATCTTCATGTTTGCAAGTTTTCTTCAGTATCAGAGTAATCCAGTGATGGTTGTCTGTACATCCATGAGTACAATGCAAACAGGAGCTGCTTACGGCTAATTCAGCAGACTTTTAATGGCGCTATGTTAACAGATATGGGCTAAAAAGCCAGGGCTTAGCTGTAGCCCACAGCTAACTCTGACTCCATGGCAACATGAGGTGCTGGGGGCCCACAGCGTGAAGCTTTAAAAGCCCCCCCTGGTCTGGTTCATCAGAAGACCTCACTGTGAACCGTTTTCATGGGAACTGTTGACCGTGTGTTCAGCTGACTGATGGAAACAAATGATGCTGCTTGAATTTTTCATTATCCTGGATCATTTGTAGAAACCGCTGTGATCAGTTTCTCAGAATGAAGCAGTTGAAGCACTTTCTCAAAAACTTGCACTGCAAATAAATGAATTTCAGGGCATCACAAACAAAATTCATTTATCTCTACTGAACAGAGGTAAATAACTAAAACGTGATCATATAAAAGCGACTCTCGATAGCTGGATACCACCAGAGGTTAGTCAGTCTCTGAATCATCTCTGTAACAATCCCAGCTGAATGATGTGCATTAAGATCCAGTTTCCAGGGTGATCACGGTCTTCTGGTCGATTAAACATTGTACTAAGACTGCGGCAGTATTTTTCCAGGATGGTCTCTACCTGTTTCTACCTGTGCATCATGAACTGTAAGCTGCCTCCGTCAGTGTAACTGCAGATCAGGAGAACAGTTTGAAATGTGTGTGATATTTTTGTTTCATACTGCAGGTTCACCAAGTTACAGTTAGAGGTCTTTTGTGCAGGATTTAGTGGCATCTAGTGGTGAGGTTGCGGACTGCAACCAACTGAACACCCGCAGCCTCACCCTCCTCTACAGTTACTGCAAAAAACGTTACAGACTGAGTGTTTGAAAAAAAAGATCCCTTCGTGCCTCAATGTTGAAGAAACTCCACCTCCACCCTCTGCTGCTCACCTGCAGCTCGAGCGTACCTGCTCACCAAATGCTCCATTTGTTTTGTTGTACTGCCGTACGCTAGACAATGGCAGGTGGTAATAATGAAGTAAATCAGCTACCAGAATGATCACGTGTTTTATATATCGCTCTCGCCAATGTTCGAAACAAAACGGTAACAGGTGACGAGCCTTCAGCTCCATCCTGCGAGTCGATGTGATTGGTTCCTGAGTTTTGTGATGTATGAGACTCTGAGACCGTCATTGGTCCACTGCAGTTCCAAAGTGGAAAAGCTCAACCATGAGCCTGACTGTTTACTTCACTCCTGATTTGTTTTGTCTTGTAGGATATAAAAAACACCATCACACCAGTTTGAAGAGCATGATGGAAAACCAGTAAGGATGACATGGCCTAAAACAATTTCTTATTCATGTTTTCTGCACTTCCAGCAGTAATTATATAATTAACTACATTAATTGGGCCTGGGAAAGCAGAATAAAAGGGGCGGATGGATTAACCAATGAAAAGTGATTACTTCATTTAAGCCCATAATGAGTGGATGAGCCTCCCAGCTGCTGCAGCTGTGACAGTTTGCTGCAGGTCTGACGGTGCTGACTGAAACAAAAAGGAGTGAACAGCCTCCCGCAGCAGAATCCACTGTCAGGACAACACACCTGTTAGTGGTATATGTGTGTCTCGCTGCAGCCTGCAGCCACATACAGACACAGATTACCACCAGCAGTGCGGCTCATAGCAGGTAGGAGAAAACACCCCACACCTGCAGACGCTCGGGTCAAACCGAACCTCAACCTGAACGAGGTCGCTGCTGTAATGTTCCTGTGTGTGAGCTCACCTTTCTTGAACTCCTCCAGCATGGCGTCCAGTTTGGTGTCGTTGAAGACAAAGTGCAGCGGGTGGTTGTAGAACTTGGTGATGGTCGTCATGGGGGTGCAGTCGTCCGGATCCACCAGAGCCAAGTCCTTCACGTAAAGGATCTCCACGATGTTGGACCTGGAAAACCAGGCACATGATTAGAAAATAAAGTTTAAAAACTGAAGTGTTTGGTGTTTTTCTGCCTCGTGGCTTCAGAGAAGAACCAGACTTCACTTATTTTACAGTAATAATAGAATAAGACATTTTTACTAAATGTGAGCTTGCTCACAGGAGACTTTACACAACAAGTTAAATAGTATATAAAATGATATAATATTGTGTGTTATGGAGGAAAATAACTGCTTTATAGTTGATATGCATGTTATAGTGACATATTATTTTAGTATTAGATGCAAAGACAGTTTGCACAAACCAGTGTGCACCTGCAACCCATTTGTCTTTGCTTTACTGGAGGTGAGTTAAAAATGTAAATTATCCTGTAAAACAGTCGAAAAGCTGAAACATGAGAGGGATGACTGATGGAAGACTAACAGACTTCTTAGTGGCAGAAATAAGTTAGCAACGATTGTTCAGGATTAGTTGTGAAACAGCAGAGGGAGAAACAGCATCAGTGAAAAATGTCAGACTTTATGTTTGTCTAGACACACGCTCTGTCTGGACACATGGTGGCGCTGCACTGGGGCAGAGAGCGGCAGCCAAAACAACCCTGGAAATCATCATTAACCACGCGATTATTTTAGAGAGCTCTGAGTTTCTATATCTGAACAACTTAAACATCCCAGATGATGATGAAAATAAGCACTCTTTGGTTATTCGCAGGTCAAACTTCTAAATTAAAATTGATCTAAAGTTAGTTGAAAAGTTTTAATTTTGTGGACAATATGCGACATCAAATCGTGGTTTCAACAGTATTTAAAATATTACATTTCAGCATGTCGTTGGGACCCGTTTTATATTTAGTTTTCTCTCAGATTCAGATCCTGATTACAGGTCAACAACACAAACAACCAATCAGATCGCTTAGATATGATTTTTAAAGAACTCCGGTCACAATATATATTCAGTGTGACATTTTA
This sequence comes from Chelmon rostratus, assembly GCF_017976325.1. NCBI lineage: Eukaryota > Metazoa > Chordata > Actinopteri > Chaetodontiformes > Chaetodontidae > Chelmon > Chelmon rostratus. Next base: position 20,391,960 of record NC_055676.1, on the reverse strand, counting down.
CATATAAAAACCAACTCTGTCATGGTGACGCTGCTTTGAAACAACATCAAACCTAATTTAGTGTCTCTGTCCAGTTCCTTGTTACTCATCAGCTGACATGCAGATACTGATGTACCTGCAGTATAATAATATATAAATTAAATATATTAGGGAAAAAATAATACTCCCACTCTGTCTGCTGCCTGATCCAAACCTCTGTGCTGTATCATGTAATCACAATATAATGTAATAACTGATAAATCACTGTATTGATGGCTGTCATGGACACCCACCTCTCCTCCTCGTAAATGGGCACCCGGGTGTACCCGCTCTGCATGATCTCAGACATGGTGGAAAAGTCGAGGACGGCCGAGCTGGGCAGCATGAAGCAGTCCTTCAGGGGGGTCAGGATGTCCTCCACCGTCTTGGAGCGCAGCATCCCGCGGCTGAACTCCTCCTTCACAAACTCGCTGCACAAACAGGAAACAGGGTGGGTGAGACAAGGTGCGTTCAGACAGCATGTGGGATCCTCTCTACTCACCTGTACGGATCGTTGACGCTCGTGCGGATCATCTCCATGGCCCGCTCTCTTATCCCGCAGGTGCTGATGTCCCTCCTCAGAGCCAGGTCCAGGATCAGCCCCAGAGGGCAGGACAGGGGGCAGGTGAGCACCATACAAACCTGGGCCAGCCAGGTCAGAGCCGGCGCCAGCTGAAATCCATAACCAGAGCACAGGATGTGAGGAGCCAACTCAGCCAGGAAGAAGATGAGGAAGCCGCTGGTGAAGACCGCAGAGACGATGGAGCCCAGAGCCCGGTACAGGAGGACACCCAGGACCGAGTGTCCCACCGCACACAGGAACAGCAGAGAACAAGTCTGGATGGAGGAAAGACAGGACGCCATAAAACAGCATTTTCATCTCATTCGCAGCCTGCTGTCATGTGGCTTTTACACCTGTATCCAGAAACTTACCAAGAAGTTTCCCCTCCTCCTGATTGGCTCCAGGCGCTTGGCGGCCCGTTTCTCCTCCTCGGATCCACAACTATGAAGGACATAAAGCTCCACGGGGTCCAGCCATAGCAGGCTCAGGTTCACTGTCCTAAGCACCCCGCAGACCACAAGCAGCACCACGATCAGCACGCCCAGACCCCACGGCGGGATGTAGTCCGCGGGCAGACCCTTGTCGATGTTTACCCGCAGTCTGTCCGGGCCCGCAGATGCCCATCTCCCCCCGCTCAGCACACACAGGTGGTGGTAGGTCTGCTCGCCGCCAGCTGCGCCCGCAGAGATGCTCCTCTGCCGGACCTCCACCGTTATCAGCCCGCTGTAGTCCTCGTCCCGGGTGAACTCTTCCGTCGGCGTCACCTGGAAAGCGGACTCGTGACGGTTGGACTCCTCCCCGCACGGGTCAGGCGCATCCCCGACCGCTCCGGCCGCTCCGCCAGCTGCCCCTGCGAACGCCACCCACGGCCAGCTTCCATTCAGATCAGTCCCAAAGAGACGGAGCTTGAACGTGGCTCCTTCTGGCGCCAAGATGGTCCGATCCTTCATGCACACCAGACCCGCCGGGTCTTCCAGTCGCAGCCCCAGGACCAGCGGAGCTTCCTGGCTGCAGGCGCCGTACCTGATCCCGCAGAACAACAATATCATCAACAGGAACCGTAGACCTGCCAAGCTGGCCACCATATTGGAATTGGTCAGCCTGGCTCTGCGCGGATCATGTGACTGTAGCCCGCAGCGGCCCCGCCCACCAGGGCCGAGCCAGCCAAACAAAACGAACCCTGCAACTGAGCTGCGTGGCCGCCATTTTGGTCCTACACACACAGGCGGAGCTCTGCCCGTCATCTACATTTTGGGGCTAGAGTCTAATGTTTTTGTTTATTATCGCACCGCCCCTTCACAAAAACCAGCGAATTGGAGTCCGCGTGTACTGACAGCCAATGAAATAGGAGAAAACAAGCAGGATCTCCCGCCCATCTTATGTTAGCTTTCATAACAACAAGTCATTCATCAGTGCAGGCCTCTGTTAGGAAGCTAATTCACTGAATTAGTGCAGATGTAATCACGTCGTACAAAATCTGAGAAACAAACCTTTAAAACACTTCTCACATGTAACTGAATGAGTTATTGCCTGTAATTATTCCTCCTCAAGGCAGGAAGTGACTGTAGTTGAACCAAAACAAATGAGTTTTGGTCTTTTTTAGTATGAATGAAGCCTGGAAACACAAAGAGGCTCTGTGACTGAGGGACTACCAGCAAGGCTAACTGCTGAAATACTAGCAAGATAGCTGCTAACATGCCTGCTAATTGGGAACATGTTAGCACAAGTCAGTCATGGGTGCTATGAGTTTTGTGCTATTTTTATATTGTGCCATTTTATTCTCAGGATCGTACACATTTTTATAATCTAATGATAATATTCAATAAAGAGAGGAAAAAACTCTGAGCTAGTTAGCTATTCTGTCCATTAGCTATAGGCTGCACCTTCAGTTTAAGTTGTAGAGAAACAGCAGCTCCTGACGCTGTGATGAAACACACGGTGTGCATTATTGTATGTATTTGTAATGGTATTTCTGCAGTAATCACGTGTTTTCCTCCATGCGGTCAGTGAAGTACCGGTGGATTAATAATGACAGGCAGATAAAACCAGCTTCCATATTCTGACGTCAGTCCAAAGCAAACTTTGTATGTGAATCAAACAGAGGCAGATTTTCTGTAGAGAAATATATCTCAGGTTTATTAACCTCATAGACTTCTTCAAATGCCGTACAGTAGATATAAAACAGTATGTACACATTGCTTTAAATCCTTGTTTGGAAGTGCTCCTCCTTCTTTGTTTAACCATTGCAATAAAAGAAAAAAATTCACAAGTCAAACATGTTACAGCCGTGTCTGAATATTAAAATCTACCCAACAGGTATTCTTTACTACTGTACAGATCCTATGGAAAAAACTTCTGTAACAGTTTCTGAATCCAAGACCAACCAGCCTGGACTTAAAGTATTGTTGCAATGATTTCCTATAAGTACTTTTCTCTTCCAGGTCCTTTGAATTATTTCAAATCTGCACTGCAGCTCTGAAAAGCTTGATAAATACTGCCTGATCTCTCCGTGTGCACCATAACTACTGTAAATATATCTGAAAAGGATTATAATAGATGCAGAAACATGTGGTGGGGCACCATTCTCACTCTCCTAACCTTTGTTTCTGCATCACTCCACATGCACGAAACCTCAAACAATTCAAACAATCCACTTGTGAATGATACACAGTGTGGAAAACTCACTGGCCTGAGAACGCTGGGTAAGAAAATATTTAACCTTCGTACAGGTCTAATCATCACACCGCTGCAGAGCTAAAAACAACACTGCAGGGGTTACTGATAAGCTCCGCTCCCCTGCTCCAGTCCCATGATAGAAAAAGGTCTGAACATTAAAAACGGCTTAGCAGATCGGACCGGCAGGAGGAATTTCAATACTTCTGAGCGGCGGGAGAGGAGTCGAGATAAGGGCAGGGTGAAAAATATAAGAGGAAAAAGGGAGTGAAAAGCTAGGAGGAAGGGTGGGAGGAGAGAAGAAAAACGGGGAGATACAGGATGGCAAAGGATGACAGGAAAGGACAAACAAGGATTTGGTTATCGCGTCTAATGACAAAAATAAAAAGGGGGAAGCTTCACAAGATAGGAGTAGTAAATTAATATTTGAGGTCAACTCTGTGCAATGTTTATTGCTATTTAATGCTTTCCTAGCAAAACAATGGAAATAAAACTTGAAATTACATCTCATCTCTCATTATAAATAGAGCTATTTTCAACATCTCTCTCAGCATCACAGAAATACCCTCCATGTACAGAGTATTTACAGTCATAGAAGTCAAACAGCATCAGGGAACCGAACACAGTGTTTCTGGGTGAATCACCCATTAAAAGCTGTGTCTTACAGCTGGAAGCCCGTTTCACAGAACCACACCTGCAGGTGCACGCCCATAACAAAAAAACTAAACCCAGCAATAAATACACTGTTTACAATAAATACAACATTAAGAAGTTTTCACATTTCCCAGTACACAAACTGGTAGTCACATAGCCAACCAGTGGCTTCACTGGAAACCAGTATAACACCAATTGCTACATGAGACCTATATGAACCAGCAGGCAGGTCTAAATTTTCTTCAAATAGAGGGTAAGGCTACGACGACTATATATTCACTTTTAATTTTCCTCATGGATGGTCCTGCTGAATAAAATCTATTGTTTTCACAGAGTGCCGGACTTCTCCGTGGCCGGATTTACCTGGCAGGGGGACCGCGGAGTAAAAATGAGCTTCTGGGCGCACATTAACCCCTCTGGCCCCAGGTTTACTGTGTGGTCATTTGGAAAAGCACAAATATATGCAACATGCAACATGTAAGCACAAAACTGAAATAATGAGGTTCTTAAAACTAGATTTTGACACCAGGATCACCTTTAAGACACCAAGGTAAGAAAATAAACTTCCCTTATATCCTTTACAGCTGGGCTTCAGAGGTGCATATGCCCAGTCATTTTTTTTTTAATAAATCAAATGTCACCCAGGGAACCTGGAGCTTTAGAGGGACCCCGGCCCAGTTTGCTCTGTTGTTAATCGGGCTTTGATGGTCTCACTTTGGAAGTCATCCCACAAAAGGAGAAACGCTTTGGAATATTCACTTTTCAGACTTATGCTACGTAACTCACAAGTTTAAAGTGTTTTCAACTCAGTGCTAGCTTATACAACAGTAGTTCATCTTCATCTTTTTCAAATAAATCAATATATCGTCAACAAAATAATTCATCTTTACAGTCACTTAAAATGTTTCCGTGTCACTGCATACATAGGAGGAAAACAGGTAGATTACATGCTAGCAGCTTTAATGTGAGCTCAGCCGGTCGCCCACAGAGAGCGAGCCGTGAGCTGCTACAGTCGTCTTCATGTTAATCTCTTTATCTCTGCGGCTTCAGTCCGCTGGAACACAACCAAACGTCCTCAGTCTGCTCTCAGCACGCTCCAACACTATCATTTACATGCACAACAAAATGTACTTCACATTGTACTAACTGATGTATATGAGTTATCCCTGGCTCGGAATGTCAAACGGACACACACGCCATACGTATGTACATTTGTGAGGAACGGCGAGCGGTCACAGGAAACAACATGAGGGTTTCTCACGGCACATTCAGCCCCCGGGCTAAGACAGGCTGAACATCACCAGTGTCCATCAGCGTGAGGAAGACATGCAGTGGAATGTTTGTTGTCCATTAAATCTCACCGAGTTATTGTGCTGCAAGTGTTTTCAGTATTCAAGTGTCAATGCTTAACCGTGGGCTTACTGTGAGCTCAAAGGTTAACAGACCACACCGGCTAAAAGCTCAACATTTTTGGGAAATACACTTTTCTGCTGAGAATCTGATGAGCAGATCGATTCAAAAGTTAAGAGTTTACACATTTTTTAGGATCAAAATGGATCATAAATCATATATCTGAATGCTAAATATGAAGCTAGCAGCTGCTTAGCTTAACTTTGCACAGAGATTGGAAACAGGGGGAAACAGCTAGCCAGCCTCAACGTTTAAAAATCCACATACCAGCATCTGCAAAGCTCACTAATGAATCAGCTGTATCTGCTTCTTCCTTTCAGTCTTCATGCTAAGCTATGCTAACTGCCTCACTGCCCTAGCTTCATGCTTAGCAGACCTGGTAAAGAATCAAACTTCTCATCCTACTCTCAGCAAGAAAGCTCATTTCCCAAAATGTTGAACTAATCTTTGCAAACAACTGCTCCATTTTGCTATCAGACAAGTAAAAAAACAGGATTTAAAAGCTAATTCACTTTGAAAAACATGAAAGACTTTCCTTTGGGGGGCAGAACCAGGAAAGTCCAGAGCCACTGAGACAAACAGTTGGCTCTGGTTTTTATGATCGGACTCATTCTTTGTAACAGGAGTCTTGTGCAGAGAATATGTAGAAATGCCCTCATTAAACTTTAACAGCTGATGGTATTTAATTAAAAAAAACATCCAACTGTGCTGTGAACACACTTGCTACTGAAAACTGTGAGCTAAACTTCTTGTTTTTCTGAGTTATTTGGTCTTCATATCACTTGTGAACTCAAATTTGAAAGCTTAGACAAACAATAACTGAGTGGAAATAAATTAAAAAGCCTAGAGAAACCTCCAACCAAGAGTTCTGACGTTAATCCAAAGAGTTGCACAACTTCGATCCGGTTTGGTCGGAACTTCACGTCCTGAGGCTGTGAAGCTTCGGGAATGATCTCGACTTAGCTCGACTGGGCTCTGATCACAGTGAGGAATATTTAGTGGAGATGCAAAGAGGAAGCTTTTCACAATAAACTGTGTCTGTGCAGTTAACGTCATCTGAAGTATGCAGCTTGTCCTTCAACTCAAACTGCAAAAACCAAAGAGAGCAAATGATAAATAAATTCTCTAAAATATGAAACAACAAACGTCAACAATGTTCAAATATATATATAAATTAATTGAATGCAAATAAATAATAAATATTTTAAGATCACTCTCAGAAATGAAATAATTTAAAACACGTTGCCTTGGTCAAGAGGTAGGCCAGGAAGACACCCACCTTCACACCACTACTAACATCAACTTAAAGGACCATACAGGGGCTTTGGCTTTAACCTTTAAAATACAAATCGTGTACTTCACACCCCTGCTGACTGTTTCCGCTGCATGCATGAATTTTGTTTTTTATTTTGTCCTTTGTCACGGTGTTATTGAAAGTGCTACATAAAGAAAGTTATTATTATTATTATTATTATTAGCATTATTTCTACTTTCAGGCAGCCATTGGTTTTGATTCATATCTGTTGGGTACAGAAATCAATTAGGGGACTTTCTAGAGAGTTTATTTTCAGTTGAGAAATTCATAAAGTAAATGTGCATTTAAATTGTGTATTAATAAAAATAAGGGGATTATTATATTTTCCAATTAGTATTTCTATTTCCTTGTTTTGTCTTGTCTTTGTCTTTATAAAACTTTACTTTAAAAATGCTTGTGTGCAGTTTTTGTTATCTTGTTATGTTGACATAAACACAGGTGTGATCTTTAGTATGATGGATTTCACACCTCAAGCAAATTTCATGCCATTCTGAAATGAATGGAAACCAAAGGATGCCTTGAAACACAGAAAACTGCAGCATTATTTGTGAAAACAGTCTCATGCAAAGTATTCACGATTTGTATTAAATGGGCAAAAACATGCAAATCACTGCTATGGTTGTTTAACTTCACTCAGTACAGTGAATCTGGTCCATTTGCTGGTAGTTGAATTGATTCACTGGCAGCTCAGCACAGCACACTGGAACAAACTAGTTTTCTATAACAAGACCTGATGGAAACTTAAGCCTTAACTGTGAACTGTGTAGTTTTTGGAAGTCTCACTCTTTGGGAAAAATAATGGAAACTGAGGTGTGAATGTGACTTTTCTGTTAATGTCTTAGCTGTGATGATTAAAAGGGTCATGTCACATAAATTGCAAAAAAAACATCTTGCACACAGCTTCAGTTTTAGCTGCAGAGGTTTTCAGATATCTGCCTCTGAAATACAAAGAAGGTACATTTTGTTTGTGTTGCTCGAAACACTGAAAAATAGCATCTGACAAACTAAAGTCAATTTGAATTCTCCTCACTTTTTTGTGTACAGTAACATAATGGTAGACCTAGCTAGCATTAGCTGTCTCTCTTTCATGAGGAGAAGGCCTAGCTAGCATTAGCTGTCTTTCTCTCATGAGGGTCTACCTATTACTTTGTGTCCTCCCATGCAGACACTGATAAACCAGATCATGAATGTGTCCCACATGTTTCTGTTGAGTTCCTTTTTCACTGAGATGAAGGCAGAAAGCTCAAAACCTGAACAATTAAAACCAAAACCATCTGCAAGACTGGAACCAGCTGAGGTGTGTAGAACATGTCTTTTTGCTGTCTACAGTTCTGATCACGCTCTAGTGTTCCCTGTCTCTGCTCTTTGTTGTCTATTCGTGATCTTGTTCAGTGTTGGGAGGGGGGGGGGGCATGCAGGAAGTGGTCCAGGAGGATCTCTGTTCACAAAAGACACAAGGTGCTGATCCTCAGCATCCCTCAGACGTCTACAGAAAGTTCAGGAGACAACAAGCACACAGGAACAGGAAGTAATGCGAGTATGTGACATGTGAGCGAGTGCACAGGTAGTTTAGTTTCCCCGCGGGGACGGTAGTTAGATGGTGCTTTCAGTGTGTGCGTGACTGATGGTGTGAACGTGGGGGTGGGGGTGTGCCTGGGTGTAGCTGGGCCTGCGAGGGCCCACGCAGTTCTGCTGCTCACTGAGCAGAGTGGTGGTCTCTCCTGGCCCGTTCTCCGGCCCAGCAGAGGACGGGGACTGCTGGGACTTGGAGGAGGTCTGAGTCGGGTGGGGGTTAAAGGTGCATGTCCCTGTATTCATGGAGGACGGAGGGGTATGGGACAGGGGTGTGTGGTTGCTCGGAGGGGGCGTGGCCTGGGGCAGAGACTGACTCGGTCTGCGGCTGGAGGAGGAGGCGGTCTGGGGCAGAGCGGTACGGCCGCCCGCCGTTGTCGACTGAGCATTAGACGACTGGCGCCCTGCGGGAGGTGTGGCCAGCGGCAGTGGATTGCGGATCCCGGGTGGCGTCACGGGGGGCAAAGAGACAGACGTGTCCAGGCGAGTGTGGCTGCCCTCTGGAGACTGTGGCGTGCTGTCCAGCTTGGACGCCAGGAGACCGTTCTGGTACTGAGCACGAGTGATCTGAGGAGAACAGAACCATCGATAAGACGCTCAGCAGCGGAAGATGAAGATAAAGATGAAGATGAAGATATGCATCTGGCCCACTGTTAACATGAGGCTGGTGCACAGACTGAAAGTGGTGACCCTCGCTCCATCCTCGCTGTGAACCACTGAGCCTTTCAATCATGATACTATCACCTGCTACCAATCAGCCTGTTTACCTTTGGAATGATCCAAACAGGTGTTTTTGGAGCGTTCCACATCTTTCTCAGTCTTTAGTTGCTCCTGTCCCAACGTGTTTGAAACATGTTGCTGCATCAGATTCAGAATCAGCAGATATTTACAGAAATCAATGAAGCTGATGAGCTCAAATATTAAATATTTTGCCTTTGTGCTGTTTTCAGGTGAGTTTATGTCAGAAAGGATCAGCAGGTGATCACATTCTGTGATATTGATGTTTTACACGTTTCCCAACGGTTTTGGAATCAGGTTGTAGTTTTTGAGGCCGTTCTGAGCTCAGAGTTGTCAGTTTCACCAAAAATCTGGTAAAATGTGTTAATAGCATGTTAATTGTACTTTACTTGAATATTTCTATTTCCTCACACTTCTGCTGCTTCTTCTCCTCTACATACAGAGGGAAATGTTTTGTTTACTCCTACATTTACTTGACAAATATAATTACTGTGTTACATAATAAGATTTTACCCCCCAAAAAAGACAACACATTGTGAAAGATTAGACCACTGAGGTCCAACTGTTATGACTTGTAGCTCTTCATATAAAAGCAGTGTCCGGTTGGGGCCCCTCGTCACATCATTTCCTCTCCACTCAGATGATTTCACTTGATAATTGTTTTCAGTCCAAAGATGGAAAAATATCTCGTTTCTCATAGAATCAGAGCTCAGTCACAGGAGACATTTTACTGCACAGATGGTACTTTTACTGCATGAAGCTGAGAGTACTGCAGTACTTATAAGCAGGATTTTGACCTCAGGACTTCTGTTTGTAAAGGAGCATTTTTACGTTATAGTATTGGTACTCTGACTTTGGTTAAAGGATGTGAGGACTTCTTCCACCCTCTCTGAATTAGAAGTAGAGCTGGCTGCCTGGGGGGGGGGTTACCTTGACAAACTGCAGGTCTGTGAGGGCTCGTACACAGAAGTCCGGTATGTACTGGAAGGGGGTGCCTGGGATCTGATTGATGCTGCCGCCAACGGAGCCGCTTTCTGGAGCGCGCTCAGTGCAGCTCAGGGACGCCGAGCGGTTAAGGTTGCCCCCGTGTGACGGAGAACGAAACTCTGGGGTCGACAGAGAAAAGAGTGAGTGAGATTGGGGAGGAAGCCACACCCACACACACACACACACACACACACACACACACGATTAAACATTAACAAAAGAAGAAAACACGAGGAAAACAGGGAAAAAATGAGGTGAAAACATGAAGAAATGAGGGTCTGAGAGCAGAAGGCGTGAACACACGGCAACACGTCACACATGTTTAGATTCACGTCAACACTGATCGATGCACTGATGAGATCAGATCGTGTTCGTGAAGCAATGCGACAAACATGCCATGCGACGAGGCAGAGTGCATCGTTTGAGCATTTCGTGGCTAAAACAGGACTGTCTGAGCTCAGAGGAGGAAGCTCTCTCATTGGCTGCTCTTAGTGATGTCATGGAGGGTGACCTCGGGGCAGGAAGCCATCCTTGTAATCTCGTTTGAAGGGCTGTGTGTGAGAGGGAGCGTCAGCGATGATCGGAGAACATCAGCTGGAGGAGATCGAGTGGGAGGTGCAGGAGAGAACATCTGTGCTTAAAGGAAAAGTTCAACATTTTGGGAAATGCTCTCATTTGCTTTCTTTCTTTCAGAGTAGGATGAGATTGATATGTGTTTGCAGCTAATTATCTTATCTTAGCATGACGACTGTAAACAGCTAGCCTACTAGCTCCTTTGCATTTTATGCAAACAAGATCTTTACCTTTGAGGCAGGCTATGTGTTTCCAGTCTTTATGCTAAGCTAACCAGCTGTTGGCTTTGTATTTAAAGGACAGACATGAGAGAGGTATCGACCTTCTCTCCTAACTGTTGGAAAGAAAGCAACTCAGTGTATTTCCCAAAATGACTCCATTAACCAGAGATCTCCAGTCAGATCAGGCTGCTCCTCTTGTTGATACAGACCAGAAAATCTGACCACAGATCAGTGGTTAAAGATGAGCAGGTGGTGACAGGGTTAGAAAATAGAGGGGGCCACGCCCAGAGCCCCATCCAGCAAGTCTGTACATCCTGTCACCTGTCTGTACTTCCTATAACTTGTCCGTACTTCCTCTCACCTGTCTGTTCTTCCTATAACTTGTCCGTACTTCCTCTCACCTGTCTGTTCTTCCTATAACTTGTCCGTACTTCCTCTCACCTGTCTGTTCTTCCTGCCACCTGTCTGTACATCCTGTTACCTGTCTGTACTTCCTGCCACCTGTCTGTATTTCCTGTCTGTACCTCCTGTCACGTGTCTGTACGTTCTGTTACCTGTCTGTACTTCCTACCATCTGTCTGTACTTCCTGTCATCTGTCTGTACTTCCTGTCATCTGTCTGTACTTCCTGTCATCTGTCTATACTTCCTGTCTGTACTTCCTCTCACCTATGTGTTCTTCCTACCACCTGTCTGTACATCCTGTGACCTGTCCATACTTCCTGCCACCTGTCTGTACTTCCTATAACTTGTCCGTACTTCCTCTCACCTGTCTGTTCTTCCTGCCACCTGTCTGTACATCCTGTTACCTGTCTGTACTTCCTGCCACCTGTCTTTATTTCCTGTCTGTACCTCCTGTCACGTGTCTGTACTTTCTGTTACCTGTCTGTACTTCCTACCATCTGTCTGTACTTCCTGTCTGTACCTCCTGTCACGTGTCTGTACGTTCTGTTACCTGTCTGTACTTCCTACCATCTGTCTGTACTTCCTGCCACCTGTCTGTATTTCCTGTCTGTACCTCCTGTCACATGTCTGTACGTTCTGTTACCTGTCTGTACTTCCTACCATCTGTCTGTACTTCCTGTCATCTGTCTGCACTTCCTGTCTGTACTTCCTCTCACCTATGTGTTCTTCCTACCACCTGTCTGTACATCCTGTGACCTGTCCATACTTCCTGCCACCTGTCTGTACTTCCTATAACTTGTCCGTACCTTCTGTTACCTGCCTGTTCTTCCTGTCACCTGTCCATACTCCCTGTGGGCTTGTACTTGCTGGATCAGAGCTCTGAAGATGATTTAAAAAAGGAAATGGTGCGGCTGGTTCAAGGAGGAACCCCATCCCTCCCTCCCCCCTCCCTCCTCTGGCCCATGCGAGTGTTTACCTGGGAAACGAGAGAACAGAGAAAACCTCTTAAGAGAGAGGCGTCGTGGAGGGGGGGACGCCACTGATGGGGAGAGAGGAGGGGTGACGGCTGAGAGAGAGGAGGGGGAGGAAGGAGCAGAGAGAGAGAGATGAGCTGGTTTATTTTTTTCTCATTTTCGCTGCAGCGCTGTGTTTACTCTCTCCAGCTGCAGCCATTTTTCTTTTTTTACTCCAGAGACTCAGCAGCCGACAGACGATGAGCAGACCTGCACATTCAGCCTCTCGTGATGCTTCTCTGCTGTGACCCGCTCACACAACCTCATTCAACTTTCACACCTTTACCTTCTGCAACGAAAATAATCACATTCTTTCATTTCAGGGTTTCAAACATAAATCCAGATGCCGCATAAGATGAGAACGTACGATACTTTGAACTTGGTTTTTACTGATTTGACATAAAGCAGAACCAGTTCTACAGATGGTCCAGGTCTCCAGGCCGGACCTGAGATCACAAACTTTCTGCCGGAATGATACTAATGCTGATACAAATATTTGAAATCCAATAAATTAGCTGAAACAATTTTTTTTATTAAAAACACAAAACATAAACATTTTTGATCCCTCAGATTCGATTATTAACGACCACAAAGAGCACTGACTACTTTAAGTTTTCTAAAATAAGGAACTCATTGTAACTATAAATTCATATTGGTCCTAATTACTGGAGAAATGTTGAATTTAGTTTGTACAATTAATCACAGTTAATTGCTGAGTCTTTTAGAAACTTCACAGCAGATTAGCAGGGAAAACAATTACAGTATTTTCCAATAATGAATTCAGAATTTCATTTGATTTCCAACAGCTGACGATCAACATTTTTTTATAAACTTTACCGACATAAAGCAAACTTTCTCAGAACTTTTGTCCTGTAATTAGCACCAAGTTTCTCTACAGAGATGTGTTTGAACATTATTAGTAAAATACAAACAAATCTCTCTCTGGTTTCTCTCTGTGTTTAAATCACTTCCCAATTTCTGGCCACTGATCAGCTGATCGACATAACAAAAAGTTTCTTTGACAGATTAACGAGCTGATAATAGTTTGCCAGCTAAAACACATTCAGTCCCAACAATCACATGAGGAAGCTTCTTCATCACTACAATGAACAGAGCAGCTTTATTTTCACTGCTGCTGTCGGTTCAGTTTTTACTGATCTCTGTCTTTCATCATGTCCATCACGGGCTCCATCTTTACATCAGGCTGTTAACGTTCTGTCACAAAAGTCACATTCAGAGAAAGTTCGGTTTAAAACACAAACCGGGCGTTCAGGATGAGAAATGGTCGAGTGTTTGACGTTTGATGCTGCACATGCAGACACACCGAGCTGCATAATGTGCACATGAAGAACAGACAGCAGTTCATCAGGGACAGAAACAGGCCAACAGGAAGGGACAGCAGGGGGGAGGAGGAGAGAAGAGGAGCAACATGTCATCAGCAGTTATGATGCTCAGCCACTAGGAGTCACTGTTGTTACAGCTACAGTGAGTCAGTCGATTCACCACAGACCAAACCAGCAAGGATGTGGTTTACAGACGCTGCAGCCAGGTGAGCTGCAGCTGCTCAGGTAGGCTGAAATCATCGAACACCTGCCTCATATTACACCTGCAGAGTCCAGCCAATGCTGCGACTGCATCAAGCGTCATGTTACTTTAAAAAAAACTTGTTAGAACGAACCCAAAACCAAAGCGAGTCTGCAGTTTGTACAATAACAACTGACTCTGACAGGTGACCCCTGAGGGTGAAAACACCTGGATCAGACGCTCTGTCGGGCGTCACCTGTCGACTCTTTGAGCTCAGTCTTCAGTAAGTGCTTCCCTGTTGGGACTAAGCCTATTGACTTCTCTGTGAGCGACTCGCTGACGCAGCACTTTGTCAGACAGCATCAGTAGATTGAGAACGTGGAAAAACAGCTCAGATATTTTCCAGTGAGAGTATTTCTTTAAAACATCTGCTGTCTTCATCTCTCTGTCCTTTGAGAAGCCAGATCTAAAACGTGAAGACGACAGGATGAGCTCGGATAAATCGACGATGGATCGGTGATAATTCCTTTGTTGTGTTTTGTTTCATCCAAACTACGACATTAAAATCCATTTTTCTAATCGATGTGGTTTTTAACAACATGTGCAAGTTAACTGCTAAACAACACATCAGCTTTAAAGCTTCTGATTTTAACGATGAGTTTGTTGAGGAAGTTTTTAATTTGAAATTCTCGATTTAGAAGACCTTAATAAACGATAGCAGATGGATTTTAACACCAATGTGGAAACAGATAAAAGGACATTTTTAACAGTTTATCTGCTGTTTGAACATTTAATGAGCTGTGGCCCGCTGTTTATTCGTCTGTTCATAAATGATTCTTCTTCACTCTGCAGTGAAGCCCATGAGGAGGGGCTGAAAACAGGAGGAGGAGGAAGAGGAGGAGGAGGTGAGCGGTGAGGAAGCTCGACGTGTCTTCATGTGTTTGTAACACGTTCATGATCAGTTTTAAAGTACGAAACAGTCAAATAATGTCAGGATTTGTTCATGTGTTCAATCATACTTCATTCATGTGATCATAGCGATGTTTTACTTCTCACAGGAGGAGAAACAATTAAAAATGTCCTTTTATCCAGCTACAACTACGTTATTACTGCTTATAAACGCTAAATATCAGAGCAAGTAAAATGTTAAAGTTCTGGTTCAAGATATAGTGTGTGTGTCACTTCACATCAGTACTGCAACTAAGTACAAGCTTGAGGTATTTGTACCTTACTTGAGTCTTTTCTCTTCATGCAGCTTTCCATTTCTCCTCCGTCTCAGAGGGAAATATTGAAATTTTGTGCTTGACCTGGTTTATCTGACGGCTTCAGTTCATTCAGCTGAATGATCTAAATGTGTTTGTAACGATGTGAGAAGGATCTCGTTAAACAGTGTCCGCTCATAATGTGACGCTGAGCTGTTCAGTCGTTCTAATCATCTTATGACGCGAAAACTAACGACCGACGCAGCTGATCTTCATCATCATCATCATCGTCACAGAGGATCAAACTGCAGGTTAATCCTTCAGAAATGACACCAAATTATTACGACTACTACAGATCATTTTAGTGTGTGTGTGTGTGTGTGTGTGTGTGTGTGTGTGTGTGTGTGTGTGTGTGTGTGTGAGAGTGTGTGTGTGTGTGTGTGCCGTCTCACCCAGTGATGGCGAGCTGAGAGCCATGACTCCATAGTAGGAGAACGGGCCAGTTTCAAACTTCATGTTTTCATTTCCAGCTTCCACCTCCACTCGGCCCTGAAACACACACACACACACACACACACACACACACACACACACACACACACACACACACACACGCACACGCACACACACAGGACATTTTGTTCAATAAGTTCATTTTATCTGACTGTGTCACGTGCGTGCGTGCGGTCTCTGTGGCAGGTAACAGAAACACTTTGACATCCTTTAAATAATCCATTCTGCCACAGGTGCTCCAGGTCCAGTGTCTCTCTCACACACACACACACACACACACACACACACACACACACACACACACACACACACACACACACACACACACACACACACACACACACACACACAGGTGCAGGTGTGTATTTCAGTGGTGGAACAGGAGCAGCTGGGCTCAGGTAGCACACTGAGTGTCTGAAGTCACTTTATCCACACCTCAGGTGTCGACAACAAAGCCCCCGAGTACAAACACACACTTTCAAACACGACTCAGCATAGCAGCCACGATACGCCAACAATTACACACGAACCGAGCTGGAGGAGTTCAAATGCATGAGAGCACACACTGAGCTGGAGGAGGCAGTGTATGATAGACCAGGGGTGTGTGTGTGTGTGTGTGTGTGTGTGTGTGTGTGTGTGTGTGGCACAGACACTGGCTGTGCACACACTTCTGTTTTAATTCTACATTAACAGTCTGCACACATGGACGTGTGGGCGGTGTTCACAGTGTGGACGATGTTCAGTGTGGACAGAAGACAAGACGACAACAAATACAATAATGAATAATAGTGAAACTTGAAACGAAACAAGAAGTCTAATGCAAAATCTATTCTTAATCCATCACAACTGTCATTTACTCGACTCTTTCTGCATAAAGTCTGTAATAAATAAACGAGAGGAGACAACAGACGCTTCAGAACGTCCCTGAGAATCACAACGTTTAACTTATCTTCAGTATCAGAGTCATGCAGCCACAGCCGTCAGCACATCCAGAGCTTCACTGCAAACAGGAGCTGCTAACGGCAGCTCTGTAATCATGCTGGTTTCCAAAGACGCCTTCATGTTGGTGTTTGTGTGACTTTGACACAAACATCTAATTTCACAGCGAGCGGACTAAAAAAGTAGGACAAGCAGCTCTCCATGCAGAAAAAGCACTAAAATACGGAGGGTGTGACTCCGCCATGATGATGTGAGACGACAGGAGCGAGTTCACAGACCAGCAGTCAGTAACTGTGGCTGTGATGACTCTGCGTTGACCCCCGTTATAAGACAGAGACCGTCTCGTGTCTCGTGTTTCAGAGGGATGAATGTCGCCTGAATGGAGCTGAAAGGTTGTGATTCACTGTTAACTGTGCAGACATATGCTGGAGTTTACACATAAACATTATTATCTGTGTTTGTGTGTATGAATCAGTCTTTCACTTCCTGCTGCAGAGGATTTACTGACACACACACACACACACACACACACACTGAACTCCTCCCCGCTGTTGATTCCACTCTCCATATGCTGCCGCCGCTCGCCGTCTCGTCTCATCTGCTTTTCTTTTCCATCCTCGTTAACCCTTCAATCCCCTCCGTTTGTCTCTGTTTTACGTCAGAGGACCTATCAGTGAAGGTCGAGCAGATTGGGGGGGGGGGGGGGTGATTTATAGCAGGGTGCTCAGGAACAGCCGCACGTTTGATTTATTCATCGCAACGTTTGCAGCTTTTCTGCACATTTACAGACTCGGGACTCGATTTTGATTCAGTGCAACACAAAGTGCGTAACATAAAAGCAAATAATAGCAACGTGAGATAAAACAATAAAAAACAAGAAAACTAAATACATAATAAACAATAATAAAATAAAATTAAGTAGAATTAAGACCAAATAAAACAGCAATTACATCGTCGTAAGAGTTTGTTTAAAAGTGTGACCAATGACACCTTTCATCTAATAAATTAATGTTTTAAAAAATTAGTTCATTAGGAAACAATTAACAGTGACCCGTGGGCAGAAGCCAACAGTGTCTCATCAAGACTAACTGTGGAATTAGACATCAATCGACAGAAAATGTATCTGCAGCGATTGTGATAAAACCAATCAATTATGTAATTTTTACCAACTTCGAGCTTCTCTACCAGACGACTTCCTGCTCAATTATTTGTGAAAATTAATAGGTAGATGAATTAATAATGAAAGTAACTGTTAGTTGCAGCAATTAAAAAAACTAATTTGTGGGACAAAATGTCTTAAAGTTGATCGTTGTTTGTTTAAAACATGTAAATATTTGTTTTAAAATTATCCAAAAAAAGATTTTTTAGGAAGTCAATATAAATGTTCTGGATTATTTTTAGTACCAAAACGTTGAGTTACTGAATCAGTTAACAGACAGGAACCTAATCCTTAAAAATACTGATAATCAATAGCAGGTAAAAACAACAAGCATTTGCTTTTCTCTGCTTTAAACTGAATTTGGGTTTTTCAGGCTAAACAAGCTGAAATCTGAAGACATTTTTCACATGTTTGATAAACTGATAATGGAAATAATCAATATGTGCAGCTCCATTTGCTTAAAATGCAAATGAAAAAATATCTGAAGAACAAACAGTGAAGATAATTGATGTTTTTTTTTATTATTAATATCAGCTGCTGTCAGTTTTTTCAGTATTTATTGCCTGACGGTGTCATTTCGTACTCTGACTGCACACAACGGTCAGCTGAGACAGAGAACAAAAGCATCCAGGTTGACTTTTAGCAAAATAAATCCACTTAATGACCTTAAGTCAGGTAAGTCTTAAAAGGTCGACCTGCTCGCGTGTTAATTCTCCTCCAGTCTGACGCGCTGACCCAGAATAAACCGTCGTCTAATCTCACTTCATTACGATGCTTCCTCCGACTGAACGGTGAACACGGACGTTTCCGTCAGAGCTGCTTTAAGCTTAAAAACAGGAGTTTAAACATTCACATTTTCTCTGAAAGTGAAGATTTATTTCACATTTTCAATAAAACTCACATCTCATACATGAGTTCATCTTTAGAACGCTGCAGTTTTCTTTCATTTTCATTCAATTATATAACCTCGCCGTCATAATAATGTTATATATGCTGTAACTGACAGAATAAGATATGGACTCTGGTGTGATTTAGCGTTTTGGCGGTGATGTGTATTCAGAGGTGTGCAGTTGCAGGTTTTGTGTGAATGGTGACATCAGTGATGAGCCTGTGATGTCAGACTGCTTTGAACAGGCAATGCTGGAAAGTACATTTACTCAAGCATTGTACTGCAGTAAAATTTTAATTGTACTTGAGTAATTCCATTTTATGCTAGTTTATACCTCTACCTCACAACATGTCAGTCAGACATTGTACTTATTATATTTACTTTAAAATGCTAAATTGTACTAAATAGATTATTATAGATTAGCCTGCGCAGCTGTATATAAAGTAACTATAATTAGCCACATTTTCCATCTTAATTATTTAAGTGAAACATGTTGTACATTCATCAATCAACGATTAGCATCCAGTCATATTATTACATTCATTATTGTTCTGAAACAGGTCATTCTGTAAAACAAATATATTTGCTTTTGGGGATTAAAGTATATTTTGTACTTTCACTCACGGTAAATTTTGAATACAGTACTGTAGTATTTCTACACTGTCGTATTACTACTTTTACTTAAACCTGCAGTGTGGAACTGCTGTCTCCCCCTTCTGGCAGTGAGAGTAATTACACAAACATTGTTGACGAGATTGTGATGGAAACGCATCACTACCAGCGGGAATGTCGCCATGGACGCAGGTTTAAAAATTCTGATAAACTGAGAAATATAGACTTACATTTGTGTGTATGTGTGTGTGTGTGTGTGTGTGTGTGTGTGTGTGTGTGTATGTGTGTGTGCGTGTGTGTGTGTGTGTGTACCTGCAGAATGAGGACGAAGTAGTCGACAGGTTTGCCTCGCTGGTACAGGAAGTGTTGCGGCGAGCGTTTGTCGCTGTCGTTGAACTTGAGCTCCTGGATGACGTCGGGGTGTCTGAGGACCCTCAGTAAGACCTTCTCTGTGATCTGGAACGGGCTGAACAGGCTCACCTCTGGGGGGGGTCCAGAGGAAACAAAGCGGTCAATGCAGGATTTCAGTAACCTTCAGACTGTTTACCTGCTCAGTTAGCTGAGCGTCAGACAGGAATAACACAACAGAACATGTTTGTGTTATAATACAACATAACCATGAAAGTTAACAGCAAGGTCAGCAGGTTTGAGTCCCACAGTGACAGGTGTTAATCCACCAGAGGCTGCAGAGAACCAAATCTGTGCTGGACCTGCTGTGAGATTAGCTGCCGCCGCCTCCTCAGAGCTCACCTGTAGCCAGGAAGCGATGAGCCGCCAGCATGAGCTGAGGAGAGATCTTCACTTTGCTGTCAGCGTCGTGCTTGAAGGCGGAGAAGTCGGGCTTGTTTTTATTGGGGTCGACCTTTTTCCTGTTCCTGTTGTCAGCTGCAGGGAAACGACACAGAAGTGAGACAGAGCGGCATCGGCAGGTTTCCTTCGCCAAAACGTCACGAGGAAAAACTTCACACAGCAGACGACCACAAATTCAGGCCCCACTGGAAAATCATGTTCCCCCTTGTTTTCAGTCTTTACGCTAAGCTAAGCTAAGCTAAGCTAAGCTATCGAACCCTCCGAAATGTCAACTATTCCTTCAGGATCGTCATGAGCTCAAACCCTGTTTCTGTTCTGTCATTACCTCTCTATAGACGTTTTCATTGTGAGTGGCGGAGTCCGCCGTTCCTGCTCTGGATTCAAATTACCAAAAAATAAAAATGAGTCTAAAAAACAAGCAACAGTCATTTTGGGCATTTTGTTATCAGCAGATCAGATTTAAATATTGTAGGGAGTAAAGGAGGAGTCGGGCTGTGCACCCCCGACTCCTCAGCGAGGTAACAACTGCTTTTACTGAAACTCATTGTTCTGAGCCTGAAATCTGGTCGCCGTCGCTCATGACATGGCGTTTAAAAGGCAAATTTATGAGTTTAAACTCTAATTACATTACGGCTAAATTTTTCTCTCAAGCGTCGGCTTCATATGAAGCTACAGCAGCAGCTTAGCTTAGCATAAAGACTGGAAACAGGGGGAAACAGCTAGCCTGGCTCTGTCTAAAAGTAACAAAATCTGCTGGTAGGTGGATTTTGTTTCCTTTCTGTTTCCAGTCTTTGTGCTAAGCTAACCAGCTGCTACCTGTAGCCTCAGGTTGAATCTACCAAAATGTTGAATTATCCCTTTAATTCAAACTGTGTCGACAGGCACAGAGACTCCTGAATTTCGCTCGTACCTAAAAGAAAGTTTTAGATAAAACTGGCTAATGTTTTGCGTTTTGTTAAATCGCCACTCGGGAACGAACACAAGTGGTTGTTTTGCATCTCGAGGTCATCGGTGTGTTTCGCTTGTGTGTGCGGGCGCCATTCGCATCGCCGACTCACTGTAAAGGTCGGATTCATCCAGGATCTCCGACTTGATGATCTCCTCAATGACGTCCTCCAGCGTGACCAACCCCAGCACCTCGTAGAAAGGATCCCCCTCCCCCTCGTTGTTTACTTTCTGGACGATGGCCAGGTGGGATTTACCTGCAAGAGGAGAGAGATCACCTGAAGGTCACAGCCAGCCAGGGTGCGGCGCTGCAGGCGCACATCAACATTTAATGACTTTAAACTCCCTGCATGCCGACAAACTAGGCTGTTAAGAATTCAGCTGCCAGGAAAGTAGGGCAGCAACAAACACGAGGGAGGATGGAAGTCGGGTTTGATGGGAAGAAACTTTGGCGGCCAGCCTTCAAACAGATCCGGCCCCCGCTGGATGAAAACATCCTGTCTTGTTGTTCCTATTTGGTAGGCGGCGTGGCTGCAGCAAAGCCGCCGTTCGATCTGTCGGTGGATTTATCCCGACCGCTGGGACGACAGATTGATGCCTTAATATAGCACAGGCTGGACTAAGAGCTTTGGAGAGAAAAGAGCGGGAAGAAGTGCCTAAACGAGATGAAGAGGAGGGAGAGGCGGCAGGAGGAGAGGGCCGGGAAGAAAGAGGGATGTGGTAGAAAAAAAGATTAATCTGCTCCTGGCTCTGTTCTGCTCGTTCAAACACTGTTCGCTTGTGTTTACAGGAAGTGCAGGATAAAAGGCCGCTGTAGGTTTGAGGAGGAGAACAGGAGTGAACTCGGACATGACGTCGGGGCTCCGCGAGATGAATCGGAGAACAGACGCTGGTGTTCAGCTGCTCTGGACCGCGCTGTGAGTCATCCTCCATGTTTACGTCTGCCGGCATGTGAGCGCTCACTGTCTCGAGCCTGCTGGCATCCCCGCGAACAGTGACTCACGTCTCATCCTCATCCTCAGCCGCTCAGACTGCAGAGCGCTGACCTGATGTTAACTCTCTCAGTCCCTCCACAGAGAGGTCAGAGGTCACGGCTACAGCAGGGTCACTTTAAGGCGCGTCAGTGTTTTCAGTGTTCACAGCGACTGAAACAATCTGTGATACATTTTTCGAGCCAAAACGCCAAAAAATTGAACTATGTAGCTCCTGAAATGTGAAGTTTTGATGCTTTTCTTCATCATAAATGATCACAAACTGAATCTCTTTGGGTTTTAGACTGTTGGTCAGACGAAGCAGCACAGCTGAAGATGGCAGTTTTCACTATTATCTGACATTTTAAAGATGATTAATGGATATAATAACTAGAAAAGACATGCCCAGGGTGTCCCCTGCCTTCGCCCGAGAGACGGCTGGGATAGGCTCCAGCCCCCCCGTGACCCTGCAAAGGATTCAGCGGTGTATAGATAATGGATGGATAACTAGAAAATAACTGTCGGTGTGATCCATTACAAAAAGCTGAAACCATTTATCACCTCTTATCCAATCAGAGTGTTTCTTTCATTAAGGACCCGCCACAAGCAGGTATTTATTTTTGACACTGTGAAGCTCCTTCTGTTTTGTAAATATCCTTTTTTATTTCTGGTGTTGTAACAGGAGTGTTCCCCTGCGTGGGATCAATAAGGTCTATCTTATCTTATCTTATCTTATCTAGCAGGAGGAACTCATTCGCTCAGATTTACTCGATAAGTTTAAAAACGTCACGGTCCTCTGAAACAAAGCTGAGGTGGGTCATGAGGTGCAACCAAGCTGTCATAATTATTCACCATTTTTATACACACACACACACACACACACACACCAAAGGCTGAACTGAGGAATCTAATAATAAAATGTTTTTCATTAACGTTGCTGCTGAGTTTTTGCAGAATATGGAGCGAACTGAAAAATGCATCAAAGGAACATGAACAACGTCTCTATCATCAATTATTAGTCTGTTTGGATATGAGCTCTATAAACTATTGATCACCTCTCTGATGTTTGATGCTGACGACTGAAACAACAACGATAGTTCAGCTTATCTGTGATGAATTAATGATGAGCGCTATAAATAGCCGCAGCTGCTAACAGTGAAGCTTCTCTTCGCTGTTTTTCATGGAAAGTCTGGTGAACAGCAGAAGCTCTGATATGCAGACAAACGATTAAAGGTGTGTCTGCGTCCATTTATGGCCACCTGAGGCTCGTACATGGTCACCCAGCTATTTATAACACACAGCCATGCAAATACAAAACCAATAAAAATACAGCATTTTCTATCTGTGCGCCATGTTTACAGACATAAAGAAAAGCCTCATTATCACCATAATAAGCCTTAATTCTCTGCGGGTACGACACTGCTGTGATACCGGCTTTGTATTCACGGTGTGGATTTCGGCGCTGAGATTTCCAGCACTAATCCTGTGCACCTGAATGTGCAGATTTTCATGCCATCAAACGTTATCACACAGCAGCTGATCTCACTGATTAGTTCCTGTTGTCTGGTTGAAGATGATCGTCGGTGAGCGTTGATTGAATAAAAGCCTGCTGCCGGATTAG
Organism: Chelmon rostratus; assembly: GCF_017976325.1. NCBI lineage: Eukaryota > Metazoa > Chordata > Actinopteri > Chaetodontiformes > Chaetodontidae > Chelmon > Chelmon rostratus. Next base: position 20,368,636 of record NC_055676.1, on the reverse strand, counting down.
ATGAAACACTCGTGTGTCCAATAAATAAACTCCACATGATCTGACTCATACTCTGAGTCCAAACAAAGAGGCTCCAATCATCTTCATGGTTTGTCTGGATTTAACATCGTGCTACGTACAGTATGTCTGTAAAACTATGTTTTTTTTTGTGAGTTTGCAGAGTTCAAATCTCACTTCTTCTTCATGTTTTGTTTGCGTCAAGTGTCAGCAGGACGTTTTCTCGTCTATCACCTGAGACGAAATAAGATCCGGCTGTGTTTCCTGTGAAGTGAGTCACGCTGGAGTTACAGGTGAAACAATTAGCCAAAAAATGAGCAGCAGCTTTTGCACCGGTCATTATTTTGTAGCTCTTTTATATTAGAGTAAAATGAGCTGTCTTTAAGCTAAGCTAAGCTAATCAGATGCTGGCTTTAGCTTCATATATCATCTAATCTAACTCTGCAAGTGAAAAAACGTATTTTTAAAAATATCAAACTATTCCTTAAATCTGGAGATTTTGTAAGGGGTCTGGTGTCAAAATCCAGTTGAAATAAATGAGTATTTATATTAATCTCACACTCTGTGCTCACAAACACTTTGCAATGTTCATCGTTTTTCAGCCGACAATGACGCTGACATGGTGCAGATTCTTAAATACTTTAGTGAAAGCAGCAGTACCACAGTGCAGAAATACTCTGTTACAAGTAAAAGTCCTGCATTCAAATTTTCAAGTGCAAATGCATCAGCATACAGCATGTATCAGAATAAACTTCAAGTACCGAAAGTAAAGAAGCAGCTTTAACTTGAGGTCACCGGTCAGCTTCAGCATGAACAAATGAAGTTTATCACTAGTAATGATGTAGCTGTAAAGATTTAGTTACTAGTTACTTTTCAGATTCCTTCATGTCCAGTGAAAAGCACAAATCTCCAGATGTTTGTGATAAACTGACGGATGAAGTTTTCCTTCATGTCTTGAGAAACTTCTCCTCCTTCTTCAGCTAAATAAACTGTTTAAAAAGCCTCTTGGATCAGCTGGAAAAGGCATTGTCACAAAGCTGAAAACAGGCTGTTTTTCTGAGATACGAGGTTTTCACAGGACAAACACATGATGATCTGATAGAATATGATGCATCGCTGTAGATGAAACCAGCCAACAGTATATAAAGTAGTTCAAATGAGCTCAACCTGAAACATCTACAGCAGTAAAATGCAGCATTAATGCAGCAGGAATATTAATCCACAAGCATCAGATATGATAGAAAAACACTGACATGAACATTTTACTGATACAGCAGTACTTTTACTTTCATACTTCAGGTTCTGAATGCAGGACTTTTACTTCAGTGTGGTATTAGTGGAACATGAGAGTATCATCAGGACCAGCAGAGCTCACGCTGGATCTTTGCAGCACATTTGTTTTTGCAGTTGTGTGTTTCAATGGAGGCTGTGATGTTCCAGCCGTCAATAACTGCGGTCGATGCAGGCCGAGCTGCTGGGGGGCTGTGTGTGTGTGTGTGTGTGTGTGTGTGTGTGTGTGTGTGTGTGTGTGTGTGCAGTGATGACTGCAGGTTTAAACAAGGAACAAATCAGAGTTATGTGATGAACACACATGCACGCGCGCGCACACACGCGCGCTCACACACTCAGCTGACACACCTTTCTTGAACTCCTCCAGCATGGCGTCCAGCTTGGTGTCATGAAACACAAAGTGCACCGGGTGGTTGTAGAACTTGGTGATGGTCTTCAGGGTGGTGCAGTCGTCCGGGTCCACAAAGGCCAGATCCTTGACGTACAAGATGTCCACGATGTTGGACCTCTCGTCGTCGTACACGGGGATCCGCGTGTATCCGCTCTCCATGATCTCGGACATGGTGTTGAAGTCCAGCACCGCGTCCGCCTGGATCATGAAGCAGTTGCCCAGCGGCGTCATCACGTCCTCGACGGTTTTGGTCCTGAGCTCCAGGGCGCCCTGGATCATGTTGAGCTCCTCTTTGACCAGGTCGTTGTAGGGCTCCGTCACTTTGAGCATCTCCACCAGCTTCTCCCTGTTGTACACGGTGCCGATCTCCTGGCCCAGCAGGACGTCCAGCAGCTTGCTGACGGGGAAGGACACCGGGAAGGTGAGGAACATGAACAGCTTGGTCACCAGGATGGTGTTGGCTCCGACGGCCAGTCCGTGGCGGGAGCACAGCGCCTGCGGGACGATCTCTCCAAAGATCACGATCCCGATGGTGGAGGCCACCACGGCGCCCAGACCCGACCCGATCAGGTCATCCAGGAGGATGGTGAGGGTGGTGTTCACCAACACGTTCCCCAGGAGCAGAGAGCAGAGGAGGTAGTTCCCTTTGCTGCGGATGGGCTCGATTTTTCTGGCGTATTTCTTCTCCTTGTCGGTGCCACAGCTCTGCACGATGCGGAGCTCCATGGGGTCCAGAGCCATCAGCCCCAGGTTCAGGCCGCTGAACATCCCGGAGAGCACCAGCAGGCAGGAGATTAGGATGACCTGCAGCCACATGGGCAGCAGGGACTTCTTCTCCTCCACCACCAGCACCCTGCCATCACTGTCCCCCAGCTGCACCCAGCCGCCCCCCGCCGCGTCCAGCGTGCACAGCGCGTACTCCTTGTGCGGCTCGCTCTTGCGGAGCGGCTTGATGTGCACGGTCAGCAGCCCCGACGTGCCGCGACTGCTGACGTTCATGAAGGTCCCGACGCTGATGTCCTTCGTGAAATCGGCACAAGTCCTCTCCGGCGCTTCCATCATGCCGCTGCCGCCCCTTGCCGCCGCCACCGCCTCCTCCTCTTCCTCCCCTTCGTCCCCCCCGCCGCCGTCCGCCAGCTCCGTGAAGCGGATTTGCGTCCAGGTGCCCGAGTGGAGCTGCACCCCGTAAAACCGGAGCTGCACGGAGCTCTCCTCAGTCACCTGGATGACACCGTCGTCATTGGTTGTGGCCGGCTTGTCGCTCCTCTCCAGCCGCATGCCGAGCACCTGGCTCCCGCCGCCGGCCCGGCCGCCGCTTACTCCGGACCCCGCCGCCGCCGCCGCCGCCGTCTCCGTCCGGCCGCCGACGGCGCTCCACAGGAATATAATGACAGTGAGAATGTAACCCTGCTGCCCGCTCCATTCTGTCGCCATGTTTGTTTCACTGCTCGGCGACCTGGGGGCTGACGTCATTTACTCATGTCCGAGCGGCTCCGCCCCCCGCCGCCCATCACACACCCCCCGTTATCACCGCCTACCGGACGGCGACAGGTAGAGCTAATAAACAGACGCGCTCCGTCGCTGCCCTCTCTCACACTTCACTCCGCGTTACTGCGATGCTCACACCGCTGCAGCGAGTCAAGGTAAACATCCCCAGATTATGTACGTCCCCTGCGTCACCCTGCGCTCACCCCCACCTCCCCCCTCCGCCCTCCATGGCAGGCTCGGGGCAATGCGGCACGCAGCGGGTGGATGCTGCTGCTGCTGCGGCGGCCAGCGGTTTCTCATCCAATTGTATCCGGAGCCAGCTGATGTTATGTAAAGGCACATGGCATCTGTGCACCCCCATCACCTCCCCCGTCTCTCCTCTCCTCTCCTCCCTCCTCATCCTCATCCTCATCCTGCACCATCCCGCATCCCTCTGGCTCAGAGCCCGGCCGGCCTGCTGGCTCCGCGTTTTCTCCAGAGATGAACCCTCTGCAGCAGGGCTCTGATCTGCCTCTACCATAAGAATAATACTAATACTACTACTACTACTAATAATAATAATAATAATAATACTGATAATAATAATAATAATGATGATGATGATGATGATGATGATGATGATGATGTCTATGTGCAGGGTTGTATGTTGTGTCAGAGACCTCTAACCTTTGTTTCGTGTCTGACCATGAAGTTAAACTGATCATATGTCCTGTAAGCTGGATTTTAATGTTTATTAACCATCTTTATTTATTATTAGGGCCTAATATTCAGTGATCAGCTGTTATATAACTGGAATGCTCTCCTCTGTACTGGCTTACTTTGCCACCTGGTGGTCAAACCAGTTAAAGTCATCCTGGTTTGAAGGGATGCTGCATGTGACTGCAGTTCTCCCACAAACGCACCAGTGGAATGTAAAGTTACTCAAGTACTTTGGAGTATTATAGTATTTACTATCACAGATGAGACCAAACAACTGTTATTACAGGCTGAAACCTCCTGCTGTATCACAGCTGTATACAGTTTTCTTTACTTGTTCCAAAGGAAGACGGTTTAGTGCCTCTGATACATCACTTTCCCACTGAACGCCCTAAAAGTGCCGTTTTTGCAAGGCTCCTATGGTAAAAACACATGGTAACCTGGCTCCGTGGTGCCCTCCCTGGAGGAAATGTGATGCAGTGCCAAACAGGCTGCTAGAAAAGGGTTTGGAACCGTTTCACCATAAACGCATCATGATCAATAATAAACATCTGTTTCCTATCAATGCTCTATTTCAGCTTTTATAATGAGTAACATTAATATACAGACAAAATGAACCTGAGTTTTTACAAATTAAAAATAAATCATCTTCATTTACAGCATGAAGTCTGTCGTCTTAATGACTTTATCAGTGTTTAAACAGCTGGATTTAGATACAACATGTGAGATCAGCATCCTTCATTTCACACACACATTGTGGAGCATCAGTCATTTTCATTTTGTCACTGTGAAGGCCAAATCAGACACGAGCAGCAGAACCGTACAATTCTCAAACAGATTCTGGTGCAGAAGTCCATCTGACGAATGACCTCAGAAACAAACTGTCCTCCCTTTGTCTGCTCAGTGTGTGTGTGTGTGTGTGTGTGTGTGTGTTGTCCTTTGTATTAGCTTAGCACAGAAACTTCAGTCACATGCTGGGATGATTCAGTGACACATCACAGTCTTCACACTCAATCACAAAAACACAGTAAAGCTTTAGAAAACGATCCTCCAATATTAAATGACGGCTTATTCAGTTAAAGTGGTGCTGGTTTGAGATGCCTCCAAAAATAATCTTCACTGGACTACCTGCCAGGAAACTGCCCCGGGCCCCAGACTGGCGGCTGATTGGTTAAACATGGGGTAAAGCAGAAACCGTTAGGATTAGAGAAACCTGCGTCAGACACACTGAAAGTTGGGTGTGGTTACATGACACTTTGAACCAGAGGTGGCACCAAAATGCTGCTTTTCATCCTGGTGTTGAGTTACTCTGACTAACTGGCTGCTAGTTATGCACTAATACATACACAACGCCCAGATTCAGAGGTTTGGTGTTAATAAGTGTCCACAGCTCAGCTCTGCCCCGGGGCCCCACAGAGGGTAAATGTGCCCCCCTCATGCAGAAGCATTGATTTTGCTGTCAATGATTGGAGGCGCTGTCACGCAGGGATCAGTGTGTTCAGAGCTGGACTTCATCACTGCAGCCTTCTGTCTCCTCTGCTGCGAGGACTCCTGTCTGTCTGCACCTGTCCGTCCGGGGGAGGGAGGACCTCCACTTTGTAGCTCACCCTCTTGGACTGAAGGATGCTGTAGCTGTTATCAAAGCACAGCACGTCTGAACAGGATGAAGGACACAGTTAGCCACAGCTAGCATCCTGCAGGAGTTTCAGTGAACAGTTCGTCTTGGGAAATAGACTTGCAGAGAGTCAGACGAGGTGACTGTTAGCTTAGCATAAAGACTGGAAACAGGGGGAAACAGCTAGCCTGGGTCTGTCTGAAGGTAAAAAAAAAAACCAGCCACCTGAAACTCTGAAAAGTACTAATTTTCAAGTTTTATCTCATTTGAAGAAGGCAAGTTGTTGGTTTATGGGGTTTTGTGGAAGCAGAGTCGCTTCCCAGCGTCTCCGCTGGTTTCCTGGCAACAAGAAGAGGAAGTCACTGCATCCAGCCAAGAAACAGTCCAGCAGCATATAAACCCTGGAACCCCACAACACGTCACTTTATCCAGATTAAATAAGATATATCAGGTGGATTTTTTTACATTCTGACGCAGCCAGACTAGCTGTTTCCTCTCTTTATGCTAAGCTAAGATAAACGTCTTCTGCAAGCTTTATATTTACTGGACAGGCATGTGTGGTATCGATGGTCTTATCTCACTCTTGGCAAGAAAGCAAACACATTTCCCAAAACGTTGAACTGCTCCTTTAAGATTGTCATGAACTTAAACCCCCTTTTGATTCTATTCGTTAAGTCCAGTAAAAGACATTCAGTGTTCCCACCCCGTCTATCTGAACAGGAGGGATTAACAGGAAGTGATGCAGCGTATAATCCAACAATCCTCTTCCTGTAACTAATGAACTCACAGACTCCGGGCTCGGTGCAGGTGAGGCAGCTGTCCTCAGGGACCAGGTGGGCATTGTAGCGTTCACTGGGCAGAACCTGCAGCATCTCAGCCACTTTCTGACCGCCACCCTCTTTGGTCCGTCTGTACACCCCAAAGCCAATATCCGCTCCATCACTGGCAAACTGCCACCTGCGAGGAAACAGGGCCAAAGTTTAACTGACTGAACCAACAAACGTTTTATCAGGATCAACACGAGCATCGAACCAAAAACAGCAGCCGGCGTCTGGAGCTGTGTTCATTCACACCTTAATACAAACTGTAACGGACATCGCCTAATACTCAGCGATGGAGCAAAACTACATTCACTCAAACACTGTACTTACAATTCTGAGGTGCTTGTCCTTCACTGGAGTGCTTTCTTTTCATGCCACTTTCTGCTTCTACTCTACTACATCTCACAGGGAAAGGTTGTACTTTTCATTTCATTACATTATTTAAAAACTAGGGTTACCAGTTACTTTACAAATTAAGATTTTTTGCACACAAAACACACAAAAGAGCTTATAAGATATAATGATTTCATGGTTCTCAAAAGTTTGATTTGCTGCTTTTCCTCTGAATGATTTGAATGTGTTTGTAATAATGTCGATCTTTGGACCAAACAAACACTGTGAAGGCGTCACTTTGGCCTCATTGTCACCACATTTCTCACAATTTTCACAATGTTTCCAAACCAAATGATCGATCGATTAATGGAGAAAATAATCATCAAATTGATCCAGATGAAGCTCAACCAGCTCCAACAGTAAAATCCTGCTTTGACGTGAACGACTGAGTCACAATAATCTGATGAGCTCAGATAGAACAGGAGAACAGGAGAACAGTAGAACAGTCACATTGCCCTTAATGTACTTGCGTACTTGCTCTCTCAGTGTTGGACCAATGACAGAAGGCTGCTGCTTGCTCTGTACCTCAGAAGGCTGCTGGCTGCTGTCACATCATACTCCAGCTGGTAGCTCGAGCCGCGGCTGATGGTCACGCTGCCGTCGTACTGAACCTTCACCGAGTCCTGAACGTAGTACGACCTGGGAACCGTACCGCCATATTTGAGCTGCGACAGCAAGCACATCATTTCAGTCAGGATCGCTCAGACAGACAACGCAACACTCATTAACTGCTCCACCAACCCGGTCTTCACGCTCACCATGGTCCTGCAGCGAGGGTCTCCATCAGGATCAGTCAGGGTTCCTCCGTAAACCACAGGAAGCTGCTCTGGGTCGATGTGTTTGCACAACACTTCCTGCCAGTTGCCTATAAACAGAATGCAGTTTACAGATCAGGTAAACAGTTGGGAGCGTCGATGAAGTTGGTCCAGACAGAAACGTCTCAGCAGCTACTGGACGGCAGCTACACCACGAAACAAGACATTCATGGTGTCCAGAGGATGATCCTTTGACTCTTCCTCTAGCGACACCATGAGGCTTTGTGCAAAAGTTCCCGTTCTCTAGCTGTACTTTGTGTTTAGTGCTAATTAGCATGCTAACATGCTAAACTAAGATGATAAATAAGGTGAGCATGCTAACGTTAGCATGCAGCTCAAAGCACTGCCCTGCCAGTCGTCTTACTTCCTAAAACGATGATCTTCCGGCGCGTTTCCTCACACAGAAAGTGTTTGATCAGGTTGTAGGCCATGGGAAACATTTTAGGAGCTGCAGCAAAGACAGAAAACCAGGAAAGAACTGAGGACTAATCCCAACAACATAAACACAAACACAACCTGGAACCAAATTAAACCTGCAGACAAAGAGCCTCAAACGCACCTTTGATAAGAAACACTCTCTTCAGCCCCTCTGGATAGTTATCTTCAAACATGGTGAGGATCTGCACAAGCCATAACGAGATGCATTCATTTAACGTGTATCAGCTCAGAGATGAAACATGGTGGCTGCGGCGTGAGTGATGACAAACCTCTCCATAGGTCTCAATAGCAGGTTTCCAGATGTGCTTCAGTCCGAGTCCTTCGCAGTCATAGATCAGAGTGATGGCTTCAATGTTCTTCCCCAACTGAGGCAGAGAAGAAGACATTTTACGAGACATTAGAGAGGAGGAGGAGAGGAGGAAGGCGAGGTCAGAAGACGAGACAAAAGAAGAGCAGAGGAGGAGGAGAATCCGATCCAGACCTTCTCAGACTGCCGCCGACACTCCCGCTGCAGCATCTCTGTGTGCCTGATCTTTGTCTTCAGGAAGTCCTGTTTGGTCGCCGACAGCAGGAGACCTTTAGGATCCAGGGGGCCGATCACGTCATACCAGATGGGACTTCCCTCTCGGTCGTATCCACACATCCCTCCAGACACGTACTTCTCAATCACCTGTCGGCCACATGACGAAGAGGAGAACACGCAAAGTTTCTGTTAGTATTACCAAAGGACGAACATCCAGGAAACAGGACGAGCAGCAACACCAGCAGCATTTTCACTCCTCGTTGACAGCAGTGTTACACTCAAACCTCAAAGTACCCACATTCAGAAAATAACTTCCGTCTTGTGTTCTCATTAACTTTCCTTCTTAAAAATACATTTAAACATTCAGTGTTTAATTGTTGTCTTTTTAGTGTCTCCTGGAAACACTTTGTGTGTGTGCTGTCAGATTCATGAAGATGTTTTCTTAATGTTCTTGTGTTATGTCTGTTTCTGTGTGTTTTCTAAAAGGAGCAGCGTGCAGGATTTGGTGGCATCTAGTGGTGAGTTTGCAAATTGCAGCCAATTGAACACCCGTCGCCCCACCCTCCAGGCGTGTCGCAGAAACTACGGTGGTGGCGAAACTCGCAAAAAACATGGTTGGTTGGTTTGTCTGTTCTGGGCTCCTGTAGAAACATGGTGGACTCTGTGAAAGAGGACCAGCCGCCTCTGTGGAGGGGGGGCAGTGATAAAATTCAAATGGAGACTCGAGAGGAAGTCGTGTAAATGTATGCAAATACTTGGTCTGTATGTGAGCACCTCTGGAGGAGTCCAGTCAGATATGATGGTGTCTACTTTCATCTTCCTCCTGAAGTCCAGGTGCTGCAGAGAGGGACAGACACAGAGGAGTCACAAACATGGTGGACAAGACAAAAGACACGACTGAGGGTTTAAAAAGGGCTCAAAGGACGACGTCACCTTTCTGATCATGGTTTCAGCTTTCTGAACATTGAAGCTTCGGGCTGCAAAGGGAAAGAAAAGCTTGATTACTTTTACTCAAGTACTTTGATACGATTCCTATCATCGAGTAAACTGGCGACCCGACTAAGTGACATATTTCATGGATATTTCACATTATGTTCAATGCAAAACAACAACAGCACAGAACAACTGATAAACTGCACAATTAACCCGAACAGAGACACAATAACTGCAGGACGTTTGTCTAAAAATGAGCGATTTGGATGAATTTTGAGCTAATTTTTTTTCCCCTGAACTTTTCATTCTTTTCTCTGTTCATGCATTTTTAAATTCATTTGAACTGTTTGAAGTTCTGTGGATGCAGCTGGTGTTCAGGTTTCCACTTTAGTACTTTACCGAGATTTTTCCAAGCTAATACCTTTAATAACAATCTGAACTTTAAAAACTAAAACCTCATCCAGTTTTCTTCACAGAATGAATTAAATGCTGAGATAAAGTCCAGCTGTACATTTAAAAAAAAAAAAAGGCCTCATGACCCCTGTGAAGCTTTGGCGACCTCTAGTGGGGTTGTGACCCCCAGGTTGGGAACCAGTTCAAGAGAAAAAAGTTGAAACAGTTCGATCCAGTTTGCCTGTTTTCAGTCAAGTGTCCGAGGTTAACAGCCAGTGCAAATATTGACCCGCAGTCACAGAGTCCACCATTGATCCGAGCCTCCCTGAACTGTGGACCACAGCGTCCCGGATCACGCAAACCAGCAGCTGAACAACAGCGCAGGTAATAGATTACATGAGGGACTGACTGACAGCAGCTGACTTTGTTCATTTTGTTTACTCGTGTTTTAATCCACCTGCTCGGTCTTATCAGCTGCTGAGGCGTTCGAGGCCGTGCGTCGCTACAAAGGAAAAGTTCGTTCATTCAAACCTCTGCCGCTTCACCGACGTTGACTTTTGTAAAACAAACATTTGATGTACGATAAGACCACCGAGCTGAGGTGGTCCCAACCCTCCAGGCTGGTAGCTCATACATGCTTTCTCAGGGTCAGAGGGAGGAAAATTATAGGAAATAAATGTCTGATTAACACAGAAAAACGCTGGAAAAGCCATCAGTTATGTTGCTTTTGAGAGAAGGAATAAATTAAACTAGCTTATGGTGGCTAACGTTAGCTAATGTTAGCAAACCGTAGGTACTCCTTTGTATCTCATATTACTGTGTTTGATTCATACCCTGCGTTTTAACATTTACCATCAATCTGCTGTTCAGCGTAAGATATTAAGTCTGACTTTATAAAGGAATAGTTCAACCAATATAAAGGGCAGGAGACGGTTAGCTTAGCTTAGCATAAAGACAGAAAACAACTAGCCTCAGTCTGTCTCCCACAAATTAATATGTTATATCTTGTTTAGATACATTATTCAGGTATCTTCAAAGGTATAGCCCTGCTGTATATTTGTGTTTTTCTTAGCCTGGTGCTGCCACTTCTATTACTTTTGGACACAGCTAGGCTAGCTGTTTTCTCCAGTTTCCAGTCTCTATGCTAAGCTAAGCTAACAGGCTGCTGACTGTCACTTCATATTTAGTGCACAGACACGAGAGTAGCATCGATCGGCTCATTGGACTCTTGGCAGAAACCGAATGAACACAAAATGTCAAAGTGCTTGTTTCATAAGATCCACTCAGCTGCCAGTTTATTAGCGACAGCTAACGCTAATGCAGCTAATACAACCGTCCTTCCTCGATGAAGGTTAGAATCTGTATTTAATGACACACACAGGTGTTTCTGTTGTTCAGCCAACCATCACTGATATAAACGGGGTGGACAGAATAATAGAAACACCGGTCTGAATCAACAGAACCTGAACGTTCTGAGCTCCACGAAGGAGGATTTGTTACAGGACTGATCAGTTTAATCTTGGTGTTCCTGATAATCACAGACCAGGAGTCAAAGCAGCTCGAGGACGACATGCACGAACACTTCAGTCTCTCGGACCGGTTTTAGTCTTCACGCTGCCGTTAACGGGCCCTAGCATCTGAATCACCAACACTGGATTATAGAGAACAGACCGGCACACCTCGCTCGCCTTAGTCATGCAAATTATGACTTAAATGACATTTGAAGAATCGGTGACATAAAGCCTAAAGCGATCTGGGCGGAGTGAGTCACGAGCGAGGCCACAAAGCTGCGACGAGTTTGCCTCCGTGGAGCTGAAGACAGCGACCTGGCCTGTTTATTGGCCAGTCGGGTCACGCTGGAGCTGGACTGGATCAGTTCGGCCAGTCTGAACGTAGAGGAGAGCAGAAAAGTGTTTCTGATATATAATCTATAAACAGGTTTAAGACCAAAGTGTTTGTCCTCAGAAGGACGTTTTATTTATTTGTGTATATTTGTCGATTAATATTGTATTAAACATTTCATTGTTAATATTTGACTCAAACTTTAATTACTTTAAACTTCCACTACAGTCCAGAGGAAATATTGCACTTTTTACTCGCCGTTGTTAATGTTGGTAATTAAATGTATGAAATACGACATTTTAATGAACAATTATCTTTGTTTCTTCTTCTTTCTTGTCATGAATCATCTAATGACCCCTCAGGTTCAGCTGGAGGGAACAACAACTACTTCATTCTTACTGTGTAATCTAAGAAGTACATAAGTAATGGAGTACTTGTTCCACTGTGGTAACACACCTCGGGGTTGTGGTCACAACTTCTACTTCCACTACACAAAATGTGTTTTTTGCCTCCGATCTTTGCCTTTTTCTCGTGAACTATTAAAAGATTTTACTCTTTTGTGCCTCAAACGTTGTGCACAGTCTTTGTTTCAGGTGACGTCTGATCTGGGCTGAGGGGTCACAGGTGACTCTGTTTTAAAGGGGAATGAGATAAAAGGTTGAAGAAACTCAGAGTGTGTCACACTGCCGACTGCAGCGTGAGGCTCTCTGACAGGTGTCGATACCGAAGCCTCCAGCTCAGGTATTTCCTCTCAGCGCTCCACTGAAACCGGCTGCACTTTAAAAAAGGCGGGAACAGGTTTGCTTGAAGCAGCTTTGAAACACACAGCCGAGGTGTGTGTGTGTGTGTGTGTTTCCCTCCCATTGATTTCTCTCAGGCAGACACAGTGTTTACTTCACTGTTCTCAGATACTGTACTGAAGTAAAAGTACCAGTACAACAATGGAAAAATACTCCATTACAGGTAAAATTCAAAATCCTATTTAAGTATTTTTACATCTATATCTATAGTATCAGCAGTAAAATTACAGCAGTACTCTCAGCTTCATGCAGTACTGTCTGTGGAGTAAAATGTCTCCTGTGACTGATCTCTGATTCTAAGACACGTTATCAGATTGTTAATACTGAAGCATCAGTGTCAGAGCAGCATTTTACTGTTGGAGCTGCTGCAGGTGGAGCTGCTTTCAACTACGTCATATAGAGTTAGCTAGTTTAGTCCAGCGGGGCCCACCCTGGGGGCCTGCTGCTTGGTTGTACTTCTATTAAAGACGTCAGCTCGACTTGTGCCGGCTTCGTAGCCACACAGAGGAAACACCCAGCCTGTGCAGGTTTCGGGGTGTGTGGTGGTTTCTGCAGGTCTCACCTCTGAGCCAGCGGAGGAGGTAGTGGTCGTGCTGTGCAGGCAGGTCCGGGAGGATGTCCTGGATCCTCCCCCGAAACTGGACGCAGAGAATCGGACAACATCAGTGTTACACTGCAGCAGGCCGACATTCAGGGATAACACTCTCAATCGGTTAGCTTAGCTTAGCATAAAGACTGGAAACAGTGGGAAACAGCTAGCCTGGCTCTGTTCAAAGGAAACAAACTTCACCGCCTGGCAGCTCCTCTAAATCTCACTGATCACTGGTCAGTACTGTTTGTTTACTCTGAACAAACACCAGAAAAACATTACAGTATCACTTAAACATGGATTAAAAAAACAAGATATAACATGTAAGCTAATGATTCTTTGTGCTAAACTAAGCTAAGCTAAGAGGCTGCTGGTGGTATCAATCATCTGATGGAGCTAAATCTGTGTTAGAAAGTGAAAAAATGTGAACATTTTCTTCACAGTTTGACTTAAAGACAAGAGTCAGTCAATCGATTAAAAGAGCGAGTAACTGAAAAATGATCAATAACTATTTTCAATAATTAACCTTTTAATGATTTTTCAAGCAAACTGCTCCTGGTTCCAGTTAGATGTGAAGATTTTCTGTCTGATTCATCGTCTGAAGCAACAATAAGTTCAGTTTGTTTGGACTGCAAAAAGCTTAAGTCTTGTATAAAAACATTTATTTAAGTAAAAGTTCACAAGTATTATTAAAAAGCATAAAACTACTCTCTTCATACTGCTGAATTATTACATTGACTACATGACTGTAATATTACTATTATATATATATATATATTACTACATTACTAGACGCTCATGTACAAGTAAAAATCTCATCACAGCAGGCTGCTAAGTTACCACAGGATCAACGTGTTACCACAACAAAAGCAGCCACAGTTACAAACTAAGCACAGAGAAGTCCCTCATCAATATTACAGACTAATCAATGCTTTGATTGATCATACTGATCGGAATGTTTTACCTCAGTTAAGATTTCATCCTGCTTTGGGCTCAAGTCTCCAACTCGTCCGCTCATGTCTGCTGAGTCGTGTTGCTCCGACCGAGGCCGTCTGAGAATGAGGTGAAGCTCAGGGAGGTGCAGGTAGAGCAGGGAAAGCCACGCCTCCTGCGTGCACACACACACGTGCAGGCATGCAGGCAGACACACACACACACACACAGGGATTATCCCACAGTGTAAAAAGTATCACTACGTCACTTTCTTTTTTTTTCTTTCTGTATTTTTCTCATTAATGTTAGAACAGTTTTATTTCCAACATGTTTTATCTTATTATAGTTTTTATCTTATATTTTATTTTTACACATTTTGCAGTTTAATGCTGCAGCTGGTGAAGGTGGAGCTACATTTACAGACTTTATATTCCACTGAGTAGTTTGTGAATTTACCCCCAGAGATCAATAAAGTCTCACCTCAGCTGATTATTGTTTTGTATCATTAAGAATCTGCAAATTCACCCAAATCCTTGAATTAATGTAGTAAAACATCCAGTATTTACCTCTGAAGTGACTGTAGTGTGGACATATAAAGTACTTCAGAACTGTACTTCAGGGCCTTAAATCGATTTGGGAGGGAGATCTGATGGTTACTTTTACAGATAGGGAATGGAGCAGGATCTTACAAAACATTAAAAAAAGATGTCCAGAGAACTCAGAACCAGGCTTATCCAATTCAAGCTTCTGAACAGAGTCTATTGGACCCCCTCCAGGTTATACAGAGTCAAGTTAAAGCAAGACCCAAACTGCTGGAGATGCCAGAACGGGGAAGGTACCTTAACTCACATGCTTTGGAGCTGTCAAAAAATACAAAACTTTTGGTTTGAAATTCACAGTAATGTAACAAAGATTATAGGACGTGACATCCCCTTCTCCCAGAGTCTGTACATTCTGGGGGACCCGTCCCTACTCGATGACCTCCCACCCCATGTCGCAGAGTGGGTTCAGGCAGCACTGATGCTGGGGTGCAAGCTTATTATTTCAGAATGGAAGGCATCTTCACCCCCCCCTGTCAGCCTCTGGCATACTCACTTAGCCCAATTAGCTGCTTTGGAGGGCCTATCATATAGACTAATAGATAGAGTGGAATACTTCAATCTGAAATGGGAACGATACCTACTGTCGCTGAGCACGTAATCATGTGAGCTGTTGGTTTTTTTTTGCCCCCCCCCCCCCCCCCCCCTTTTTATTTTTTATTTTATTTTCTTTTATCATTTTACTTTTTTATTATTATTTTTATTTTTTTATTTATTTTTATTTTATTTTATTTTGTATATTTTATTATTATTATTATTATTTATTTATTTATTTTTTCTCTCTCTGATTGTCCTTGTGCTGTTTTGTCCTGTTTCTTGTTGGGTTGCTTTTGTCTTATTGTTGCTTTTTTTTGTTATATACTAGAGCACAAACACTGTACAGTATTTGCTTACTTTTTATATCCAATTCTCAACATTGCTGTATTGTCGCCATTTACAACATGTATACATGTATACCTGTTTTGTGTGAAAAACCAATAAATTGTGAATCATAAAAAAAAAAAAAAAAGAACTGTACTTCAGTACTGAACTGAAATACTGCAGTTTGGTGAAAAAAGAAGAGTGTGTGACTGTTAGAAAAGCAGATCAGGGCTAAATTAAAATAATGGAGAACCAGAAAAATCACAAATACGTTTTTCGTAAAACTCATTTTATTCTTTAACGAGCTCTTCAGAAACGGATCAGGACCCAGATACCATGTTCACCAAAATGAAGCTGGTGCTTATGAGGAAACAGATGATTTACACGAAACAACATGTCAGAAACCATCAGAAAGAGGAAAAAAACATCTCGTCTTCATGAGGTGGAAAGGTTGTTTTGATCACTGCAGAAAGAAGAAGAAAAAAAAAAACAACCCGGTGGACACAAACTTTGACAATTCATCCTGTTTGCAGCTCCAAAGTTCAAACAACGAGAGCAAAGTGGCGTTTGCTTTGAGGAGATCAATCCGCCGTCCACAATCCACCCAGCACGTTTTCAGCTTATCTGCACAGCAGGTGAAACATTTGATTTTCCAAGATTTTCCCCTCAGATTCCGCCTTTGGAACAGGCCTCAGAGTTCGTGTCTTCTCTCAAAGCCTGCATTCAGACCACCTCCACCTGTTAGAGGGGCTCCTGCTGACGGAGCAGCGTACAGGTGTTCAGCTGATACAGTGATGGGGTGACACTTGAGAGCTCGACACAGAAAATACACGGAAACTCTTTGGATGACTTTCCAAACGTCTGGCCCACAGGTGAGTCGGGGTGAGGTGCTGGATTAGAACTGTGGGGGGACTGAGAGGCTGCATGAGTCCAGCATACACTGATTTGAGGAGGCCTGCAGCCATGCTAGCAGTTCTGGGAGGCTGTGCTTATATGCAGCAATGCTTTGAGCTAAATGCTAATGTTAGCACGCCAACATGATGATGCAAAGCAGGTACGATGTTCATCATCTTCCCTTGCTTATGTGTTAGCATGCTAACACTGGCTAAGTAGCACTAAACACAAAGTGCAGCTGAGGCTGGAGGGAATTTATAGTTTGATAAATTCAACCTGATTTCTTGATGACCAAAGTGACTAAAATATACCATCAGAGCACTTTGACCCTCCACCTGTTTATCATGTACAATGTGTACATAGACATTTAATAAAGAGTTTATAACACACTATAATGTAGCTGTACGAAAATATAAGTGTTTATCAACAGGTGTATTCAGTGGGCACCAGTATAGTCAAATTATGCCTGACTGACAACCTCTACTGCAATAAACACTTTAAAATGTCCTCATACCTACATTGTAGCATGCGCTAAACTATTTATTACATTTTTATACACTGCTAACAGCATCTAAATATTTGAAGCTAAGTGTTACTAACGTCTGTACAAAAGCTGGAGTCAGTCAGTCCAGTCGATGTCCCAGAAGGATCCAACCACAGGAAACTGGACTTGTTGTAGAAACTTTAACGTTCAGCCTCTCATACACCTGAGACCCCCACCTGTCAGTCAGAGCTACAACCAAGTCCGGCCGCCTGTGGTTCAACGCTCTCTGGAAAACCACGACCTGAACGAGCCTTCAGACATTCAGCAGGTGACGTGTGGAAACTCGGTGGCGCTGCAGGAGAAGCCTGAAGGTTTTATCCTCTGGGGATCATGAATGTGAGAGCTCATTCTGCACCACAGTGGTGGAACCACTGACATCTCTACAGCTGCACTGCCAGCACGCCTAAAATCAGTCTGTTGTGACTGTTGGCCTTTCTGGTGTGAAGTAGACATGTCGTATGTGAGGGCAGGTAACTCAGGTAACTCAGGTGACTCTCTGAGAAGAAATGAAAGCAGCCTGTCAGTCATAATCTGAACATAATCTGTGTTGTGTTCAGGAACTTCTGCTTTGAACAAATCTGCTGACAACAACGAGCTCAATTAACCTCTGACACTAAACCACATCGATGACCAGAGGAACATCTTCTCAATGCAAACAACTCATGACAACATGGCCGAATGAACCATTCAGCAACTCCAGGTGAAGGTTTACAGGCCACAGAAACTGCTCCTTTACCACTTTCACCTGTCTTACATGATGAAAAGATGAAAATAATGATTTGTGGATTATTTCATTTGAGATTTATTACTGAGAAATGACCATTAAATATCAGATCTCTGAGCATTAAGACACTTTCAAATCAACATGAGAAGTAAATCACCTGCCATCTGTTCTGGCTGAAGCTGCACATTCATCTTTACGCATTGCATTTTGGGATTAGATATTTTCCACCTTATGACAAAAACGATATATTAGATTTGTATATTTCTGGGATTAACTGTGGAATTTGTTTTTTTTTCCTTCTCAGTGCTCAAGGAACCTGCTACACAACCTGCAAAATGAATGTAGCCTACGCCCTATCAAAAATATGAACTCTTATTCTGTTTGTTAAAACTTTTATACCAATGATTCCAAAAATAACTCTTCATTATTAAAAAAACAACAAAACAGAAATCTCTATGCACACAGTTCATCGTTTATACATTTGGACAAAGCCGACTGAAAAATTCCCGCCTGGAAGTGAGACTCTGGGACGAGGTGTGAAACACTGAGCTACTTTGAACGGTGAGTGCTCACCTGGCTGCGTGAACAGGTACGAAGCCTCCCTGCACGCTTGTACTCTGACTTTTAAGAGTTTTATTAAGCACGAGTCCTGCCTTTATCTGCACCTTCACAGCCGTTCTTCGCAGTTCTGATCAAGGTTCAACTGTCGTGGATGAGAAGAGAAGCTGGTGAAGGAAAAAGGGTTTCATCCACCGGTTTAAAAACACCACACCTGCTGCGCACACACACTGAAAAACCTCAGATCTGCTGTTTTAATGGTTCTTTAGCGCCTTAAAGCTGCTGTGAAAATCAAATCAGTTGAGAACATTAAAGTGGTCTGACGCTTTTCACCGTGTGCTAAAACACTTCCTGCTTCAGCCGCACCTGAGGAGGCTGCTGCGGCGTTCAGAGCGCCCACAGCGGACGCTTTTCACATATTTGTTTGGTATGTCAGGAAATTCCCTTAATCGCTTTGTGCAGTTTTCATAAAAACGACAAGTTGTGGCTCTACAGGGAGTTTTGATTTGGTCTATTTCTGTAAAAACATGATAGAACATGTTCATTAGTGAGCTTCAGGTGCTGGCAGAAAGACTCTTCTACCTCTGGACAGAGCCAAGCTAGTTGTTTCTCTGTTTCCAGTCTTTATGCTAAGCTAAGCTAAGCTAACCAGCTGCTGTCTGTAGCTTCATATTTAACCGACAGATATGAGAGTGGCGTCTGTCTTCCTCCCAAATTCTTGGCGAGAAAGCGATTAAATGTGTTTTCCAAAATGTAGAACTATTCATTTTTAAGTTTTCAAAAAGTCTGTACATTAACGCTCATAAGTCTTAATAACAAAAAGGTGTGAGATGACTTGCAAAATGCTAAAGAGCCATAAATGTGATCCCATCAGCTGTGCAAAACCTGATCATTTAACCGAGTCTCAAAAACTGCAGCGGACACGTGAAGTAAAGAAAAATCATTGGTATTCGAGTTGAGCTGGGAAATACTGGTCAGCGGTGAAGTTAAAATCTAACAGCTGCATGTTTACGCAGTTAAAGTGTAGCAGGAGCGTGTCGGCAGAGACCAACGGTGATGAAAACAACAGGAAAACGTTAGCCTCGGTTTAAATGAACATATACCCGTCACATTCACCTTCAGCCTAACAACCTGTGAACGAAGAGGAAGCTCTGATCACCGCGGCTCCATCTGAACACCAAACCTGCTCCTGACACACAACGGGCCTCACGCAAGAAACATCGCAAGAACACATCTGATCCCGAGTGTCGCGTATGAGGAATTTCAAAGAATTCACCAGCTCTCTCATACGTAGAATTTAGAATGAAATTCACGAGCGGTCATATGAGTCATGACCAGCAGAGGAAAAGCACGTGTTCATCAGTTTGAATATGTAACCAATAAACAGGAACAACCCAAATACACTTCTTGCAAAATGAATATTCTTTTCATCATAACATCAGCATCACGGATGCCAACTAACTTTACTTCGACTGCCAAAATGTGCCAGTTTGGACAACTTTTTCTATTTTATTGGCAGATGTTTGCATGAAATCTCAGCTGGCTCGTGCTGGTCTGCGTCCAGGTGAACATCACCTGTGTGATATTCTTTCATTTAGCCTCTAAATTCACGTCAGAACTGGTCTTCTCCGTCACAGTGCAGCTCTACTCAGATGACGTTGGATCATTTGATGACTGCTGACGCTGCTTACGGCGGAGCAGAACAGAAATCTGTGGGTGCTGATTATGCCAATTACCACATCTGTCGTTCATCTGGTTGAAACAGACACATTTTGGTGAACCTGACTTGGAACATGGGTAAATACTTTGGGATGGATGTTCTTGCATGAGGCCCGATGTGCAGCATCATCATAAACCAGCATGTGAAAGGAAAGCTCAGTATCTCGAGAGGAAATGAGATGTGATTTCTTTTCATCCCCGCGATTTACATTATCAGCTACGTGGTGCGCACAGTAGCACCTGATCACACCTCTGAAGTACTGAATACCGCAGTCAGTGATGTCCTTTTGCTTTAATATCATTTCACTCAAGGAGCCCGTATTAAAATATAATAAATACATCCAAATGAGAGACATTTCCATAGAGTGTCTGTGTGGAACATTCACTGAGGGGCTCCGAGCCGACGGAGGCCAGTGGGGAGCCTGGAAGGCAGAGCAGAAGAAAACGGTTTGAGTAGTTTGGTTGTATTTGGTCATGTTGTTGTATTCCTTGTTTAGTGTTTGGCTTCTTGTATTAAAGCAGCTTTGGTGATCACGAGACACACAAACATACAACGGTTCCTTCACAGAAAGCCAACAGATCGCATCGGTCTACATCCCTCCGAACTACGTCCCAGCCTCAGAGAGGAGACGCTCTGCCAGCGGCTGCTCGTCCTCTGTGATTGGCTGCATGTCCAACTGTGCAAAATGAGACGCTGCATTAGCGTAAGTCCCGCCGCGACCGACAGCTCCTCTTTCTGTGCTCACCCACGTCTGTTCAGTGGATTTCTGTCTGTTCGAGTTGAAGTGTGTCATGGTCAGCATGTGCATTAGATGGTGTGTGTGATGTAGAACGTGAACTCCATGTCCATGGCAGTCTGTGGTACACTAGCGCTACCTCCGTGGATGACGGGGATCAGAGCGCCGTCCAGCTCGTTCATGTAGCGTTGAGGGAGGAGCCGGCCTCCGCAGCCAGCCTGGTACTCCACCTGAGAGCAAACACACACCAGGACGCATACTCATCACACCTGTCTCAACAAAAGACAAAATAACCTCTAAACACTGCGTTGCAGACGTGTATTTTACCATATCAGGCTGCGTAGAGATGCGAAGAGAGAGCGAGTTGATGCCGCTGGAGGTGAGAACAGCGAGGTGAGGACTCAGAGCGCTGCAGGTGGCCGAAGCCATCTCCTTCTGAAACACGCTGCAGGACGACAGCACTGACACCAGGCTGCTGTCCGGAGTCTTGATCTGGTAGAACACCTGGAGGGACGTCACACATTCATTCACTGGACTGTCAACTGGCCCCAAGCCTCACACCGGAAACATGGCTGTCAAGAATCAGGAAGACCCACCTCAGTGCATCTGATTGTGTGTCCGTCAGACTCAAACTCAGTGTCCTGCAGCACCCTCACACTGTGGACCCCATCCAGAGGTCTCCCATCAACCCCGCTGGTTTTGCTGCAGATGAGCGTCACAGTATGAGTATAAGCTGACAGTGAATGTGTTATGCAAGGTAAGTCATGTTTCAGTCAAAAAAAACCACGGCTGAGGAGTTTACAGTTCCGAGCTGTTAGCAACCAATCTGCCACGTTTCCCTACTGACACAGTCATTCGTACGATCATTCTGTGAACGGTAAATTCACCTGTCAGAGCAAAACATGCAACAGAAATCAATGCAGACTCTCAACATCCCCTCCTCTCCGAATACAAACCTCTACCATCAGGAAGAAGACTCTGTAAATCAGACCGCCTGAAACTGTCCAGTCTCCCCCAAGCTGCTGAGAGCGAACGCTAAATGTTATAATACAATTAACGCTAAATGTTATAATACAGCTGACGCTAAACGTTATAATACAACTGATGCTAAATGTTATAATACAGCTGACGCTAAATGTTATAATACAATACATACATAAACACTTTGATTCTTACAGTTTTTCTTTAAGCCGCCGTGCTGTCAGTGTCAAATGTGTCTTTCCTGTTTTCAGGTGTTTTAATGTGAAGCTGCTGTCTAACATCCTGTCGAACGCTTCTCGTGTTTTACTGATTGATGTTGATGATGTTGTTTATGTGAAGCAACAGACTGCAGCGCTGCGCCCAAGACAAACAATTTACTTCATGTATGACCAGCTGGATTAGCATGTGTGTGTGGCATAAAAATTGTCCAATGGTGAACAGATTGCACAAGTGTGTGTGTGTGTGTGTGTGTGTACTGCCGTGCTGTTACCCTGTGTTGACAGGGGAGGTCCAGTCAACCCAGCGGACAGTGACGTTTTCTCGGAGCTCCCCTCCATCGTTCCTGCCGCAGGGTATGTGGAAGTCCGTCTGCTCCCTCAGGGCGGTGCGCAGAGACTCCATGGTCTCTGGAGGGATCTGCACCATCAACCCATCTGACACACAATCACAAACTCCAGTTAGCATTGGTCCACAACAGTTCATTTGTGACCCTGTAGAATCGGAGTTAAGTTACTGTGTTCGTCTATTCACAGCGTTGATCTGAAAGTCAATGAATGAGTAGCTTCACCTTCAACAATGCTGGACTTGGCAATGAAGCCAGAGGAGGCTTTCAGGGCTCCATTGAACACCACAAAACTGGCCCCAGTCACTGTAACGACACACAGACCATCACAGGATAAACAGAGACATCAATAACCATCGCATAGTTCAGAATCTCGTCCCTCATCGAAGACGAACGACCGGGCAGGATCACCGATCTCTCACCTGTGCGGGTCTTCCCAGGCATGCTGTTCGCCTGAGTCTGATAGTTTCCCTCCTCATTCTGGAAACACACCAGGTGAGAGTCGGCCTCGGAGCTGAAACATGCTCCAATACTGATGACGTGCTCGTTGGATGCATTTACCACCTTCTGCATCTGTGAAACACACAGAACTTGTTAGTGAAGCGTCTGCACCGCGAAGCTCCACGTTTCTTATGCAAGGTCCTTTTTTACAGTGTGAGTTTGAGCTGCCTCAAATGGAATTCTACAATCCTGACAGAAATGTGGTATTTGGTCATCAATGTAAGGCCAAGCCAATGAAATGACAAAGAAAACAAAGGCTAGGTTTGACATTTGGGGAATCATTTGCTTTCTTGTTAGATGGGAAGTTCGACAGCATCCTCACGTCTCCACAGCGAACATGCAGACACGAGAGTCGGATCGATCCTCTCATCTAAAAGCTAATGAGTTTATTTCCCAAAATGTGGAATTATGCCTTTACAGCTGTCTCACCTCATTGAAACTACTTTTGGGAATGTCGATGTAGCTGTGGCCCATCTCCATGTGGATCCTCAGGCCCGTCACCACCGACAGACTGTACTGGTAGTTCCTCAGGTCCTGTGGGAAAACAGTTCAGAGATGCTGAATCATGTCTGAAGAGTATTTAAAAATTCTAAACTCTTTTTTTTTTTTACGTTTGCGCATTGGGGCCACAGAGCCCAACGACGTGCTTCTGCTACTATTTCACTCATCCTTAGAGATGGGCGGACCATACAGAAGCTCAGGAGCTTCTCACTGTTGTGTCAGAGCTCGGGCCAAATGGAAAAAAATCACGTGACTGAAGACGTGTGAAGCGTCAAGCATCTCTGCTGCTCGTTCAGTTTTCTAGCTGAACTATGTGAGAGGAACATGAGTGGGATAAGTGGGAAATATGGAGATGAACACTACAAAGACATGGTCGTAGGTATGAGAGCATTTCCTCCTGATACCAAGAAATAATGTCGTAAAACGTAAAATAAAAGCAAACATCTAATTCAAATTCTTTAATCACGTCAGATTGTGACTCAGGAAATGTTACATAACCACCAACCCTGAGGTAAAAACACAGTCCACAGCGACACTGGGAATAAACTACAGCAACACAGGACATTAATATTTTGTGTCGGAAATATTTTATGTTTGGGCTTTTTGGATGATGTATTTATTCATAATTTTACTCTAATACATTACACAATCGCGTCTAGAGTTACTGCAGCACTTCCGAACGCGAGCATTACAGATTTAATGTTAACATGAAGGCTCACATATGAGACTAAAGCTATTAAAATCAGAGCGGTGCTGTTGTGCTCACTGTTGAGCTCTTTTTTTGGCACAAATAGAACGAAAGGCCAGAAGCTTCGTAAGATTCATCCGGCCATCACAGCTAATTTTAGAGTCATGCCTCCAAACGGAACCAGGGAGGGCATGTACATTAAGATAAAAAGTGATGTATGAGGTGCTGTACAAGCCGAGTCAGCTGACAACGCTGCCAGAAGCCAGAAAATGTATCTCTTTAGAAGAATCATGTGATCAGATCAAGCTGCACCAGCGTGGAGGTTTATTTCTGAATCCAGATTCATTCTGGTCTTATTAGCCACTTAAACTACGTCTGTCTCATAGATGTTGTGGATCCAGAGAAACAGCTGGAATTTTTCTGTGGTAGTAAAGCCTAAAAAAGAATTACTTATTTACAGTCCTACTTGTGAAAGAAAGCTTTGACTCTTGTTTACAATCCGACACAGACGGTCTGAATTCCTTTGCTTTCATCTAGATTCAACCACAACAGCCTTCAGTGTCATTTGGGAAATAACCTCATTGTAGGGAATGATTAACAGCACACAGGAGATTCTCAGTCGCTTAATTAAAAGCAGTTTAAAACTGTGGTTTCAGTGGGATTAAGAACTGAGGAACGTGACTTTAGCTGTGACTGTACTTTGTAAGCACCAAGCTTTAATACTCACAGCCAGTAAATTCATGATGGTGTGTCCTGTCTCCCGGTACACCGAGTCTCGAAAACGGACGCTCGTCACTGGAGTGGGATACACTGAAAAACAGGAAATATTTACACTATTTGCACTACAGAAACCATGAAAGAATAAAATGACGAATAAAAATAGCTGATAAAGAACTTGGTGACTAACTGAAGGTTTGCTTTAAAAACATAAAATAAAAACATGATAAAAAATAACTTCTTTTTCGAAGATAATGTTCCTCTTCAAATTATTCTAGAATCACCTGCAACAATTATTTTCATTATCGATTAATCTGTTTATTTTCTCAATTTTGGTCTAAGAAAATAAATAATAGAACGAAATGTCACAATTAATGACATCTTAAAACGTCTTGTTTAGTCCGACCAACTGCCCAAAACCCAAAATATTCAGAGAAGATGAAGAAAAGCTGAGGAGATCATTTTTAAATCAGCTAATAATTTAATCTCCAATCATTTTTAGACACACAGATGGTGAAAGTTGTTGTTTATGTGTATTAAATGATTGTTATTCTTTGGCACATTCCTTGGTTAATATTGCACTCATTTGTTTTAAACAAAGCACAGCTGTTTTCAGATGTGCAAACCTTCTAGGAAATAAATCTGATTCTGATTGAAGTGGAGTCAGTTTGAGACAATATGAAACTGTGCCAGAGCACAAAGACAGGGAACAGAGTTAAGTGCACACCACTGTATTCAGCTCCGAGCCGTAGAAGCAGCCTGAGCGGAAAGACTTTGGCCCAGGGCACCTCCAGTTTCTGGATGAGCAGGCCAAACAGGAAGGGCTGAGCGGGGAGAGTGAGGCCATCTAGAGGCTGACAGGTGGGAGAGAAGAAGAGCATCCCAGCGTGGTCTTTACTGCCCAGAAAACTGCTCGTGAACGTCACGTTGTCCAGCTCCTCCAAGAACTTCCCTGGAAGGAATATATAATAATAATAATGATTCTGTTGTCTTTTAGGTCGACTTCATCCACAATCAGTAAACACAAACACAAACACGTGGCCTGTTTGTGCCGTTTACCTTTTTGGGCTTCTTGGTAAATGTTGAGATAGAGTGTGAAGAGGTCTTTTGGAAGCGCTTTCTCTTCTGGCAAACACTCCAACAAAAACACCAACTCTCTCTGTCCCAGAGCCTGAAGCCCATTAGAGCCAAAACACCAGCACTGCCGAGTGCAGTCTGGTGGATCAGACAGAAACACGGAGTTAACAGGGACCAGGTCTGTGGGAGAGCATGGAAACGCATCCAGAGAGCTCAGACATATTCCACTCACATGTAACCAGTTTGACATTGACCAGCAGGTTGGCGTTCAGAACGAACGTGAGAGGTCGAGGTCCCCCCTCCTCTAATAAGTGCAGAATCTGGCACGGAGCAGGACTTTCCTCGACCAAAACATCTGAGAAAAAAAACACAGCAGAGCACATTTCAATCAGATGAACGCGAACCAAAGCGACGGCCTGAATACCAAACGCTGCTGGTTTCATCTACCTGTGAAAGTCAAGACACACTGTGGGTGATGTTTGTTCCAGCTTTATTCAGACATGACGGGACGTTTACAGAAAAGACTCTCGTGTGCACAAGATCTGTTCTGTTCTGTTCTCTCACAGGCTGCATCAGACACAGATTTTAAAAACTATTTTTCTCCTGAAGCCTTAATAAATGTCTGTGATGAGCATGAAGGACACTCCAGTGAATCTCAGTTCAGTCACTTCTTAGAGAAATCTGCTGCAGGTTTTCTAAAGTCTGACAAAACGTTAAGATGTTAAACTGGGACTCACAATTAATTCTTATTTGCTCACAGCTGTGCGTGAAGATTTTTGCTGCATATTCATTCATTCAATAATGCACTTTGCATGGATCACAGTTGTAAAAATAAGGAGGAAGAAACCTGAACAGATTATTATTTTTTTAGCCTCTTCTGCTAACAGTCTGAGGAGAAGTTTCACAGACCGATCTGACATGAGAAGAATCCCCCCCAAACAATACAAAACTGTCTCATTCACAATGTTTCATTGTTTATCAAACTGATTTTTAAGACGTGCATTTAATCTCATTCTGTTTATTTAACTTCAACATTAATCTGACGGCATTAATCTCAGACTTCAGACACAAAACTGCCAACTCATTTCATAAAGAGGTGCACGTCCAACATTTAAAGCATGCAAACACACTGAAATAAAAACACACCTCCTGCTTCATCCTCTCCGGTGGTGATGAGCAGAGGAGGGAGCTCATCCTCATTATCTGGTAGCAAACTGGGAACCCTCTTCACTGAAGAGCTGATTCCAGATAGCAGGGCGTAGTCCCAGGGTCCAGACACTGGAGGTCGAACCACCTCTACAGACCCAGATGCTTCAGGGGTGGAGGAGCCACCGACTCCGACCTCCGACCCCGCTGAGCCAGGCTGAAATGAGAGGGTCAGTGGTACCGTTTCCAATTTAATTCAGTGGTGGTGACAATATTTAACTATTTATAATCTATTTGTAGAAAGCTCAGTGAAGCAGACAAGCAGCCTGTTAACCATGAAGGGTGTGAGGTCTTACTGTTGTCGGGTCTGGAGTGACACCGCTGAACTCCTGGGAGCTCCTGCGGCTCGTCACCGACAGCTTGGTCGTGTCCGCCACCTCGCCGTTTGGCAAGATGCCATCAGCAAACCACACGCGCTTCTGTTCACGCGGACAGCCTGATAACACAGAAAACAGAAGGTTTTCCAAGGCTAGAGTCAAGGAAAACAGACGAACATTAGAGAACAGACTGCATACAGTATTCAAGAGGAACATACTGTCGTTGTTTGGGTGTTTGAGAACGGACACAGGCACCATGACGGTTGGCGGAGGAGAGTTAAGAGTGCCGGCGGCGCGAGCCTGCTGCAAAGGGGGGATGGTGCTGCAGTACTCAGATGGGACGTTGGGGTTTGGACTGGGACCCACAGGACTCATCATCCGCTCCAGGGCCTGAGCTACAAGGAGAAAGATGTCATTGAGGCAAAGTTAATTTTAGTGCAATTTCAACTTGATCAAGTCATTGTCATCGTAACTCAAATATCAGTCCTAATGCAAGGTCACAAAATTTAATTTTTTAGCGTCAGCAGCGGCGTAGCTCTATGGACGGCAGTTCTGGTCCAGACTAAAGTATCTCAACAACTGCCATGAAATTTGCTACAGTCATTCTTGTTCCTGTCAGGATGAATCATAATAACTTTAGTTAACCCTTGAGTTTTCATCTGGCGCCATCATCAGGTCAAAATAGTTATTTGCCCAATACTTTTTGGTTTATGACCAAATACCTGAAATCTAATCACTTTCCCATAAGCCTCAGCTGTACTATCACATGTATCTCAAAGCTCTGCTCAGCAGTGCTTTGAGCTCAATATTGTTTTCTGTTGAGTTTTGTTGAGTTTTCTCTCTGCCATAGCTTGTTATGTGTTTAAATTGAAGCGCACATGTTTCAGCAAAACCTCAAATAGTGGCCACTGATTTATACCAGCAGAGGGTTTGTTTTGGTTTGCCTCTTGAAACTTCCTCTGATTCTGCGACCACTTGACAACCACAGGCAGCTGCTCTTAGCTCAGACAGGCTGATCACACACTAACCGCCGTGTGCAAAATGGTGGAGAGCTAAACTGAACTCATTGCTAAAATCAATGGAGGCCACAGTTTGATTGTGGTGGCTGATATCAAGGCTGCCTGCTGTGAGCTTGTTCTGAAATCTATGTTATAGCCTCTAGTTAGTCTGGCTTAATGCAGCATAGCAGTAGCTCAGTTCTTCAGAGCCCCATGACCATATTACACTTTGTCTAATTCCTTTATTTTATCCAGCTGAGGACTCAAGTCCCTTCTCTTCACCAAAACTATTTGTTTTTTACAAAATCATCAGGGTCAAAGTTTCAAAACTGTTGAAAACACTGTTTTTTCTAATGTCTTTCTCAAAAAGTTTAGAAATCTGAGGTTTTTAAGAGTGCTAGCAGGGAACAGCTGGTAATTGTTGTGTTTTCATGGACATTTTTTAATGCATTTTAGTATATTTTTATTGTCTTAGTATATTTTATTTCTGGTATATTTTCTTTTTTTATTGGATTTACGCATGTTTATTTTAATACCTTTCTTATCTTTCTTATTATCTACACTGGGGTTGCAATGCAAATTTCGTTGACAATGCTCAATGACAATAAAATGATTCTTGATTCTTGATAAGGATGAAGAAGTTTCTGGATGTTAGCCGTCTTGACTGCAAGATTCTGATGACAGAAACTTCGCCTGAAGCAACTGAAGACGAGGATAATACTTTTGTGATCAGATGTCAGATCAGATAATGTAGAAGCAGAATTGGAGCATAAGCATGACTGTGCTAGCTGGGAGGAAATAAGCTTTGTAGAAAAAAAATAAATCACACAGTATAACAGCCATGTTGCAATGACCACAAGGCAGTGACTGCGATTACAGTAATCACTAATTTGTGTTTGGGAACTGCCTTCGTTTACCACAGCACAATACAGCAGCACATTCCTGTAGCTATATGCCACCGTTTTCAATACGAGGACTTGAAAAAGCTTGTGTTCTGTGGTTCGGTCACAGATTTGTAGATGGAACTATCATCCCTGACAACATCAGAAACGTTGAACAACTGAGTGACAGCTCGGCTTCCCCTACAGTACGTGATAGAGTGCAGATGAATGAAGGTTATTGTAAACAGGAAAGACGTGAGTTGTTACTTCTCAGGGGCTTTCTCAGCCTTCCGGTTGCACTCCCAGAAAATGCTGATGTGGCACTCATCTACATTATATTGATTAAGCATCATAGATCTTTATCGATCTCTTGTGTACTGACAACAACTACAGAGTGGCTTACAAGAGCACAGGAACAGAACCACATCAGGAGGAAGCACACAGCATAGACACAATAATAATTCAGACTCTTGTTAGTGGAAAAAAAACCCTTATTAGTCACACAGCATTAGTACAAGGAGTTTTTTTTCACCTTGCTCTGCAGGGAAAGGATGACAAGGCACAAAAAGTCATCCAGGGCTTGAGGCAAAATACTTCAAGAACAAGTAAAAAAATCTGTTGGTTTGGCACTAATATACACAAATATTCCACTTGTCAAAAAGGTGATTTGCAAAATCTGCACACATTATAAACACTACAAGAAACAACCAAAACATAGTAGCAGTGCACAGTTGGAACACAATAACAACAGTGGACTCATTAAGGACTCAAATGCATCTTACCTCATCATCCCCTCCGCTAAAACTCAACCAGTCAACATTATTGCAAGGCTATTCCTTTGCCTGACTTTAGACACTCCCATCACTGCCTTGGCTTTCCTTGCTTATTTCCATGAGTCTCTGTCCGTTGTTAGCCATAATAG
The DNA here is from genome assembly GCF_017976325.1 of Chelmon rostratus. Taxonomy (NCBI): domain Eukaryota; kingdom Metazoa; phylum Chordata; class Actinopteri; order Chaetodontiformes; family Chaetodontidae; genus Chelmon; species Chelmon rostratus. Next base: position 20,338,692 of record NC_055676.1, on the reverse strand, counting down.
CCTGTTAGCTTCAGGCTGGGGTGTGTGCAGTGAGCCTCACATGCTGCTCACCATACTGATATGAGAGATGGAGAGTAACAGAGGAGGAGGAGGGAGGAAAGGAGAGAGAGAGGTGACGGGGTGGAGAGAAGGATCGCATCACACCACTCGAGCATCCATCGGCCACAAAAAGTGGATCACCTCTTTCTCTTTCGTCTTAATTTAGACATCGTGTGTGAGCATCACATGCCTACTGCGTTAGGCGGATCCTGTGGCATACGCACACACACACACACACACACACACACACACACACACACACACACACACACACACACACACACACACACACACACACACACACACACACACACACAAAATCAAGGACAAATGGCCGTGTCCTGCTATAACTCTCCTCCCTCTCTCCTGCCCGCTCCATCCATCTTCCCCCTCCCTTCTCTTTCTCCGTGACCATGCTGCAGTCTTTAACTATAAAAAGGTGCCTCCCTGAAAAGCCTTCTATCATCAAAACAGACAAAAAAAACCCACAGGCACAAAAACAACAGACATCTGATTGGGAATAATTTCGGACATGGAGCAAACTGAGAAACGCTGACATGCTGTTTATGTCTGTTAAAAGACACAATTCTTTAAATGAATGTTTTAATTTTTAACAGACGTTCAGAAACACATGATAAAAGCCCATCAGCCTGTTTGTACTGGACCTTTTTGGTGCTTTGTGCCTTAAAAATTCATCAACTGCACAATGAAAATGTTACTGTGATGCTATTCAGTTTTAATGACAACTAGTGGATTCGGTCTATTTTAGGATTTAAAGATGACTCATAGGTTTAATCTGTTCCTGTGAGGGGATGAAAATATTCACATCGATTCCACCCTGGTAATGTATTCACCTCCATGCAGAGGCAGAAAAATCTCTTAAAAAGTAGGGATTTGTAGACACTGACAATATTAACGCTGCATTAGCTGTGAACACAATACTGACATTTCATGACCTAATGAAGTTGTTATGGAAAACATGCTAGCAAGGAGATGCTTACTTACACAGTGACAGATTCACAAACAGAGATCAGATGTTTCTGACCATCTGATGAACATAAATCCAACATTCACTCTACTTTAAGCTCTACTTTGATCAGCGCAGGGTTTTTTTAAAGCTTTTACACTAAAAACAGCTGCCTTCTGCAGCTGGAAGAGAGAGCGATGAGAGCTGTGACGGTGAAACGAAACAGTCAAGTTATGACCGTATTGATTTATGCCATTGTTAATATAAAAACATTGATTAGTGCCACATGCATCAATTTAATACGTTTTAAATCAATTAGGGGGTACAACAAAAAAAGCTTTTTTTTAATTAATATTATTAATATTTAACTGTGAAAAGCTCATTTTACTGTTGTGCTATTTCTACCTGATCCTCCACTTCAAAACCTGAGTTCATCACACACTCAGTCGACTCTCGATCAGCAAAAGCACTTCAGAAAAGGAGAAGCATGCTCTCTGTCTGCAATGGAGGCAAACAACTGCTGTGCAGCTAATCATCTGTGCACTCACAAGATTTCAGCAAAAACAAATTAATATGATTTAAATCAAAATATTAAAAAAAGCCTTTCAGAAGGCCCTTCAAAACAACCTCTCGCTGCAGGAGATGGACGTACATAAATAGTTTGAGCACACAAAACAGCTTTATCCTATTTCAGAGGTCTGTTAATAATTAAACACTGAATAATAACAACAAATACAAAACAACTGGTCAGAAAGCAGGTGGAAAGAATAAATTATCTCTATTGTTTGAATGATTCTCAGCCATCAAACCACAGCTGAATGACTGTGTTTCTGTCAACAGTCACACTGCAGTGGTAAAATATTTCCCTTTCTGAATACTCAAACCACGAACTTGAAGCTCGACTTTGCTCACATGTCTGTAGAAATATGTGGAAGCGAACCGTTAGTGGATGAGCCAGATCTCAGATCAGACCAAACTGGGGCCTTACCTCTGTGTATGGTATCAAAGCAGATGACACAAACACGAGCCTCCTTCTCCAAGTACTTCAGCTTACACTTCCTGTTGCAGCACACAGCGCAGTACACCTGCCACAGTGGAGAGAGGACGACAGTGACGAAAGAGATGTGCTACACAGCGAACGGCATGCACGGTAAACTCACACAAAAAAGAAAAAAGACAACAATTTACAGTATATTCAAACATGTTTTCCATTAGCAGTCCTGATGTGTACAATAACACATGCGAAACAGTCCTCTCTAATGCTGTTTTAATCACTGGCCTTTAAAGGACTTAGCTCCATCTTTAGGACACACGGCTCAGTAGGGATCTATAGAAGAGCTGGAAAAAGAACTGCTGACTCATCCTCTCTGCGTCCATGAATCCACTGTGCTATATTTGGTCCTGGGACATAATCTGTTTCATTTAACTATTTCCGAAACATGGACACTTCATGAGCGCTTTCAATTCACATAACATGTGACACTGGAGTCGAAAATGCTCATAACTCCTCATTTCTGTTCTTCAATCATACAATTTGCAGAAAAAGTGAATGCAAAAAAACACATAATTAGTCAGTGAAAAGTTCGTAACATCCGACTAAGGCATGTTACTAACTTGGCTTCTTCCCCGAAGTGTTTGTGCTGACACCACTGCAACTGCTATCACTATTAGTCATATTTCTATTACTATCAGATTCATAGTATTGTTATTATTATTATGTGCATATACTATCTGATACTAACACACACATACATATACCATAAACTTATATACTAAATATCATATACTATTTTATTAAATGTCTGTTATTACAGCTGTCGTTATTACTATCATTGCTGTACATGCTTCTCTCTCCCTCCCTCTCCACCTCTCTACCCCTCCACCCAACCGGTCAAGGCAGATGGCCGCCCACCCAGGGCCTGGTTCTGCTCGAGTTTTCTGCCTATGAAAGGGAGGTTTTTGCTCGCCACTGTGGCCAAGTGCATGCTCATGGGGGAATTGATGATTACGAGCACGGTCCTGACCTCCTCTATATGAAAACTGTCCTGAGACAACTTCTGCATTGTATAAATAAAACTGAATTGAATAGTTTAAGCTGATGAGAAAATATTTGGTCAATTTTGTCAAATCATATCCATTTGGACACAAAGGCTTTTTACACTCTGACACATTCCCTGTAAACACACTGACAAAGTACAGTCCTGTCAGTGATATAACAACCTTGAAAATCACAATTACAGAGACAGATGGTTCATATTTTGGCCCATGGGATGTATGCTAAAAGGAAGGTGTTTCTCGCTAGCTGTCAAATACTGAAAATTACTTTTTCATTGAGCTGTTACTCCTGTTAGTGTTAATTCAACTAGACGAGCCAGGCTGAGAGGATAAAATGAAGCAAGGAGCAGTCAAGACAATGGCTGTGCCACTCATTGATTCATTTATAAGATGTAACACTGCTGAACCTTTCAACCTCAGCTGCTATTAATCGATCAATGGAAAATCAGTTCTAAGAGAGAATTTGCTGCTTTTCTTCATCTCACATTACTGTAATATTTCTGTGTTTTGGACCGCTTGGGTCGGACGACCTACCTTCCCGCAGGCTCGACAGTGATGCCGCCTCTTGGTGAACGTGAACCTCTGGTAGCAGTTCATGCAGTTGGGAGCTTCAGAGTCTGGCACCCAAGCTGGCTGTCTGCTTCCCAACTCCTCCACTCCCTCTCTCTTCCAATTCACTGGCCTGGCACCATCTGTGGGTGGCTCCCCAGGGTAAGGAGGGGGCTCTGAGAGTTCATCATACCCCACACTGTACTCCTGATGCTCCTGAGCAGCGTATATAGGGCTCAAATCCCTATTGCTGGAATGCTCCTCTGTAAGACTGGTGTTTTTGGGCGAACTCTCTTCATCCTCTGCTGTACTTGGCGCTTTTGCAGAAACACTGAGCATCTGAGCTTGCTCCTCTCCTTCTTCTCCTGCTGGTGGAGATCTAGCAGTTTGGCAGTGTGGCTTTTTAGGTCTTGCACCTCCATAGGAGGGCTGCTGATCAGGGCTACTGCTGTGCTGGGACTGGAAAGCATTGCTGGTCGAAGAACGGCTAAACCCAGAGGACAGTTCTGGCTCTTCTTGGCAAGGTCTGCAAGAGTCCTGCAATAGTGTTGGAGCACCAGGGTTTAAACTTCCCTCTACAGACACACACATTGTTCTGTCACTTTCTGGAGAAGCCAGACCCTCCAGATCCTCCTGCCTACCTTGACCACAGCTCCTCAGCTCCTCCTCCACCAGCCTACCCTCCAGATCTCCATTTGATCCTGAGAGACTCTCAGGTTGAGTAAAATCTCCAGAACTGTTGCAATAAGAGACCCCGCTCCCCTGCTCTGCTTCTGTGTGTGCCTGCAGGAATGCATCTAACTCCTCGTCTGTAACCAGCAGCTCAGCCTGGTCACTCTCTGGCAGGTATTCAAAGCCAAACTCTGGAGGATCAACTGGGCTGGGTTCTGGGCAGCCGCAGGAGGCGAGGTCTGCAGAAGGGACTGCAGCAGCAGGTTCAAGACAGAGATGCTGCCCCTCTGGTGAAGCCCTGCCCTCTGCAACATGCTGGGACACAGAAACTGATGAGTCAGCAGCTTCTAAACGGGACCTGTCCTCCCTGGCTTCCAAGGCTGACAGGGAGTCCGCTTCTGTGCTTTCAGAGACGTCTGCCTCGTCACAGAGCTCAGCAGCTTGCCCAGACTCATCTTCTGCTGCCTTCTGGTTGACCAGAGCTCCACACATGGACACAGCTAAGGGCAGGCATGACAAGCCAACCGCTTCGCTGTCTGGCGCCCCTGACTTTGGACCGACAGAAGACTCTGCCTCGCTTTTATCCGAGGCCTCTAGTAACTCATCCTCATTACTCACTGAGGTTTCTGTTCCTTTAATGCTATCCACAGGCAGGGTGCCCTCCTCTTCACAGCGGTCTAAGGAGTTATCCACCACTTGGCTTGCGGGAGCCACCTCATCACAGCCCCTCTCTTCTTTATCAGCTGGCTCAGAGGTCCTCGGTGACAGAGAATCATCTGTGGGTTCAGAGCCTCTCTCCACTGCGGCAGGAAGAATGACATCCAGCAGACTGAGAGATGAAGAGTATTCACCGCTCTGCTCTTGGATGTCTAAACCCAGCAGCTCGTCCGTCCCTGCAGAGGCTTGCTCCTCCTTGGCGTCTCTGCAGCCAGCACTTTGGTTTGGCCGTCCTTGCTCCTCTCCATGTTCAGTGACCACGGGGCTGTCAAAGTCCACAAGCAGCGTCTCTTCCTCCTCCATTTGCTTTTCCACCACGTCCAGCTCACTGAAAGCATCGTGGCTGTTGGCCCTGACCAGGATGGCAGAGCTTGTGTCATTCACAAGGTCACACACTGGCTTCAGAGCTCTATCTGGGCAGGGAGGGGCAGAGCTTTTAGCTGGCCTGCGATCCACGGACGAGAGAAGGTCCACTGTGGTGAGAGGTTGACCTTTGACCTCTGTGTCATCGCCGTTGCCATTATGACTGCTGGAGCGGTCAGGACAGCTGGTGGCAGAACCATAATGAAGAGAATTAAGGTCAGGGAGGTTTGGTGGGACAGTGGACGCCTCTGAGGATAAACACTGAGAGCCCAGTGAGGAGAAGGGGAACACAGAAGGCTTCAGGAAAACAGATTTGCATTCAAGTTCCTCTGTAGAAAAAAAAAAGAACAAGTTAAACTCAGATAAAGATTTTAAACTATATTACGGATTTTAAGTAACACAATTAGACAATGAGACTAAGTCACAATTTCTTTTTTACAATGATTTAAATGCAAGATTTAGACACAGAAACAATACAAAATAGGTTTCTGTGTATGAACTTATGGATCAGACGCTTCCGCAGTGCGTTTTTACTTGAACTGAAATAATGTGTCAGCAAATAGTTGAGTCAATGGACAGAAAATTGACAATCCAGCTATTTTGACAATCATTTAAGGAATTTTTTTTAAAGCAAACACGTCCAAAATTTACCTTTTCCAGCTTCTAAAAAGTGAGGATTTGGTGCTTTTCTCTTTTCTGTATTATTGTAAATTAAATATCTTGTGTTTTTGGACTTTTGGTAAAAAAAGAAAACAAGAGATTTAAAAATGTCATCTGGGGTTGTGAGAAACTGAAAAACTTATTTTTTGGACATTTAAGAAACCAAGCTATTAATCTGGAAAACAATGAGCACATTAATCAATCATTTTATTTCAGTCTTACCGGTATTGAGCTCGAAGTCATCAAGCAGTTTGTCCAGATCACATACAGCTGCCTTGAAGAAGCTGTCCATGCTGGGCTAAAGCAAAGGGCCTTTACCCCCCCTCAATTCCTAAAAAGAAAAAAGGACTTGTTATAATGTCCTGGAAAAAGAACGTATGATTTCCAACAACATCTTTTTTCAGTGTAATATCTTTGCTCTTTGGGTGATAGTGTAAAAATCTCCTTAAGAGCAAGAATCTAGGTCAGATCTTGACACATTAACCCAATGTGATATTCTCGGTTCCTTATTCTACATGTAGCAAAGCACACTGTATATCTCTGTATCAGCTGCTGTAAGAATTAATGCAAACAACAACAAAAAGTCAAACATCAAAACTTATAGCTCTACCTCATATATGCAAGTGAAAAGGTTATAAAGTGAAACCAATTATTTAACCTCAGTAATGCAGGAGTTCATAACAGGAACTTTTCCAGGACAGTGACATAATCTGGCTTCAAAGTTCCAACCACACCTTCAAACTGTATAAATATTTACTAGAAGTAGATTGATGATGACAAGCAAGCACATACTTCCCTTTTGAGCTGCTAATAGACTCAATGAACACAACATACGGTAAACAAACTTCTCGCTTTGATGCTCTTGTCGACACAATGACAATGGTCTACAGGTCCAGTTGGTGTGATAGTGTTGTAAAACGTACCTGAATGAACACAAAATTATTTGTGATTCTAAATAGCTTCTGAAATTCAAAGCTGACAAATAAAAAGGAACAGAAAAACACAACATCTCTGGTTTACAGTACAGAAAACAACCTGCATCATTGCGGAAATGTTGCCATCATCCTCACAGACCAGTTTCACAGCAAACATGTCATGTTGCATCATGTGGTCTTTCTTTCTCTCCAATCAGTCAACACGTTAGTATTGTACTGCAAACAGCAACTACTTAAGTAACTTCTGCATGAAATGCTTTGATTGTTTAAGTAAATTACTTTCCAATTTGTACCGATCACTCATTTGTTCTGTATAATCTACAATGCAATTTGTACTGATTCCCTATGAAAGGTTGACCACCTGACAAGAGTCACACGGTCTCGTTTTAGACGGCTCTTCAGCTCAGCACACTACAGTATGTGCAGCATGAATGAAAATGAACTTTTGGCAGAGGGAAAAACTAATATCTGTGTTTTTGTCAACTAAACAGAGGAAAACAATGTGATACAATAGTCTCAAATGTCCTAATCTTAACATCTGTGCATCAACAAAAGGAATAATAAGGGAATACCTGCACAAGTGACACACAGTAAGAGAAATGTGAATGATAATGATGTGTTTTTGTGGCACAGTGGGACTCTGGCTATCTCCAGATGTACTGTCTAGGAGCTAACTGCCTGCAATAACACACAGTGCTAGCACAACAACACCCATAGTGCTTTAAGTCTCGCTGTCTCTCCCACAATAAGACAAACCAACTTCTTCTACCTGAGAGTCAAGCCCCTTCTTACTGATTCATTCCTAAAGTAAAAGTCAGTGATCAAATGAACTTCAAGATGCCTATAACAAAGTCTTAATACAGATCTGACACACCCCTCGTTTAAAACTGAATTAGTGGAAATGGAATATCAGAAAATAGGTCATATTTTAAGAAAAGCACATCTCCAGCTTGGCTGAAAATAGCTCCCTGTTCAAACTGAGGGCAAAAATCAAATATCTTCTAAAATACAATTGATGAAAGGAGTCCAAATGGCCATTGCCGACCACCTTCTATCCCAAAAATGACAAGCAGTTACCTTTAAAAGAGCATTTAAAAGCGTACTTTACACAGTAGACATGAGGCCAAAGACAGTATTTGATTGTTTACTTGCATTCTTGATTGTCCTGAAAGTGGAAAACAGGCCAAAAATAGCATCTGTCAGATCATCCCTGAAGTGTCTGCCGTTTTGATCAGATGATAGATTTTACTTGGTTTTCCTACAATTACTATAGTTAAAAAAACAACGGCTTGAGACGACTTTCTCCTGACAACTCTGTATCACTTGGTCCCTGTGTGCCTGAGTAGAAAAGTACGGTAGTCTTCTACATAGAAAACAAATGATGTAGACTCTACAATAATGTTAATAAACAGGCTGCAGGCTACAGTGACCACACTACACAAAGAACACTAAAGGACAAACGGCTGACAAACCTCCTTTTCCACAGGTCAGTGTGCGTTGAATCCAGAAAAATGTTTTTTACGTTCCTCATCCCAAAGTAAATCTCTTTGTAATGCTGTGCTACACTATGACTGGCAACTGTGCAGGCTAAATATGGACGGGAATGAGGAAGTCAGTCTTACTAAATACACATCTTACTGTTAATCACCATAAATCACAACATGCACTCCTATGAATATGGAGCTACCATTTGTTTGCCATCAGATATTGACAATTTTAAATCCCAAATCGACTATAAGTATTTCTCCTGCTCTCATAAAAAATTACACTACTATCACCTGGGGTCAGGTGACAGATAGGACCTGACAGTGTCTTTCCTAGGAGGGAAAGCTGTGAAGTTAATGGGTAAACTTTAGCAATAACTACTAAGGTGAGATACCTGATCAAAGAGGCAGTGGTGGAAGAACTACTCACACACTTTACTTGAGTAAAATAAGCAATGCCAGTCTGAAAAACTACTGTTACAAGTCCTGCATTCAAAACATCCCTTTATTATCAAAACTGTTATCAGCAAGAGCAGTGCTTAAGTATCAAGAGTAAAAGTACACACAGAGGGGCAGAGCAGCCGCTTTGGAAGCGATATTAAATGCATATTGATCATATGTATCGTATTTCTGATGCACATAGGAAGCATTTTAATATCTTCAACTTGATTGACTTCTATTCTGTTTTCTAAATTGTTTACAGGTATCATATTTAAAATCATTATCTGCAAATGAAGCAGTAACTATAGATTTCAGATAAATGCAACTGACTAAAGTGTACAATATTACCACCTGAAGGAGAAGTATAAAGTAGATTACTAGTATAAGTAACTCAACGCGGTTCTTAACTACAATACCTAATTAAATTTTCCCACTGATTATGGCTGAAAATTACATGGAGGAGTCACAGCTGCCAAAATGTGTGACCCTGTCTCAAAACTGTGAGGTCACCGTGTTAAATAGCAGCCAACAACATCCGGTGTAACATGCTAATGTATAGCGTTTAATGTTTACAGTTGTAATACGGCTGAAATCACAAATCAGGTCACAGAAGGTGAAGGGTCACGAACACGGTCGTAACACCGACGGCAACCCTGTCAGGCTGTGTTACTGATAAAACTGAACATTTTTCTCTTATTTCTGTCACTTATATAGCGCTGGGCTTGACATTGATGTTGATTCACAATCACACTTAACATGAATCCACGTAGTGTACAACAAAAAGCAGCTTGGATGATATTATTCAACGTCAACACGAGGGCGAATGTTTCCCTACATTTAAAGCCTTCACAAAATTAGCAAACAGGCTAACTAACCTTTATAGCGCGACAGTAAGCTAACGATACATATGAACCCGCTGGCGTTAGCAGGTGACGTTAGCAACTAACATTTCACCACAACAAACACACCTAACACTTAGCTTTACGTGTTACTTATAGAGCTGCTTGTCGCTAACTGTTTACGACTGGTAAATGTCAGCAATCAGTAAACAGCCTGTTGTTTGTCACCCGGAATTAACGCGGTTGTAGCAGGTGTAGCTAAAGTTAAGGTTAGCCCGTTAGTCATTATTGCTGCTAATGTAGCTAGCTTACTGTGGGTTAACGTCAACCTGGTTTGTTTCTGAATTCCTTACCAGCACTGTTTTTATTCCATAACTGCGACGTCGTCCTGGACAATTATTCTCATCTTCCGTTTTGAAATAGGAGCCACCGCCTCCCGTATCATCGTCTCGTAGTCTAATTAGACGGTTAAAGTTGCCTGGGAAGCTAGCTGTTGGATTAGTTATATTGGAGATGTGTAAATTCTCCACTCAGGCCGCCATCTTGAACAGACTGTCGGGAGGTCACAGGATCTGTGCAGCCTGACATGTCATTTCTCTGGAACCAAAACGGCAATTATTTGGTATTATAGTTGAGATAAGTGGTGGTGATTCACTTCTTTCAGGCAGCCAGGTATCCATTTTTACGCACACATTGCAATGGATGACCCCACTGACTTTTCTTTAAAAGTTTCTGATATTATATTGATATCTGATACTGTATATGTTTAACAGGCAAACAAGAATCACACTTTTTATGCTACAGAGCCATTATGAAAAAGGTGATTTAAATCTCCCCAATTTGTGAAAATATTATCTTGCATCACAGTGTGGACCCATATGGATTTGGTTAGATTCAGAAGACAATGAAAGCAGATGGATATCAACAGAAAAACAAGAATTGTAAACAGCTCTGCTGAACGTAGTTCCCTTTGTTGGTGCCAAAAACACAGTGAGGTCAATGACTAAGAACCCAATAATACAAAACACCTAAATTTCCTGACGGGAGGCCACACTCAGACAGCACACTCAAAACCTGGATAAATAAAGGCATTAAAAGAGTTGGACTTCAACGTAGACAGTATATTCTCTAGTTTCCAGCAGCTGTCCCAAAAATCCACCCACCCTCACTACAAAGCAAACTCACCTAAAAGACATCTTGGCATACTGGAAGACATCCCTGTAGAGAAACTGCTGCTCAGTGCTTTACATACGTACATGGACCAGAGGTGTAAGGTCAGCTGTTTACAGTATTCTCAACAATCATTGTCCTGAATGAGAAAGACCTCTTACAAAACACACTTGTGTTTAGCTTGCTCATAGGATGACGCTGACTGGCACAAATTTTAGAGTAATGTCAAACATTTCCAGCTCCACTAAGCAAAGACTAATTCAACTCAATATCTTGCACAGAATGCATCATACACCTGTTGAGCTGCACAAATTTCACAGGAGCATCTCACTGGTGTTTTTTTTTTTTACATACAAGCTGATATTGGCCATTGATTGCAGACTTTTGAAAATATATTACTAAAACTACCTCGGAAATGATAGAAAAGGATATTCCACTGGATCGTCATGCATGGATCATAGGAGGTCTGAACCCATTGAAAACAAATACCCTGTTAAGCACTTGATTTTACTCGCCAGCACAGCAGGAACTTTCTGTTCGGACTTTCTGTTTTCTCGATGACCTCAGCTTCAGACAGACAGAACAACGCTGCTATGTCGAGGCAATATTATCCACAGACTGTGAAACATCAGCAGTCTGTCAAGACCACGACCAGTGAGGCACAAAGAGAGGATAAAACTCACCTCACCTCAACGGGCCAGGCAGGGAGGGGGAACTTTAACAGGGAGCAGTCTGGCACAGGGCCCAGGAATGGTGCCCCAAAGATGAGTGCTACACCTTCAAGGGCTTCACAGCAGGCTGCTAGACCAGATCGTGTACCACAGCAAGTGGACCCACGTTCAGGTGCTACACAGCGGCCTCGTGAGGCCACTGAATTCACAAGGGGCCCAGTCCAGAGCAAGGCGTTTTGGACACGACGACCACAGCATCACACACCTGCCTGGAACCGTGCTCCTCATTTTAAAAGCGGCCCCGTCCAACACAAAAAGGTTTGGACAGCACCAGGCCTGATGGACAGGAATCGCAACCTAGAGGAGCAAATAAAAAAAATTACAAAAACATAATAAAAATAATGACAGAATATTGAAAAAAAAATGTCTGTAAATCTGAATTCATTTAGATATTTCTCAGTTTCTCAGTAGTGAATTCTTTATCTTTAAAACAGAACTTCTTCTGGTTGGTACCAAAGCATCACTATCCAAAACTGACAGTTTCCACCTCGATTTTGACAGCTCCACAGTGTCCCCCTCCCCTCAGGTTAAGAGTCTGGGTGTCATCCTCGATAGCTCACTGTCTTTCCACTCCCACATCAATAACATTACCCGGTCGTCCTATTTTCATTTACGCAACATCAACCGTCTCCGTCCCTCTCTCACCCCTCACACCACTGCTATCCTGGTCCACAGCCTCATCACTTCCCGTCTTGATTATTGTAATTCACTCCTTTTCGGTGTCCCTCACAAGTCCCTCCATAAACTTCAACTGGTTCAAAACTCTGCAGCCCGCATCATCACCAAGACCCCCTCCTCTCACCATATTACCCCCGTCCTTCAGCAGCTCCATTGGCTCCCGGTTAAATACAGAATCTCTTACAAAATCTTGCTATATACATTTAAGGCTATCCACAACCTCGTCCCCCCCCGTATCTCTCAGACCTCCTCTCCATAGCCACCCCCTCTCGTTCCCTCAGATCATCCTCCTCTCTCCACCTCTCTGTGCCCTCCGCCCGTCTCAGCACCATGGGGAGCAGAGCTTTCAGTCGCTCTGCTCCCCAACTCTGGAATTCACTGCCGCCCGACATCAGAAACATTGATTCTCTCCCCACTTTCAAATCCAAACTGAAAACTCATCTGTTCCGGACTGCCTTCTCTTTATTGCTACACTTCTCCTTGTTGCTTGATTTTACTTGTTGGGTTTTTTTTTTTATCGTGCTTGTATTTATCCTGTGTATTTGTGTTTTTTATTGTGCTTGTATTTATCCTGTGTTATTTGTGTTTTACCCGCTCTGCAAAGTGTCCTTGAGTGTTCTGAAAGGCGCTTCCAAATAAAATGTATTATTATTATTATTATTTCCAACATTAAACACAGCACGACAGTGACGGTGTTGGATAAAAGGTAAAAAAGGGGTATTAACAGTTGTTTTTAAAATGGTTTCACAACATTGTTAACTAGCGGTATTTCACTTCTTTCAGGCAGCTCTATTAATTTTTACACACACACATTATTGCATAACGGACCTTCAAAAATCATTTTTTTTATGATACAGATATGAACACTGCATAAATGAATGAGCCCACTCTTCCTATGAAGATGTCTTACGTTGCACCAGGACGTCACTGTGTGGAATCTCTTCTCTTTAGGTGAGCTGATTTCGTGCAGCTGCATTCGGGTCACTCCAATCGATTCTTTTCAAACAAAATAAGTCACAAATGACTTCCAGAGACTTTCAATTAAACTGCGTCAGCTCCTGAACCACACAGATATCTGCTAATCGAATGCAATTCAGCACACTAGTTCTGCAAAACATCCTACATGATGTGCGTTCACTTACAGCCCAGAAAGAGTTGTAAAAACAGAACAGTTCATATAAGATGTTTGAAGTTGAGTTTTTTAGGAACTTTCTATCAACTGAAGATCAAGAGAATCTTTTAAAGGAATTAAATTAAATCATTTTTGCACATTTTCCTCGTAAAGGTATAGTAAAATAAATTGACTCCACCTGCTCTGTTTTTGTCCTGTGTAGTAACAGCTTAGTACCACACGGTGGGAACAGTGTCCCGTTCTGTGCTGTTAATTACTTCATCAGCTTTTACCGTACAATGTTTTGCCAGTTTTATACATCTGTATCAGCTCAAGATACACAAGGCAGAATACTCTAATACTTCCACAGTTTGTACCACAATAATCTTTGTGAATTGGGGCCAGCATAAACTGCATTACAGCTTGTCCAATATTACATATTCTTTACTGTGTTGTTTATTTTTTGTAATGTGCAATAGTACAAACACTGTACTTTTCAATTATATATATATATATATATATATATATATATATATATATATATATACACAGTTGATTTTTCTATTTCTCTCTTCTACTCTTCGCTGTCTGTAACATCTCGGGGAGAGAGATGACAGCATGTTCACAAATACAATAACTTTTCATGTTTTTTAAGTATTTCAACATTTCAATTGTCTGCACAGTATCTGTGTGATTTATTAGGTGCACCTGATGTTGCAATGCACAACTGTTTACATTGTATACCTGTACAATATATTACAATCCAATGTAACATTTCTACTGCGCTTTGTTGTTGTTGTTGACACAACACTGAGGTCATGGTCGATGATAGTTGTACTGGACTGCATTAAATATAAAGGTGTCTCCAATATCCTGTCCCCCCATCTATATACTTATGTTTCATTATATAGGCTATGTAATGTTGTATTTGATATACAGTTGATAATCCTGTTATAGCCAGTAACTATGAAAATAATAAAGTCTTCATCAATCTAAATCTAATCAAATAATGCAGAAATACTCCCTGAAACATTAAGCTTCTACACAGCTGCACTGTGTATAACAGAAACACCAGCTTGTATGCATCCTCCAAAATGACCACACAGTTAAACAAAACCGTCTCAACAAAAACTGAACATTTCCTTCATAAAGGGAGGATTTATTTTTTGCAGACTGCGTGAACGAGATGGCAACTGAGTGCATTATTCACAGGGTGAATTTGTTTTATTTCAAATTTTTATCTGTAACCAAGCCAACCATATAGGTTAGTATTATTTAGAAATGTAACGTATGTCATTTGTTCACTATCAATCCAACGTGCACACTTCCTGCCGGTAGGCGGCAGTTACACGCCAGGACGCCGGGTGTTAGCCACTTTCCACAAAAACCTAAAGAAGTCGACGAGCAACGGAAAGAAACAGGAAGAAGACGAAGAAGACGGAATCGGCACCACAATGGCTTCGGTTAGGAGACTAAGCAAGGTAAAAAAAGAAATCCCAAATTATTGGTTTTATCCCACTTTGCGAGGGTTAAAATAACTTGTTTCGGCTTTATGCGCGTATCTACAGACACGTCGGCCGAGAGAAAATGTCGTGAACGCGAGTGTTTGGCGTTCATCTGTCCGACAAAATGAAAGGATAATGACGTCCGACAGACTGAGAGGTAACTAGTTAGTTAGTTTGAGACGCCAGCGGGGCGTGACTCAGCACCTACAGAAAACTGCCAGATACAGCACGAAGTCGTCCAACATGTTAACGTTCTGACGGGGGTCTCATGAACCCCTTCGCGGTGAGAAGCGGAGCGGCGTGTATTACGCGCTGTCACCGTCTGAAGGCAGCCGCAAAAACATGGAGACTTTGGGGTTGGGACGTGACGTCAGACCTAAGCTGGGCCATCCGTCGTACAGTAAATAATCATTCTGTGAAATGAGACCGGACAGTGGTCGAGATAATGTCATGATAAATGTTTACATGTGTTTTTAAAAACTTCTTGGACTCGACTGTGGCGGACGGTGAATTACTTTCTGTTCGGGCTGCTCGGTGCTACAGGCGCACACTTGCACTTTCGATGTGAGTCTCCACCATTTTTGGTTTTGATTTGTTGAGTGTGCGGAATTCCCCCGCGTGAACATGTCAGTAAAGAGTCACGACAGCACTTCCTGAATCCCCCTGAGAGTCTGGTTTTACAGCTCAGGTGAGCGGCCGTGAAGTGTCTGCTGACAGGAAGTGGAACAGTTTGTTCTGATTTCCTCCCTGCTCACACTGAACACTAGAAACCGGCATTAACTCCCTTTCTCTTCAGTCATTTCTAACATCACAATAAATGACCAGAGCTGCGACTAACTTTTTTAACAATTAATCAGTCCATTATTTTCTCAGTTCGACTGTTTGGTCAGTATAAAAAATGAAAAAAACATGTGACCAATACAGTCCAAACAGTCCAAAACCCCAAAATATTCAAATTACTATAATGTGAGACCAAAGAAAAGTAGCAAATTTTCACCTTTAAGAACCTGTAAACATTAACGACATAAACCATTATTTGATCATCAAAATAGCTGTCGGATCTTAAGATTGGGCGATAATTTCTGTTTGCATATCACATCAGTGTTTATGCTTTTTCAATGGCTCAGTATCCAGTATCCTGGATGAAATGTGCAGGCGTCCCTCAAGAGCTAAAAAGCTCAAAGACCATGAATACACGGGCAGTGATTACAATCAAACAACTTACCCTTAATAGCCATCTAAATGACCACTATCCGTAAATGAAAGAGAAGTTTTATGCAGGGTCAGACATATTTTTCCAAAAAATGAACAATATTTCACATATTTGCCACGTGTATGTAAATTTATGAGCTCAGTTGTAGATTGTCTGACTACCTGCTATTGGGCACACTCACTTGCAGCAGGTCCCTTGCCAGAAACTTGCCATCACCGATAAGATAGCAAGATTTATAAGCAAGGATATTCAGCCTATATTGTTTTGGGAGGACCAGGATCCCATAATGGAACTGAAGCCAAACAGTGGTACATATTAAATTTATTATTGTTGTTGTTGTTGTTGTGTGTTGACACAGCCGTTAATAAAAAGTAGGGATGTCATCATCATATGGTCTGTTGATCTGATTGGAGGAAGTCAGCCCGTGATAGACAGATGTTTCATCCAATCACCTGCTAAGTATTTTTTGAAAGTGCCTGTCCTTTTCCAAACTGTTTTCTCAGGATAATGTCCCGGATGGTACAAACCATCTGACAGTGATCATATTGTTGGCGATGACACTGCAGTATTCATGTAAAGCTATGTAAGAAGAATACACTTTCTAACCAATGAAATGAGCTGAGGAGAGTGGATCAGACTCACTGTGGAGAGAGTGATGTAACTGTTTACTGTCCGACTGGACTCAGTCCATCAGTGCCATATTACACAGTTCCTGGAAGTCGCTTGCACTTCAGAGATTTTATTCCTCTGCTGGATCACTATCATCACACCACTTAATCGGTACACCTCTGCCATAAATTCTACTTTTACAAAGTTTTTAAGGTTTAGTTTATGTTGATGATGTTGTGCTAATTGCATTTTGTTCATTCCTGAGGTCATATTTAAAGGCAGGGTTTCCTTTTTCCCTTTGTATTATTGGCCGCCGCCTTTGTTGAAAATTCTGACAGACCCACGGGCGTTTTTGGCTTGTTCGTACAACATTCTAGGCTGTGAAAATACTGGCAGAAAAATGACTTTGGATTTTTCCTTTAAAAAAAAACACATTGGATCAAACCAGTCAAATATGTGTTTTTGTGTTTTAGAACCCTATTAAATCCATTTTAAGTTCTTCCAGATTCCATTTTTATTTTCTATCTAATCTTTGATGGATGAATAAAATTGTAACAATTTCAGAAGGAAATATTGAAAATTAAATGAATATCGATGAATTTGATGTAACACAACATTGCTCTATTTTCTGTCAAAGGGATCTTGACCAAAGAAATTTAAATATGTCAGACTTTGACAGATTTTCCCAGTTTAAAAACTTATTTCCAGATTATTAATTACCAGATACTGGAAACTGGTTCTGTTAATCATAAAAGTAAACTCTATGACACAGCAGTTGTATTAGGTGTACCTAATGAAGTGGCCACTGATTGTAGTAATAATAATCTTTGGTTTTGTCCACTTTTAAATATGATCTGTGTTGTTTCAGGAACTTGATGACATCCGCAAGTCTGGGATGAAGAATTTCTGCAACATTCAAGTGGATGAATCGAATATTTTGAGCTGGCAGGGGCTCATTGTTCCTGTAAGTGTTGAATTGCTGCCAACAGAACTTGAAAATGTTAATCAAAACATGTCAGGACTGCTATAAGCTTTTTTTGTTTTCTCCAAGGATTGTCCTCCATATGACAAAGGAGCCTTCCGGATTGAGCTCATCTTCCCTGCGGAGTATCCCTTCAAGCCACCCAAGATCACTTTCAAGACAAAAATCTACCATCCCAACGTCGACGAGAAGGGCCAGGTCTGCCTGCCGATCATCAGTGTGGAGAACTGGAAGCCAGCCACGAGAACTGACCAAGGTGAGGCGAGGGACAGTAGTGTGAGGCCGCCTGTTGGCTCATGGTGAATGTCCATGTTTCAGATCTATCTGTGCTTTGTTACCTTGTTAAGTTTCACTGACATTGTTGCTCCCTCTCTCCTCCAGTGATCGATAGCCTCATTAATCTGGTGAGCTCCCCTCAGCCGGAGCATCCCCTGAGGGCCGACCTGGCGGAGGAATACAGTAAAGACCGTGCAAAATTCATGAAGAATGCCGAGGAGTTCACAAAGAAACACAGTGAAAAGCGACCCGTTGACTGACGACACAACACTGGCGCTCGCGGCTGTCGGCCTCCTTTCTGTTTCCTGTCTAAAGAGGCCACCCTGACTCTCTGTTCTTATCCCCAAACGACACAGAGATGCCCTGTTCTCGCGTTCGTGCATTGTTTTAGCACTCTCCAACCACTCCTTAATAGAGGTTTGTGTTTCTGTTTTCACTTTTGCCAAAAAAAGGAAAAAAAAAAAAGCAGGACTTTTTGGTGAATAGGCAGGCTCTGGCCTCTAGGTGTCAGCTTTTGGTTGTTTTGACTTTCTACTGATTTCTTTTTAGAAAAAATAAGAAAATTATCAGAGGTTGGCATCCTGGAAAGTAAAATATAAAAAATAAAAAAAAAATGCTGCTCTGCTTACTTAAATGTCAAATGTTTTCTCAGATTAATCTAGCTTTTGCAAACCTGTTTACAGCTGTTTGAAGCTTTGTTTTCAAGAGTTAACAAAAATGCACAGCACATAATGCTGTTGATTCTGTCGTTCCCTTTACTTTCCTTTGGCTTTCAGATACACTGTACTTTGTGAACTCACCTGTTGCAGTACATTGAAATTAAAGTTTGTTACTGATGCAGAATTCCACATTTAAACACAGAAATGTATGAAAATGCAACAACATTCACGTGTCCTTTGAAATGTTTTTGTATTTTGAGGTGTTGGGGAAAAGTCTCATCTGATTAAAATCCGTCCACGACCGTCGGCCTCCCGGGAAAGTGCACAGTGTCACCGAGCATTATATTATTTGTTATGCAGGCGGGATATCGAACGTGTTTGCGCTGGATCTGCTGCTGGATGTCATAAAGAGTTCATTTCACAAGTTTTTTTCTCTCTTAAATGTTGTTAATTTATCTCCTCTGTCACGTTCAGGCACACACCGTTAACACAAAGTTGTTCAGTTCTGCAGAAGTAACGAAAGCTCTAACATTCAGGGTTGCTCTCTTTGATTCACCGCTCATCTCTGCTGACAATATTTTCATACTAAGGCGCAGATGTTCAAAGCAGTGTTTGGTTCTAGCAGTTAAACAGCTCTAATTGGCTTCTGTATTAATATATTCTGATGCTGACGAATCAAAGCACACCAGCAGACTTTACGCCGTTACACATATAAGACAATACAACTGCAGGTGGAGGACAGAAGGTCATTCATGAATAAAGATATGCGATGGATGCGTAATCAGACCTGTACCTTTGTGTTCATTAACGCCTCTATGTGCTTGTTTTTACCCCCACTGGGGTCTCAGAATATGAACATTAGCCTCCATAATGTCAACGTAGCATCAATGCTGCAACATGAACACTTCCTGACAGAGGTGGAAGAAGGATTCTGTAAAAGTGCTGCAACCTCGGGGTCGGGCCCCTCCAAAGGGTCCCCAGAGAAGCCTGAGGGGTCGTCAGATGCAGTAGTGGGATATAACTAAGTACATTTATTCAAATATCGTACTTAAGTGCAGTTTTAAGGTGTTTTTTTTTCTGCTACAGTAAACTTTTACTCCACTTCTGTTTATTTTTTCTGTTTATTTACTTTTTATAGCATTCCTAATAAAGGAGTGTGTACTGTGTGTGCAGATTCAGATTATTAAAATGAAATGAAGAAGCAGTAAGTAATACATTTATGATGATAGATTAAGCTACTCAGCAGTATATTAAAATGAGTCCCACCTTCACCAGCTGCGACAAAAATGCATCAATAATAATCCAGTAATATATATTATTCTGAAATACTAAGCTAATACTTTTGAATTCAGTATTTCGTGTAACCTGGTCCACTACTTTACAGAACTGAATACACAAGTGAGTTCTGTCCAATGAGAGGCCCCGATGCTGCAGCAGCAGCTTTGTAAGTATTCTCCAGAGGTTTCCACATCACTTTTGTTCCAGCACATCCCAACATCGGACGGCTTTAAACATTCAACACAAAATCAGAACAAGCTTGCAAATGAAGGCGGGCCGCAGGGGCGAGCTGGGAACTGTCAAATGACAAGGCAGCACAGTCAAAGTGTTTGATTCTGTTGGCTTTATTGAAGTCAGGGTTACAGTGAAGACCTTAACTTGAGGTAGAATTCTCCCCTAACTGCAGTTCATGTCTAAGATTAGGTTACCCTAAAGATTTGTAATCTTTGCAGGAGGAATAAAGAAAGCACCTCCTCTGATGCGGTGGACAGACGTCGCTCTGAGGCCTCCACCGGCTCAGCGTGGGAGCGAGCGGCGAGCGGCGAGCAGCGAGCTGCCCTCCCGCTGACACTGTGGCGGCGTCACGGCTCCAGCTTTCATTTCCTAAACTGAGTGATGGGAGCTGGGACTTTGATGTCCTGCCCCTTCTCCAGCCGCTTCTCACACTCAATAAGGTAGTTGACCCCGTCGATCAGCAGCTGGACCAGCTCCACCTAAACCCACACGCAGCAAAGGTCATTACAGCGAGTTAAACCTGAACTAAGAATTAAAGCTTTGTGTGTTACAAGACTAAAATAAACTACAGGAAATTTCTTAAGTTTTCGTCTTCTTTTGCGTGTTAAAGGTTGACTGATCCTCACCTCAGATTTGCCCAGACGGTCGTTGTTGGAAATGTCGAAGGTGTCTCCGGTGGCGGCCGTGTCCACTCCCCCTGTGCCTCTCTTCTGCAGCCGCAGGTTGTCGAGGATTTTGGTGAAACGTGGGTCCTGCGGGGCGATTTCAATCACTTGTAACTTGTTTTCACAGTAAAGGCCTTTTACTTCCAACAGCACATACGAGGAGGCGAATGTTGATTTGACGTTCAGTGCACGTTGGTTTCAGACTTTACAGAGTTTTTTAATTGTATCCTGGAAACGTTTTGGGCTGAAGTTGAGATTGAAAGTTGATTCTTGACCTTGCACCTGTTGGCAAATCAGTCTCACCACAAGGTCCTTCAGCATAGAGGATACAGCTGGTGATATGTTACTGCAGCTAACAAATCCATGAAAAGACCAGAACCAACAACGAGTTCGGCTCACAGTACTTTCTGATTTCTGACGCTGTTTTGGACGCTCACCTCCAAGCCCATTAGTCCATACTGAAGGCGAGAATCTTAAAAAGAGGCATGAATGTCCACTTTTTTTAAGCTCAGTAAATTCTGAAGACAGCTGTTCATTGTCGTCTCACCCAGTGCGACACTGTGGCTCATTGATGTGTTTTTAATGAGGCTCTATGGCACAGCGGAAGAGGACATCTAAGGCCTTGATACGCACACAATACCAGGTAGTAGATACATTCACTGCTGGTTTTTAAACTTCTCAGAGCTTCTTTAACTCTGTTACAAATGTGCAAACTCCACCTGCTGAGGAATAGCATGTGTTTGAAAGCTCCAGAAGGGACACTAAACGGACCTTATGTTGAGCCTGGTTTCGGTGTCTTCCGGTTGGGCCGCAGTGTGCGCGGGACGGTTTGCATGTGTGTGTGTGTGTGTGTGTTTGTTACCTGGCTGAGTTTTGGCAGGCGGACATGCACGCCCGCTCTGAGGCCGGTGCCCAGGTTGGAGGGACATGTGAGGACGTAGCCCAGACGCTCGTTCCACATGAATTCCCAGCCTCTCTCCTGGATCAGATGCTCCACCTGCAGGACATCACAGGATAAGAGTCGACCGGAAAACCAACGATGCAACGGAAAATGCATGAAAATTTAAGATTTGCATCTGCTGTTGTTTCTACATAATTCTAAGAGACAACTCCATCCACAGTCAGACACCTGAACAACAAACAGGTGAATCTCCCTCTTCTTCCTCGTCTCAGTCAGCAAACAACAAAACTTCATCTGAGCGAAGCTGCACATGATCAGCATGCTAATGTCTTCCCAACCACAATGCTAACATGCTGATGATTAGCAGGTATTATGATTACCATGCCTAGCGTCTTTGTCAGTTTGAGGGTTTGAGCCATTAGTTTAGAGCATTAGCATGCTAACATTTGCTAATTACCATTTGCTAAGAGGTTGATGGAATGCTATCAAAATTTAGTCATGAACCAAAGAACATGAAGATGTTTAAATTTTGGAGGAAAAGTGAAAGTTTTTACAACTCATCCTGAGGAGACATGAAAGTCTATCAGACTTCATGACAATAGCTGGTGAAATATTTTACTAAAAAACAAAAACCTCATAGTGGCGCTAGAGAAACTAGGATTCATCCTCAGGGGAACACGAACACCATGAACACAATCCATCCAGTCGTTAGTGAGGTGCTTCAGGCTGGACTTACACTGCTGTCCCAAACATGGCTGCTGTCGTGGCCCCACCGTACCTGTTTGAGTCCTCTGCAGAATCTCTCGAACACTCTCTTCATGTTGCCTCCCTTCTCCATGGAGATGACTCTGGTGTGGTCCTCCTCATTCACCCAGATCAGGAAGGTCTTCTCGTTGTTGTGCCTGTGGGGAACCAGCTGAAGAACTCAACAACGAGCTCCTTTCATCACCTGAGATGACTCATGCTCGCAAAGGATGTGGTGTCGTGGACACTTTGATATTCATGCTGTCTGTCTGTGCAGAATTAATCTGTGCTCCAGTGTTGTGAAGAGGACGCATGCATTCGTAACACACAGCAAACACAAAAGCTATTTCCTGTTGGAACGCCTCACAGACATTAAATATAACGCTGACGCAGATCAGGATGTGGAAGTCTAAATGGTCACACAGCAGACATGCAGGAGGGCTGAACAGACCCTACCAGATGCCTCTGGCGTCGGGCCAGTCTCTGGCCATAAAGGCACACGTCAACAATGGAGAGACAGGCTTGTCAAACAAGAAGTGGTCCTACAGGTGGGAGGGGCAAAGGAAGGCAGAGACAGGTGGAAGAAGGAAAACAGAGGGAGGAGGATGTTAGATAGTGGAAGGACTTCGATAAATTTACTGGATATCCCTTTGGTGGAGAGGAGACAGTAAAGGTTAGAGAGGACTTTACGGACCAGGACCAGAATAGGAGCGAGGGGACATGTTGGTCTTTCAGTACTTGCAGTACTAACAGGACTGGGATGGGATTTCACTAAACTGCGGCGGCCTTACCAGATCCCCCTGGAGTCAGGCCAGTCTCGGGCCATGAAGGCCGAGGTCAGTAAAGGAGACACAGGCTTGTCAAACAGGAAGTGATCCTTATGTGGCGCAGCGTGAAATAATTAGAAGAGGAAGGTGAATAAAAGTGAAGCTACAGCATGCGACTGACTGGCACTCTTCTATGGAAAACCGGTAACTCCAGCAATTTATGTTGTCAGAGTCAGGAAAAAAGAAAGGTCAAAAATGATGCGTGGAGGCCAAGATATGGCGACTTGAGCTTGTAGCATGTGTACCATGACTTTCAGTCCTTAGTTTGGGTCAAGATCCAAAATTGCTGGACCCTCCTGTACTCATAATGCAACCGCTAAACCCTCTCTGGACTTCATGCAAACTCACATCAATAAGCTGCTGCTGCTCCTTTTCCGTCATGTCTCCCAGGCTGTAGTAGCGTCCGGCCAGGTCTCCCTTCAGGCCCGCCAGGGCCGTGACCACCACCCGCTCCACCTCACGGCGCTCAGCCCTCGAACAGGCCGGGGGGAGGCTCAGCCCGCGGATACTGCGGCCGGTCCGGACGCGGGACGACAGGACGTAGTTCTCATCGAACATGCCGCTGGTTATCTGGAGGTCGATACAGGCGGGAAAGAGGATATTCATTTATAGATAAGGGAGCAGCAGATAGACAGAGGGATGTGGCAGTGATGGAGAGAAAAGGTGTAAACACCTTAGAGGCATCCAGGTCCGTGGGGTGTTTCATAGTTCTGGGGTCATAGCCATTGTGCCTGTCTTTGATGACGGGGTCAAAGAGTTCAGCAAACACCTGCAGAGACCAGTAGACGCAGTCAGAGGTGTAGCTTTGGGTTCAGAAGATGGAGCAAATCATTAAAAGCTTCCTAGATAGAGACTCGATAGCTAATGACAGGTGGTGTATATTTGCATCTTTACAACAAAGAGACTCGTCCTTTATGTCCTTTGTGGAAATTAGGAGGGAAATTAGTCCCTTGAATTCTTTTTTCCATAATTTTAGAAAGTATATGAAACATACAGACAAAAAACGCGACCTTTGACCTCTCTTACCTCATAGCTCTCCTCATCACCAGCCACACAGCCCACCGTCTTGATGAAAGGGTGTCCGGGGTTGTCGACTCCAGTCTGGATGCACTGGTCCAGGGTCCAGTTGTTGGGGGTCATCTTGTCCCTCAGTTTGGCATAAATGGCCGGAGTCAGAGCCGTGGCCATGCAGTTGTTGTGTTTCCTCAGGTCCGGGAAGTCAGAGCTACAGCGGAGGAAGACGTGCGAAGATTTTAAAGAGTAGCTGGTTAGCACTGCTAGGCCGCGTGGCAGAAAGGTGTCAAATGACTACAAATGAAATTGTTCTTGCTTGCAGAGTTCTTCTGTGGTATTTGATGCATAGTTGATGTAGACTTTCTCGCCACCTACTGGCCCAGCACGCTTTGGAATCGTTTTTGCATTGAGCTATTTTGTAAAATGAAGGTTGTGTGGACAGATTTGACGTAATCACCACAAACAATGATTTCAATGACCAACCCCTTCACTCTTCCAACCTTAATAGCAAAATATGCAAAATCACAATAAAACAATAAACTGCCTCTTCCCATTGATCACATCAATACCCGATATCCTGCTTCAACAGGAAATACATCACATGAACAAGTTAAGACCATCTCAAAATGTGACTTGAATAAAAGTCTGCTAAGATAAGATAAGACAAGACGAACAGGTGAGAGGCAGACAGGCTGTGAGTGAGTGAAAGCTGAGATCGTCAGTGATATCTGTCGCTGCTCTGACCTCATGTGCTCCTTCATACTGTTCACCAACACAACCCCGTTCAAATGTGTTTATGGACTCTTTTAACACGTTTAAACCCCTGACTGAGTTCATAAACACTTCCTCCTCCGCTGCTGCTGCTGCTGCTGAAGCACGGAGCAATGAGCAATGAGTCGGCCCTCTGAAACGTGAAGGTGAAGCACAGAGTCGGTTGGTGTCGTTAATGCAGGCGAACAAAGAGCTCAGACTCAGCGAGGTTGTTCTTTCAGACCACACGCTGAGACGGACCACGGCCTGCCTTCATGCTGTATCTGTGGCACCGTCAAATGTAAGTAAGTACATTTACTCAAGTACTACACTTAAGTACAAATTTGACTTTCTTGTACTTTGAGTATTTCTTTGTTATGTGACTTTCTACTTCTTTATTTACATCTCAGAGGTAAATATTGTACTTTTTACACCACTGACAGCTTTAGTTACTAGTTATTTTCCTTCCTGTCCAATGAGAAGCTCGTATCTCCAGATGTGTTGATGTTGAGTGTTTGTGATAAACTGAAGGATGAAGTTTTCCTTCATGTCTTGAGAAACTTCTCCTCCTTCTTCAGCTAAATAAACTGTTTAAAAAGCCTCTTGGATCAACTGGGAAATGCATCGTCACAAAGCTGAAAACAGGCTGTTTTTCGGAGATGCAAGGTTCTCACAGGACAGCCACGCTGCAAACATATGATGATCTTATAGAATATGATGCATCGCTGTAGATGAAACCAGCCAACAGTATATAAAGTAGTTCAAATGAGCTCAAGCTGAAACATCTACAGCAGGAATATTAATCCACAAACATCAGATATGATAGAGAAACACTGACAGGAACATTTTACTGTAACATCAGTACTTTTACTTTAAGTACATTTTGCTGATAATAATTACACACATATGTTTACTCAACGAGGTTTAGCATGCAGGACTTGGATGACTCTGATGTCACCCAGTCTTACCTGGGGGGATAGAGCTTCTTCTTCGCCTCAGCAGCCAGCGAGCTGTTTTCGCTCAGTAAGAAGCCAGTCGCCACCGTCCCCGCACCCAGACTGGCCAACAGCGCGGCCGTGTTGCGGCCGGAGATCAGACGTGTGAAAGAGCTCGCCATCTTTCTGCTAGTTTGCAAATCCTGTCAGAAGCAAATGAGCTGGAGAGAAAAAGAAAGGACGGTTTGATCCATGTTGGTGAGGGAGTCAGTGTCTGTTAGTTCAAGCAGAGCGCTGACATTAGCTGACCAGCAGCTCTCAGCCGACTCAGGTGCACAGGCCGCCATTAACGCTTCTCACTATGGCCGGTCACAGCAGCATGTAAAACTGCAAGACTTCAAAACAAAATCAGTTAAATTCAGTGGAACCGCTAACATGGTGCAACAGACGGATCCAGCTGTCCATGGAGACCGAAAAATTCACATTCTGAGACGTTTCGTCTTTTTAATAAATGACGTGAACTAGCTTGCTGACTGACGGCTCACCGGCTAGCATGCTCGAGGTTAGCTCGCCAGCTACAGTACTTCAATATTTCACTCAGTTACATTAACCCATATTTTTTAGATTATTATCTTTGCACATTTACGCTTTACACTGTGAATATTTGTACATTCAAAGGTTAATATTGTCAATCCTCTTCCAGCTCTTTTCATTTTAAAAGCACATATTTTGATATATTTTTCACAGTTCTTTAATGTGAATTTTTAAAATTTTCTAATTATGATTACTGACTTTTGAAATACTGTTTCTCCTTTTCTTCTACTGTGTTCATTGTTATACACCAAAACACTATGTTAAATTCCTTGTATGTGAAAACCGTCTTGGCATCGCCTCATTCGTGCACTGTGTGACCCCCCACACACACACATTTTTCTTTAATACAGTAACAAGCTTAGAGAAGGAGGGGCCGTGGCAGATGCTCTTAGCCTCTTAGCATTAGCACAGAGTCTGCCATCCGCAGGATGGCGGGTTTCATATGTCCACTAATGCTCCGGTGATGAGCAGGTACCCGAGGAATCTGTCTTAAGCCCCGAGGATGGAGTGGGACTTTAGAGTCGGCTCTAATGCGCAGCAAGACATCATTTCATTCAGCATTTAAGTTCACATTCGGTGTTGTTTAAATCTAAATGGATCTAAAATGTTAAATTTAAAACTTAATGAAACTGTAGTGACTGGAAGGTCACAGCGTGGCTTGTCTTTCACAGAGGGTGGGTAGAGTCCACGAGACTGTGTCTTAATATAGAGGGACGCTGCGAGGACATCAGCACTCCTGTTAATCCTGGTCAAAGGAAAGATGGCCGATCGGTCACCTGCACTGCACTCAGCTGAAAACTGAGGAGAAACACCTTAACACAATAAGTCACTGGATTTTATTGTACTGAATTTGCCCGACAGACTCTTTTCCTTCCACCCTGTGGAGGTCAGTGTCTATGGACTCTGGACTCTGGTTCAGAGGTAACATTATTTATAGATCACTGGAGGCCAGTGGTGCTGCCAGGATCCAGTGCCAAGGAACAAGCCATCTCTGGCTGGCAACGCAGTGACATTCTGAACTAGTCACAAGACCAGACCCTCATGAGGCCAAGTCAGCAGGACAGAGGGATGGAAACAGGGACGAAGGCAGGTGAAGAACACAGAACAGCAGATCGAAGAACAGAAATCAGGACAGAGGTGAAGCAACAGCGATCAGCAGACTGAAGTTCGGACAGACGTCCAGGGCCCAGTAAAGGCTCCACTGCTCACAGACACTGGGGATCACATGGTGTTACGGTCAGGATTACAACAAAAACCACCACAGACCTCGGATCAGCCTCCCCTCCCCTGACCAGCGCGACCTTTTAACTCTGAGTACGTGCAGGACGGAAGAGCAGCTTCGTCCTCTCCAGAGGACACAGGACAGTTAACACCTCCTCAGGTATTTAAAATACAGCATTTAGGAAAAACGTTTAAAAAAATGTTTTCATGCACCAAAAAGCTGCTGGGAGAGATTTTTGATGGCAAAGCTTTCTTTGAATTAAAATTCATAAATCAGGGAAGAATCACTCTTGATCTTTTCTCACTTTTTGTAGTTTTTGTTCATCTACAAATCACCTTGAATTCATCTTCACATTATGCTTCTAGTTTCTATCCACCTTTACTATTTGAATCATTTTGACTTTTTAAACATGCTCCCACCAGTAAACCCCTCAGATTGCCTATAAATGTCAAAAGCATGCAAAAAAGATAATATCAAAGGTCAAGATGGTACAAAGGTATGGTTATGTATAGGTGCTGGGAGCTAATGGAGCCATTCTACAAGAGAAATAAGGAAAGAAGGTACAGTACCTGTAGAAAAGCTGCTCTGCCTTCTTGGTGAAGGTCTCCTGTTTAAGAGCTTTTCCCTCTCCTCTCACAGGGGGCTCCACCCCCTCACGTGGGATTAAAAACTGGAGACCAATCATAAGTTCGGAAAGAAAGCCGGATAAACCAATGGAGAGCCACCGACATGAGCTACAACAGCACAGACTGCTTATACTGAGCCATGATTAACCATGACCACCGAGGGTCCAATATCACTGTCCAGTTTGACCTTGATGTATTCAACTGCAGCCACACACACACACACACACACAAACACTTGCTATTTCTCTACTACTGAGCACCCTGAGAGCTCGACACACAGAAACTTAAGACATACAAACAGAAACAATTTGATGACATGCGGCAAAATGAAACATGCTGTAAATGCAGAGAACACAACCAAATAAAACCAACCAACATAAAGAGAACACAACCAAATACAACCAAAATCTCTGTATTTGGTTGCGTTTTCTGTATCTGAGGCACATTTCTGCAGTTGTTTTCTGTGTTTGGTTGTGTTGTCTTTATTTGGTTGTATTTGGTTGCGTTCTCTGTATTTGTTTGTATTTGGTTGCGTTCTCTGTATTTGGTTGAGTTGTCTGTATTTGGTTGAGTTGCCTATATTTGGTTGTATTTGGTTGAGTTGTCTGTATTTGGTTGAGTTCTCTGTATTTGGTTGAGTTCTCTGTATTTGGTTGAGTTGCCTATATCTGGTTGTATTTGGTTGCGTTCTCTGTATTTGTTTGTATTTGGTTGCATTCTCTGTATTTGGTTGTGTTTTCTGTATTTGTTTGTGTTCTCTGTATTTGGTTGAGTTCTCTGTATTTGGTTGAGTTGTCTGTATTTGGTTGAGTTGCCTATATTTGGTTGTATTTGGTTGAGTTGTCTGTATTTGGTTGAGTTCTGTGTATTTGGTTGAGTTGTCTGTATTTGGTTGAGTTGCCTATATTTGGTTGTATTTGGTTGAGTTGTCTGTATTTGGTTGAGTTCTCTGTATTTGGTTGCGTTCTCTGTATCTGAGACACATTTCTGCAGTTATTTTCTGTATTCGATTGTATTTGGTTCTGTTCTCTTTGTTTGGTTGTGTTGTCTGTATTTGGTTATGTTCCTTGTATTTGGTTGCGTTCTGGATCTGAGGCACATTTCTGCAGTTGGTTGTTTTCTGTATTTGCTTGTTTATTTGCTTTCATTGTTTTTGACGATGCTCCATATATGTTTTTGGAATATGTTTTCTTCATTTGTTTGTATTTTGTTTCTTTGCATGTTTTATTGAGATGCGGTGTGTTGAGCTCAACCACATCCTCCTCTATCTGCCATGAAAACAATATGCAAGTCACATTTTGTGCTTTTATTGTGTGTAAATATCTGTACATTGCACAGACAAAAGTATGGAAAATACAACAGCAAAACTGGAATTTAAAATTATACAGTAATGTAAGAAAGCATGGGTCGTATGTACTAATGGATTTTAAGTTGTTGAGGATTCCTGCACTAAATAAACAAATGAACCTAATAAAACTGAGCAAGAGTCAACTACAAGGATAACAGTAATCTCAAGGAAGGGGGACATCATGCTATATTCATGCTATGAACAAGTTTAGAGTCTACTGACATTCTTTACAATTCAATAGTGCAAATATATGACTATTTTACTAATACAGTCAACAGGGTTTAAAATATGAGTATGATTAAATAATCACATTGACGAGGAACTAATAATAATGGTAATACATGTAAAAGAAATTGAACTGTAGGGGTTTGTAGCACGTACGAAACCTTTTAGGCCGATTCTCTTTTAAAAGAGCAGAAATGAAGATTATGGAAAATCAGACAGTTTTGTGTACAAAATGAATATTAAAAAAACTTAAAAGACGCGATTCATAGCGGAAACGCTTTTGATTGTCAAGATAAATAAAGCAATACTTTAAATTTGCGATGACCACATTTTCAGATTTGGGATGTGTGTAAACTATAAAGATTAATACGATAGCAACTGCAACAACATGAACCTTCAGTGTTAACAGATGAGTCGGACAGAAAAATGACTCCTGTGAGCATCGACACAACCAAGAAACAGGTGAATCAGGAAGTATTAAGGTAGATCAAATATTTAAACTGTACTCCAGCTGTTCAGGAAACCCAGTGTGTCTTGACGCACACATATCACACGCAAGGCTGGATTACCAACCAGGCAAGGTGGGAGCTGCCGAATGCTTCAGGTTCACCGTGTGGAAATTAGCTTTTGGTAATATGATTTGTTGAAAATTTGTTTGCGAATATTGGAATATGCACGACTAAAGCTCAATATCAGCTGACATAATAAGGGCTTTAAGATACTTCACTACCTGATCTACCTGTTGAAGATGTCCCTCCAGACATGCTAACACTTGCAGCATCCATCCCTCGCACCCTTGAATGACTACCAAGCATCGCTCCTCTTACAGCCTCATGATCACAACTGTTTTTGGTTTCACAGCCCTGTGCTCACGTGGTGCATATTCCTACATTCATTAGGAAACTACCACACAGCAAACCGGGGGCCAGGGGCTCAGTTTTACCTCCGGGCAGCCCGAGCAGGTCAATCATACAAATAATGTAAAACTCATCTGACGATGTTTATGTGCAAGACTACAGAGGCAGATTGTTTGGTATTTACAGTGTGATAGCAGCAGCAGGATACTTTCTATTGCCATGTTTGGTAGCTAACATGGTTGTTTCTACAGTCATAACTGTACGATCGTATGGCAGAGTTGTGTTCATTACACAGTTCATTCTGTTGACTAAATATACACATCAGATATTCATTCAAGGCACATTTTCTCCTGAGTTTCCTGAGCACGATACCTGGTGGCGTTTCATGAAACAACCCCTGTTTTATTACCAAAGAACCTCAAGTTGTGTTAATTCATGATTGATGCTGTAAGGTGGAAAGTGTGTACGTCATGTCTGTGGGAAGATGTTTGTGTTAGTTCGGATTAACCAGGTGGTACTCTGGGTTCGATCTTCAGTGAGAGCTCATAGAGGGTGTCTTCATCCATCACTAGCGTCTTATCAAGGAGGAACTGAGTCACCTGGAGGGGACACAGAAGACATTTTACATTTACATTACACTTCTTATTGCACAATTCATTTAAAGGTAGAGCAGCGCTTCATTAGACACACCTTGGGCTGGTGCTCTATCCTGTAAGGTGCTTGCTGGAACTGACGAATCTCACGGATAATGTGAGAAATCTGAAATAGCAGAGACGACGGAGAACGTAATCAGCTGGCTTGTATTCAAAGGTCGTGGTCATTTACGAGACAGATGAGCTGCAGATGAGACATGATTAACTTTGCTGTTGTTGCAGAAACAAGATCAGCTACAGCTAACTAGCTTATTAAGCTAACTGACTGAAAATGCATCGAGCTGACTTTTTAATGTTCTTTTTGACTCTTTTTGAAACAAGAATCCTGTAAAATAAGTCTTAAATATGATGACATACACACAAACATTATATACAGTATAAGCTAAAAGACAGAGGCTAAAGCTAACAGGTCCCAGACAGAAAGTCAACATCCTGAGTAGCTGATGATCTTCGTGGTGTGGTTAGGATGTAGTCTCACGTAGCCACACATGCTCCCAGCGTCTGGCTGAACTCATCGTGATTCTGGTGCAGGGTGAAAAACATTCTGGTGTGTTTGTATTTCTTTTAACCAATCACAATTGTCTTGGACAAGGCTGATGCAAAACAGCATTTGGGGACTTGTTTCGCACATGGGGAGGTGAGTCCTAGCTAAAATGGCCAAATCCCCCTTAAAAGAAACATATTTTTTGTATATCTTTACAACCATTCACAGAATGAACCAGGCACACTTTGTTGCACGATCCAAATCTCCGTCAAAACCGCCATTTTGTTTCTAGCTCGTGCATTGTTGTTGTTGTTGTTTCACATAGAGATGGGGATTTTCAACATGATTAGCATGCACATAGCGAAATAGGAGAATGCTGATACCAACAGAAAAATGTCAAATCAGACTGTTATTTCTCTCTAGCACATTGTGTTTGGATGCTTTGCTTATATAAATATTGTTTTTGGGATGTTTTCACTTTGAACTAAAGTATTTCAGGACGATTAACTAATGTATTTGGCAAAGCTAATGCCACAGTAATGCTAGCTGGAGTTGTGTCAGCCTAACCAAATTCAACAGGACAGGTATGCTAATGCTAGCAACAGAGCTGCTAAAAACACCAAGCAGGGAAATATGACAGAGTGGATGTGCTAGCTGGGAATTAAGCTACTGGTTAATGTAACCCCACAAACTAATGTAGCTCCAGCTAGGTTAATGATGTGCTGCCTGTCCTTGGAAGCAATGCTCAGTTTCTACTGCATGCAGGAGGCTAGTTAGCCTGACAAGGTAACAGCCGCAACTGACCGTGGAACAGGTGGGGGGTTTATTATCATCAACTGGCCCTTAATACGGATAATAAAAGACCTGGAGCAGGGGAAACCTTTATCTTTACCATCCTCATCTTGGAGAAGTTAACCAGGCCCTCCTCCGTGAAGTTGGGTGTCCCCTCCTCAATGAAAGCCAGGTCGGTGAGGTACATGCCCAGGTACGGGACACATGGAGGGTTACAGCTGCACACACATACACACAGTTCAAACATGAGACAGTTTTTAAGGACTGGATTTAAACATTGACCACTCAGTTCCCTTTAAAGAGCAGTATTTACTTTTTCAGTGTCTCTCTGAGGTTCTTAAACCTTCCTTCTGATGACACCGTCTTCTGCAGCCTGTCCATGAGTGCCTTCGTCTAAAAAACACAGAAAAACATCAGAAAGGTTTTGTGTGCAGAGAGTAGTTGACAGGTAAATGAACTGATTCCAACCTGTTTGCAGACTTTTGCCCAGGTTTTCTTCAGCCTGTAGATGGCGCTGCGGTTCAGCGCAGAGGTGATCTCCAGCACTCCGTTGTAGTTGTTGAGGCAGCGGCAGATGTCGGCCACCGCGAGCCACTTCTCTATGGAGCTGGCCCTGGAGCCCACATCGGTATGGGTCATTATCTGTGACGCCACCAGGTTACTCATCTGTGGCGAGAGGTTGGAAGGGAGGCGTCTACGTCACTGACCAAAAGGGATTTCACATCTTGTGTGCAGATATTCTAAACTCAGGTGCCAGTTTATTAGGTACGCCTGTTTAAAGCCGATGTATTCTAATTACATGAACTGCTGCAGCAACAGCAACAGCAACACCTCTCCAACAGTTTCAACACAAACTGAACATTTTAGCCTTCATGAAGGAGGATTTAATGCAGGATGCCCTTCACAATTACCCAAAAATCAAGGCTAACACATTCAGCGGTCCTAAACTCGAAGATGTTCAGTTTTTTAACACATAAAAAACAAAAGGCATCATGCAGTCACATTTGAAAAACTTGACCAATTGAAATTTTGACACCTTTGCTTGATTTTAAAAAAAAATTAAACATGTAAATGTATTCTGTCAACTGAGTAACCGATTAATAGCTTCATTAGCCGTGCAACCCGTTAGCATCAACCCTGGTATAATATGTAAGGGATAATGCCCGACTAGGTGTCCATTATCAGAAATGAATGGACAACGCGGAGGCAATACTGCCCAACCCAACATACTCAGGCACCAGGTAACACGTGACGGAGAGCCTGTTCAGTCTCACATCATTGAAATGCTGGCTGGTTTTCATGATGTACGGAGTCCTCTCTGTCTTGTCGACCTTCATCCAGCCCTGACCGAGGAACTCCCTGCAGGATGAGAGACATCAGCGTCAGACACGGTGTGCAGCCTGTCCACATGTCCTCACCTGCACTGACAAACACCTTCAGTCTATTCACTGCACCGTGGGGGAGGGGAACTAAGTACCAGTTACTCAAGTACTACATTGACATGCAATTTTGGGGTATGTGTGTCTCTACTTTTTATGTGACAAAACATCTGATAAACTTGCAATAAAAAATATGATTGCTATAGATTAAAATACTACAGTTTAAAAGTATACAGTATAAAGTATTCAAAATGAGCTCCACCTCAATCAAGTACAGCAACAACATGCATCATTACTACTTTTACAATAGACACAATACTGGAAGTAGAGGTTGTGAGTCCTTCTTTCACCACAGTCTCACTGTCTACGCTCTACTCAGCATGTTCTCTGTTACGTGTATCAACACAGACAGTACCTGTCAATATATCAATCAACGAATCCATCAATTTATTTTGAACATCTGGCTCATATTTGCACAGTATTTCTTGTAATAGAGTACTTTTTGCCACTGCGCCTGTAGCAGCTGTGTGATAGTTGGTAAATAAATAATAAATAGAGAAATGTTGGTAACGCTCGATCTAACAGAAGCTTAATTACTGAACAATTTCAGTTTTCTGGAATGAAAAATGTAATTCGATAAAACTTGAATATACTTGAAGAACAATATAATATAAACTCAGGTAATTATTCATTTTTAATTGTTAGAAATTGTATAAAAGTTTATTCTTCATATGTTTAATTCTATGTTTGCCCTTTAGCACAGGATGGTGGGTGCTGTAGGGGCTGCAGCTCCCCCTGCTGGCCAGAGTGAAGCACAGTGGAAATAATCATTGTGCCTTTTAAAATAATCTCTGATAAAAAATAATGTTAACAGTTTGGATTCAACTGCT
Organism: Chelmon rostratus; assembly: GCF_017976325.1. Lineage (NCBI taxonomy): Eukaryota > Metazoa > Chordata > Actinopteri > Chaetodontiformes > Chaetodontidae > Chelmon > Chelmon rostratus. Next base: position 20,303,619 of record NC_055676.1, on the reverse strand, counting down.
TCAACCAATTATTCTGTTGTGGTTTAAGTCTCATGAACACAGAATTTATTTTCTCAGTAATTATCACTAAATTCTGTTGCTCTCTCTCGGTTCTTCTTGGCTGTGTCTGGTGTTGGCCTGTGGGTGTCCGAGGTGAATCCTGTACTGGATCATGTACTCACTCATAGGGAATACTCCTGAACACGATGTGATCCAGCAGTGTGATCTGCTCTGCCAGTTCCATGGCTGACAGAGACTCAAAACACTCTGCCTTTGGACTCTCCGCCTGGAAAAACACACCAACAGTCTGTAGTACAGAATTTCACAGAGCTGTTCCAAGGATCCACACAGACACAAAGTCAACTCCACGTACTGGGAATCCACCTACGACTGCAGGACTGGGTGGTCACAGAATTCACCACGACACACGGTAGCTACTGTACAGCTGGCGGGCTTCATGCAAACATTATTCTTACCACGATGAAGTGTAGCAGGGGACAGCTTTTCTGTTCCATAACCAGGAGATATTATTATTATTTCAGCTACTGCTTTGAGTTCAAATTAAAGTCCCTTGTGTTAAGTGTTTTGTGATGATAACAGGTGGTGATACTGACCATCTGGAGGATGTCTTCTATCTTCAGCTGAGCATCATCTTGTTCTTCTTGAGAAAGGGCACTGAAGAGCAAAGACAACGTGTCCGTAGTTCAGGTACGACTGTAGCAGCGCTGGTATTCACGTGTGGAGTCTTCAGCTTTAAGTTAATTTTTAATTTCATAATGGTTGTGTTTCATATACATAGATACATTTAAATATCTCTAGTAAAATGTATAACACTTGTCCCCTTTAAAAGTAGTATACAAACATTTAATAAATGATTTCTAACATACTTTAATGTAGCTGTTTGCAGCAATAAGGACATTTTAAGTGTTTATTAAAGTACAGTTCAAAAGTTCAAAAGTTCAAAAAAAAAAAAATGTCCAGAAAACTCAAGAACTGAAGTTCTTCCTTGTTTTGAAAATTCAGCGGTTTCATGTAATGAAATCAATGTGGGGAAAACCAGAAATGTATAATATTAAATATGTTGGATGTGTAACAAGTGACAATAAACAAGATGTGTCAATAATAAGTTAACTTTGGAAGAATCCTCCCAATAACTTCACAGTAGACATTAATCTTGTTTATAAATTCTGTGGCCCCCAAAATTTTTTAGGTTGATGGTAGGTAGGAATGATGGATGGATGGATGGATGACGGGTGGATGATAGGTGGATGGATGATGGATTAATGAATGGGTGATGGATGGATGAATGAATGAATGGATGATGGGTGGATGATAGGTGGATGTATGATGGATGGAATGGACGAATCGATGGATGGATGAATGGATGGATGATGGGTGGATGATGGGTGGATGGATGATGGATAGATGTATGATGGGTGGATGGATGATGGGTGGATGATGGATGAATGAATGAATGGATGATAGGTGGATGATGGATGGATGAATGAATGGATGATAGGTGGATGGATGAATGAATGGATGGTGGATAGATGAATTAATGAATGGATGGATGAATGGATGGATGAATGAATGGATGATGGATGGATGGATGAATGAATGGATGAATGAACGGATGATGGGTGGATGATAGGTGGATGGATGAATGGATGGATGAATGAACAGATGATGGGTGGGTGATGGATGGATGAATGAACGGATGATGGGTGGATGATAGGTGGATGGATGAATGAATGGATGGTGGATAGATGAATTAATGAATGGATGGATGAATGAATGGATGAATGAATGGATGAATGAATAGATGATGGGTGGATGATAGGTGGATGGATGAATGGATGGATGAATGAACAGATGATGGGTGGGTGATGGATGGATGAATGAACGGATGATGGGTGGATGATAGGTGGATGGATGGTGTGTTTGTGCAGAGTCTCGTTGCACCTTAATATGTTCGTCGTTGCTTTCCTCTCCTGTGGCAGCAGGTCTGGATCTCGTAGCACCTCTTCCAGGAGACCGATGACCCCCATCTTCAGATCACCGTTCATGTCAAAGTCCTGATGGATGAAAACATTTATACACGTTTACAGCTGAGTCACGGGTGGAGATTATACTCCTGGTATTACAGGATCAATGATGAGGGTAAAACTACCAAAATCTGTTTCAAAATTCAGTAATTTTTGTAGGATGATAAAGATTTTCCTGATTTTAAAGTAAGTTTTTCAAAGATATTCAATTTTTTCAAGAAAAATCTCAATGGTTTTGTTAACAGACTAACTGCTGCTGAGTCCACATATTCTCATATTACCCACATGGACCCAGAAGAGTGTTCATCAATAGACCCAAACACTAAATGTTCACTTTTCAGGCTTCAGCGTCCACGTACAGAAATAGCATCTTATATAATCTCCAATGAAACCGTTAGTCCTTTAAGTGTCCCCGGGGACGATGCTGACCTTTCTGCATGCTTCCTGGCTGGGAGAAAAGACATGCAGAGCAAAGAGCACCTCCATCAGGGAGGAGAGTGACACACAGGAGGTGATGGAGAGGAAAACACACATTACAACACACTCTTTCAGGTGGGCTGAAAGTGTCCTGTCCAGGTTCAGGTCTTCTGGAAACTTTCAAGGCTGCTTCAAGGACGCATGGAAACATTTGTTCATGAACTCATGAGACTTTACAGGTATTGGACTCACCTGGGAGTGCTTGGAAACCCAGTGTCGCAGCACGTTGAGGACTCTGTTGGTAGCGGCTCTCCGGATGATGAATTCTTTGTCACAGGCTTTCTCAGAATTACTAAATCCTAGGAGAAACAAAGGATTCGGCCAACAATTTTAAAAATGTCTGAGGTCGTTCTTGCCCTTTAGCTACCTGTGAATTTACAAGTTCCCTCCCACAGCTGTGTGTCGTTTGACCTTCGTGGCTTGCCGTGCTCACCCTGGGAGCTGCTGTGTCCAGCAGCAGCGGTGGCGATCGCGAACGCTGAAGCCGGTGACATCGTACAGCGAGAGTTCTCCCCTGACGTGACTGAGGGAACCAGAGACATTAAAAGACGTGCCTGCAGTGTATACACACACTGTCACTGTGTATAATGTGTGTGTGTGTGCACGCTGTACCTCCGGTCTGTCTGTAGCGGAGATGCCGCGGCGTTGAAGGTGAGCGGCAGGGAGACATGTCGCCCGGCTCGCTGCTGGCCGGTGATTCAGGAATAAATTTGTCCAGAGATACTGACTCCAGGACAGCTGTTAGGGGAAAGAAGGCCACACCTCAAACATGCACATCTGTGACATGATGCGACACAAGCTCGTATTCTCGTCCTGAACCTCTTTTACTGCTTTTCTGTGAGGTCCGACTCAAACTCTGTGTTCACAGGACGAACTTGTATCAACACCCCTAAAATTGCGTTGGAGGTCCTGAATACAGCAGACAACAACAGGTCAGCACAGCAGAGACTCACTGTGACTGAAATAAAGAGTTAAAGTTAAAGTTATCAGCCTGCACTAATGTTGAACTGTCGGTTTGTGAAGGATGTTCCTGCTGACAGATTGATTTTTGTAATGTGGTTTTAATTTAGCCGATTTCTCCAACATAACTCCAAATTCATTCATATTAAGGCGTTCTCACTCTTCACTTGTTTCATCTCTTCGTGGCTCGTATGTCTGGACTGCTGGTAAATTTCGTTCATACCAGCAAATTGGTGAATGATGCAAATCGTCTTAAATCACTAAAATGTGCCACTTCAGTACAAATCTGTTCATATGACGCTCAATATGATGCATTAAACCTGATCCAAATTATTTTTTTAACCACTTGGGAGCAGAAACGCGTACGTAAACGTATTATCATCTCATAACATTGATGTTTTGTGTGAACAAATAATTGTCTATTTACACATCCAGCAGACACGGAGCACCATTAGCATGAGTTCAGAGTCCTGATTCACTTTTCTTTTAGCTCCGCTTTGGAAATATCTGCGCCTTCAGCTGCTAGCTGCTAATCGCTAACTTCATCTGAGCAGGAACAACTCTACAGGTGCTGAAAACAGCTGCTTTCTGCAGCTGGAAACCAGGTCGATGAGAGCTAAAACATGGTAAATGCTAAAACAGTCAGTACAGCCGAGTCAGGTGACACCTCTCGCGTTATACAGTCATGTGATCCATTCTTTGTAAAAAAAAACAAAAACAAAAAACATACTGATTAGTGCAGCTTTAAGTTCTGCATTCAGCCAGTTTTAAAGTTAAACCAAATACATACTGTACATACATACATGACAACACACAACACATACATTCATTCCAAATGTGACCTAAAAATACTGCGTCAACAGTCTAACCCGTGAATGAGCGTTCATGTTGTCCATGTGCGTCTGTGGCCTTCTGGGTCACGAGCTGCTGTGTTTTGGGTGTTATTGGAGGGCTCTCCACTTCACCCATTCAATATGTCATTTTCCTCTTAGGAGGCACTCTGGCTGCCACGTAAGAGCTCCATTTATCTCTTCATTTTCTTTCTCTCCTCCCCAATTTGCTGTCAGAGATTTTCTGACCTAGCGCTCCGCCGCTGTTTTTATATAGTGAACAAGCTGTCAGCTGGAGCCAGATGGTGATCTAAGAGCATGATTATTCCTCCGTTGGGTAATGGTGACCCATTTATGTGTCTCACTCCCTCGTCTGTTTGGGTTGGCAGGCCACAATCAGCGATGTGTCGGAGTCAAGGATAATATTAGTAATAAATAAATCATATTCGTGCTGGAAGAATCTGAAAAACAGTTTGTAAAGCACATTTCGTAACAGTACACCAGCGTGTGTGAGTCGACACTGAGGTGTGTGCCCACACATGTGCTGATGCTCATACGGGGCTGACAGAGTGTGAATCATATGCTTTTGTGTTCCGGCTACATACCCCTGCGGATGCTGCGCCTCAGCTTCCCACAGAAGGCGTCGAGGCGAGGCAGCTCTCCGCTGACGTCCTCCCCTGCAGCTGGGCTCGGCTCTGGGGAGCCGGGCCCACGGCTGAGGTCCAGCGGGGCCTTGGTGCAGATGGGGGGCGGGGAGGACACCCCGGAGGCCTGGGGGAGGCTGGGAGAGCGCGTGGCGGTGGGCGGAGGGGAGGAGAAGCCAGAGGGGGGCCTGGTCGAGCCAGGGGGAGGGGAGGAGATGGAGGGACTGTGGCTGGAGGTGGGGGAGTTGGCTGCAGAGGAGGAGGGGGTGGTGGACAGGTCCAGGGCTCCTGCTTTCCCACTGATCGGGGAACTGAGGGAGAGCTTGCGGCAGTGGACGGGGGAGGAGGTGCGAGAGGGGATGGAGAGAGGAGGAGGGGAGGAGAACTTGCGGCACAGCCTTGGGGATTTGTTGTTCAGGGGGTCGGTTCCCCACGAGCCCTGGTTGGTGGCGAAGAAGAGCTCCAGAGACCTGAGGGACAGGAGAAGAGCTGATCTGCAGATCTGTCTCTGACAAATGTGGCTACAAGTGAATCAGCAGTCCTGCTGACGGGATTTACTTGGACTGGTCCAGTGCAAGCTGTGTGATCTTCAGACTGTAGTCAGGACAGAGGGACATGATGGACAGACGATCACATGAATGCTGCTCGATCCTGGGACAGTGACAGGAAGAGGAGGAGGACGAGTGCATGGCAGGGATGAAAAAAGGAAGAATGAGGAAATGGAAAGATGGAGTGAATGTATGAGCCATGAGTGGGTCTGTTGTATGAGAGGAGAGAGGAGGACGATGACGACGTGCACATGAGTGACATGTACCTGACAGGTATGGAGGTGAACGGCTTCTTGTAGATGTCGGCCAGCTTGTCGATGACCACGGCAGCGGTGGTGAAGATCCTGTACGTGTGGAGGAAGGTGTTGAGGAAGTCTATGGAGAGGAACCTCAGGTCTGTCAGCCGCTCCAGCAGACGCTCCACGCTGGCGTATCGGATCTGCGGGACTTTGCAGGAGTTGAGCGTCTTGCTGAAGCAAATGTCGACGTCATCTTTGTGCAGCCGAGCATCAGACCTGAGAGACAAACATGTTAAATCACTATGTTCAGTCAAAGGACGAGGCTGCAAGTGTTTCATTGTCTTCTTCTTGTCAATAAACCACAAGAAAGACTAAAACATGTTAGTCTGTTTCTCAATGCTGACCGACTTCCTGTTTGTGGCTCTAAGCTCATTGGTTCCTACTACAGCTGCTAACTGTAGTTTAATCAAACGAACAGGAGGAAATAGAGCATTTGTTGGGACTATTTTCAGCGGCGGATTAATCCACATTGTGTGCTGCAGCGAGTGTTTGTGGCAGCAGGACGGTGTGTGTGGGACTGAGTCAGTGTATGTGTTCATGGTAACGAAGGAACATGTCAGCCAGAGCATCAGTGTGACTCACTGATGTGTTTTTAATACATTTTGGACAACAATGGAGCTCTATGGCTCAGAGGAAGAAGATCTATCAATGGCGGATACATTCACTGTTGGTTTTGGTGTTTTCATGGGATTTGTAGATATTAAGAAAAATGTTATGAGAGTTATCCTTTAAATCATCAAAATGTTATAAAATAGATGGTTGTAATGCTAAAAAAACACACACATTTAACTCAGTTTTGAGTTTCATTACACTTGTTAACTGTCCTGTTTGTTGACAATGGGACAAAAATCCAAAGAGATTATAAAACCTATATATAATTCTTCCTTTTCTATACGCGCCTCAGACCATCAGAAATCCTTGTCTCTTACTTGATCATGTGTGGCACAGAAACTTTGGAGTTCTCCTCAAACACGCTGGTCATCAGGCCGTTACATCGGATGTTATCAATGCACTGAAGCAGAGAGCAGAGAAACACTCGGTTCAGCTCAGACCACCACGCCGATCCTCTGACGCAGCTTTAAACGGTCACACTCACCTGGCTGATGTCGCTGGTCCACGCTGCCTTTTCTTGGCGAGACGGAGCCAAGAGGACAACAGAGAAGGACTGGCCGTCAGGAGGCTCCACCACTATCTTAAACTCCAGGTGGCTGAAGCCTTGACCTGCTGCGTTGTCTGCAAAGGTGAACACGCGGTCCACGTCTCAGTTAACAGCAACCGTTAAGGAACAGGACGTCTGCGTTTGATATGATCTGGTGTAAAGATACTCACAGTCCTCGTCGCTGGCATCGAGTTCTTCAATGAGCGTACACTCGATCAGAGACAACGCTCCTCCTTGCTGTTAAGGGAAGTCAGATTTTTAGATTCTTTTCACTCAAGCTGTGGGGAGACGTTTTGGGAGTAAAAGGCTTATTTTGCTTAATCAAAACTGGTGGTAAACCTGTGTCCATCGGGATTTTGGGAGACTCTGTTATGCTTGTTTGCTTCAGAGATGCCGACTGGTACACCAGCTGGAATACTTTCTGACTTTCCGCCTATTTGGTCTCGAATTGACTCATTACAGTTTAACAAAACCTTATTTGTATTCATCCACGTTCAGACAAACAAATATTTAGCTTCTGACAGAAATCTGAGAAACACTCGTCTTAGAAACTCATTTAATAATCAGCTTATTTCATTCATAAATAACCATACATGTGATTATGATTGATTATACTTGATAAATTTAATAAAGGCAGCAGCAGATTGTTTATATGATTCAGCATGAATGCATAAAAGTACTAGTTTCCTTATTTTATCATTTTAGACCCTTAACATCGTCCTTTTAATATCCTTACAGCAACTTAGACCATATCTGATACTTTACAATGAGCTTTATTACAGTATTTTAAAATATTCCCTGTAATATTTCTCAATATTGTATTTAAGGCACGTGAGTTTATGAACATTCAACTTTCAAAAAGTTTAAATGTATTACACAGGAACATAAGTCCTGTTGTAGCTGCAGCATTAAGTGAGCTTTTCTTTCATAACAGAGCATACTGTTTGTCTTTTCGTCATGAACTGAATAACATTTGTTTTATGAGAATTAATGACAGATGAAGAGTAAAACAGAAACTTGCATTGATGCAAGTCAGGATGATTATTAACTCCACTGCAGCTGGATGGATATGTGTGGACAGGTGAGGCTGACCTTGAGCAAGTGAAGCTTTCCTCCAGATGTTCGAGTGCAGATGAGGAAGTGTTTGGTAAACAAGAAGCACTGTCGCTCTCCTTCCTTCCTCAGCGAGAGGGAGCCCAGGCGGACCTTACTGAGCATCCCCCGCTCACTGCTGGACGGCAGCTGGACGAGGGAGCCTGGCCATGGAGTCACAGTCAGGAGTGAGAGAGGCGACGGAGCAAAAGAGGCGGGCGGGCAGGTGTGGTGGAGGAAGCTCACCTTGTCTGACGAAGGTCTGACTTGTGTCTAGCAGGATGTCGCAGCCCTCCACGATCATCCTCTCTATGGCCAGATTCTTCCTGATGTTCTCGGTGTCACTCACCTCATCATGCATCATCCTGACAACACGGCCAATCATCGTTAGCGCCCACACTATCGCCATCCTTCACTGCACACCTGTGAAACGTGCACATACTCACTTCGACAGCTCCTCCAGTTTGGATTTGGCAAATTCCAGACTCTTACGCTCCACATGCTCATGAGGTGTGTGTGCCAGCAGCTCATGGAGAGTGATGATGTATCGCGGAATCTAAAACACAGAATAAAAGCACAGTTTATATATCTATAAAAAGATGAGACGTTTGGCTGAAGCTGCTTTTTCTTAAAACATCGGCGGATGTTTGAAGTTTGTACGTGGAAGCGGGAACGCTACCTGGAACATGGGATACGTGAGGAACGTCTCCAACATCCGGCCCTCACAAGCAGCGTTGGACTCGTACTGTTTCAGCAGTTTGTCAAAGTCTCTGTTCTGCTTGCAGTTTGCCAGGACCTGCAGGCTGTACTGGTGGTTACGCACAAACTCCTGGTAAATGTTCAGCATCGGCAGCAGGATGTCAAACAGGTCCGCTGGGTGAGAAAAAGAAAACCTTGAGATAATAAAGCAATTGGTGACCATTAGCATTTAGCTCAAAGCACCACTGCGTCACGTCTCTGCTGAGACTTTACAGAAACCATATTGTTGCTTGGGAGGTTGGAATAAGGGAAATCAGTCTAAAATGATTCCAAAAAGATCTGCAGTAACGTAATAGATGTGCAAACCGTAAATAATCAGCTAAAACATGCATGATGATCTGTATGAACAGACATGACTGTAAGCTCTGCAGTCCTCACCCAGAACGAGCGTGGGCCAGTTAGCGATCCGAGCTTTCAGACCTTGATGGAAGATCTCATGGAGAAACATGATGGTCTCACTGGAGAGACAGAGAACTGGTCTCAAATCACTCTAAATCAGTTTCCTTCGGTAACTACAGACTAGTGCAAGAAATTCGGCGTTAAACACACTGAAAAGAAGATGATTGCACCTGTTGAGGAAAATGCTGCTGACGTCATCGTGGCTGATGGGAGGTTTCTTGGAGCTGGCCGCCATGCGGAGCGGCCTGAGGAAACAGTTCACCAGGATGGAGAGCTGGTGGACGTATTCTGTCTCTGTTTCCACCATGTTGAAGACGATCTGGTTCCGTTTTCTCATGCTTTCGGCATGGGGGGAACAGATGTAGTCCTGGACGATGATCTTCCACTTCCTCCGGCACAGCCAGCCACGCATGAAGCTTTGCACCTGCACGGCCAGAGCACACTAGGTGTCTCCCTTCGGTCTTTTTTTTTTCTTTGCTCCACGTTATTCTGTGAAACCGACAATTTACCTTTTTGATCTTTTTAATATCTGGGTCTTCCTCCTCTTGGTTGCTCTGGTAAGGCTGCATCCTCTCCTTGGTTTTGTTCAACACTACAATCTGACACAACAACAGTCTCCATGTGAATATGCTGGCACAGAGGTTAAAATATTCATGAAACCACTTTGGAGTTTCAGAAAAACAAAGGTCTCATTGCATGATAAGGAATTAAAGGTCTGGAGTCACTGGAGCCCTGCTGGGCTTTAATTTAAGAGACACACACTCTGAACTCGAGTGTTTTCCCATCATGCCAGAAGCATTTGCATGCTTTGATCTGCATGTGCTCCATCTGAGCGCCCGTGCACATGCACGCGTGCCTGACAGTGTGTGGATTTATGTACGCATGCACACGCAGATGTGGACGCACTCATGCATACCTCAGCTTTTAGCCTCTCGATCTCAGTGTCCTGGTCCTCCAGCTGAGTGCGAAGCTGATTGGCTGCCACCTTCTCGGTCTCCATGATCTGGACCAGGTGGATGTACTTCTGCATCAGGATCTCGCGCTCGATGATGATGTCAGAGTAACTAAGGGGAGCATGGGAGAAGCACAGGAGCAGCGTTTGAAGACAAGTGGGCGAGCTCGAGACAAAATCAGAGCTTCATCTGACAGTTCACGTCGGTCACAAGCTGGAGCTCGACCCGACATTATGTGTACATGCATGCAGCATGCAGTAACATGCAGGTGGTGCGACGAGCATCATGTTTTCGTACTGAACGTTCAGCTGAAAAGAGGAAAAACAGCGACAGAGAGGCAGCGAGCACAGAAATAGAGGTCGAGCGGCGAGATCAAGTCTGTGATGTAACCAGTGTAGCAATACAGCACCAGTGTGACCTAAATGTGAACCGCTGCGAGCAGAACACGTCCACACACACACACACACACACACAGACACAGACACACATACACACATACACACACACACACAGATGTTAAGACAAAATGGGATAACACGTGGTAGTTATGTCAAATGTGGATCAGCACAAAAAGCAGAAAACAGAAAAACTGTTTGAGTCTCGGGCAAGTTATTAATTCCTGAGAGGTGTAGAATTAGTGTATGTTGAATATGCAGGACTCTCAGCTGCGTGTTTGAAAATGAGAGGCTGTATTAGCAAAGATCAAACTGAAAAATTATTCAGATCCAAGTTGAGTAAAAGTACAGCAGTACTCTCAGCTTCATGCAGTAAAAGTACTGTCTGTGCAGTAAGATGTTTCCTGTCATTCTATGAGAAGTTATTAGATTGTTGATACTGAAGCATCATTTTTAGAGCAGCATTTTACTGTTGGAGCTGCTGCAGGTGGAGCTGCTTTCAACTCAGCATATACAGTGAGCTAGATAGCCCAACCTGGGGGTCAGGCCCCTCCAAAGGGTCACCAGATAAATCTGAGGGGTCATTAAATGAATAATGGGAGCCTTTCGTATTTATTTTCTGAACTTCTGCTTTTTGGGCTTTTTTTTGGGACCACAGTCAAAAAGGTCGAGGCTTTAAGAACGGAATCATGTTCTTAACATAAGATTTTAATCTGAAGCAACTATCGCTGTCGGATGAACAAAATGGAGTAAAAACATTCCCTCCAAAATGCAGTGGAGTAGAAGTATTAGGTAGCATATGATAGGAATAATCTAGCAAAGCACAAGTACCTCAAAACTGTAATCAAGCACAGTGCCATTCATTGCAAATGAAACATTAAAAGCATGTTACCTGGCCTGCTGGATGAACTCCACCCACTCATTACAGTCCGACTCCTCCTCTGTCCGGAGCTCCAGAGGTTTCTGTCCATCGTGGCCAAAGACGACCAGGAAGTAATGCTGCAGATTCAGATCAATAATACAAAACATAATCAACAAAGACACGATGAGGACAGATTAAGATAAAACCTTGGGGGGCAGCCGGCGGAGGGTCACAAGGTTCGATTCCCCCCACCAGACTGGCAGAAAAACTTGGGTGTGGTGGAGTATCCCCTCCCCCTCTCATTAGCCGGCTGATGTGCCCTTGAGCAAGGCACTTAACCCCCCCATATGCTCCCCGGGCGCCTGACGCGGCAGCCCACTGCTCCTGTGTGTTCACTGCATGTTGCATGTGCATGTGTGTGTTTACAGTGATGGGTGAAATGCAGAGAATAATTTCCCAGTTTGGGATTAATAAAGTGAATAAAATTTAGAAAAAAAAAAAAATAATGATCCCTGAGGGGAAGTCCTCAAACTACCCAGCAGTACATAAAGTTATTCAAATGAGCTCCACAGTCATCAATCAGTAACATAATAGATGTGACTCTGAAATGGGGAGTTTCTGCATAATGAGCATATTCCAATATTTCTGTACTTTCAGAATAAAGCAGAGGGATTATACCTTTTTGTACATAAGCCTCTCTCTGTGTGTACATAATGTGATGAGGTCTAACTCAGCAGAATGACTCATTAAAGGGAAAGTGAAGGAGAGACTTTGGTACCAGGTGTCATTTATCCATCGTCACTGTAACGACAGCTGCAGTTTTCTCCTCCATCACTCAGTCGAGTCCATTTAGACACTGAACAGAAGCCGAAACATCCACAACACCAACAGAAACACGTAAATCAATGGCTCTGACTCACATGAACGTTTACTACAAGAGAACAAAGCAGTGCTAATGTCAACATTTCAGTCCTGGCATCATGTTCAGTGACGATCGATGCTTCCTGCATCACTCTGCCCACTTTAAACTTGATGCTTGCAGATCAGCATGTGACCACATCAACACATGCAGAACTTCGTATTTGTAAGAGCAAATATTTAGCGCATCTTTGTCGATCAGTAGCTTTCAGCTTTGACTGACAGTCATCAGATCAGCTGTGACTCACAGTACGTTACTCTCTCCTTAAAGGTGCTCGAACATAATCTGATCATAATCTGACAACCCTGTCACACACGGCTGCCTGCTGAGCCGTTTGTACAGGCCCAGCTTAGTCTGAACTGAACGCAACAGCTTGAACCAGCGACAGACTGAACAAACCACCGAGCAGAAATCAGTTCAGACGTCCTGGCAGCATCGCAGTGATGCACTGCCAGCTACAGGGAGGTACTGATACTCTCAATTGAACCCTGTTTTTGCCTACATTTAGCAAATCAGTGCCATTGAAAGTCAGCTGAATTAGCTGTTAGCAGTTTGCAGCGCACACATGGATGTTCAGACAACTATCAGGGAAGTTCTGAAGCATCTTCTTTCTTTGATTTCTGCGCAGATTTATGGTCGTCGCTCTCGATGAACATCACAGATAACGATATCCTCAGGAAGTGGAAGTCACACTGGAGCTAAAAATACATGTTTCGTGTCTGCGTGGTAAGATTTGACTGATTTCTGACTCAAATTCACCTCACGCACCGTCTTTGCCTCCCCTTCAGCTCTCCTGTTAGTCCTTGGGAGGCTTTCTCTTTAGACAGCTGAATGTCAGTGTCTAGACCACATCCCATAATGTCCTGATGGTTAAAATGCTTTCCTGAAGTTAAATGAACAAGGAGCAGAGAATATTTTGTTCCCCTCTTCCCCCTGATAATCAGTCTGATCATTGGTTCATTAACTGTAGTGGATCTCGTCTGAACTGTCATTAATAAAACAGACACTTTGGTTTTGGAACGAATATATGATTTGATTCAGGATCATCGCTAACTGTTAACTTCCTGAGGACGCTCCTGATCAGGAGGTTACATCCTCCACGAGGCCACGAGGCCTCTGGGTCATTAACCTACATGGCCGCCATGTCTTCGCAGCACCACGTCCTCCCACTCTGTCAAAACACATTAACAGCGACGAGCCGTCGCGTGGCTGCACATCAGATCACCTCCAGCATCGCTGCACCAATATCAATGATCTAATTAGGTGATTTACATGAGTGGCTCTGACAAGTGTTTGGACAGTCAAACGATAACGCTGAGAAATGACGTCACCTTCCGAACAAACGCGAAGCAACACGGAAACACGTTCATCTCAGAAAAATATAAGCATGAATCTCCAAGACGCTGCAACAAAAAAGCATCATGACAACCTGACCTGACAGTTTTCTTTTCAAGACTTTTAAAAAAGAGTGAATTTAGGGTCAGAACTGACAAAAAATCAGTGAGATCTTTTCTACTCGAATCCTTATTTGGCAAAAATTGAGATTCCTAAATTGATGCATGAATTCTACTGGGCGCAAAAGCCCGCACTGCATCTGTGATGCGTCCGTTGGGGCTGACTGCTGCCATTCAACGCGTGCAAGTCCACCGGGCGCATTTCAGAAGCGACTCTCATTCTGCGCAAAGCAGATCGAAACAGGAAGTCTGACACAGAATCAAAATAAAAGCCCCTGTTCAGACTCCTGATCGTACAAAGCCTGCTGACCCACAGCAGTATGAAGGAAACATGCTTCTGGATGGAGTCAAGCCAAACCACCACAGAAAGATCCCAACAGGAAGAAGATATCTGCAGCTCAAACTTCATAAATAACAACGGAAGATTAAAGCTGACATTTATTCTTGAAACCAAACGTGTAATAATGATGACAAAGTCGGAGAATTAGATCTTTTCAGGTGATGCAACAAACTGCTGCGTTTTAATAGTTCAGTAAAACTTCTGCCAGCTGTCACTGATAAACTTTCAAGACTTGTTCGAAGAAATGAAGTGATTGTTAATTAATTATGATCAACATCTCCTGCTGCAATATTTAGGCTCAACGGAGACTTCAGTCATTTTAATCCTCCATCCTGTTCAGGCCATATTCATATTCATGCGTGAATACACTCCTAAAGCTTGTACATTATAGCAACAACAGAAACGGATGTACCGACCATTTGTGTTTATTTCTGACTTTCTTTTTTAAGCGGAAGACAATGGATGGATGGATGGATTTATCAGCAGACTCTAAGAGAAAAGTAAACAGGAGAGATGCTGCGAGCCGAACGAAAGGCCTCCAAAAAACAAGATAACATTTGTTCCCATTTGTTTACTGCTGACTCTCAACAACTACTGTAGTCTTTAAAATTTTAAATCCTAAATATATGACATATGTTAGACAGATAGAACAGATATTTAAATTATTATATTTTCAAATTTTTCTGCTGATAAATGGACATTTGTTCGGTGTTTTCGGACTTTTTGCTGACTGAAACAAAGTAAAACAAAGCCAAACACTGACGGCGGTGCTTTGCTGCATATTTATTCTTACGTCTGAAAGTATGCGTGGCTTCGAGGCTGCCTCGGGGGGGAAAGTAGGCCTGTATAGTAATGATGTAACGATAAGCGGGTGAGAGACACTTGCTAGCGTGTGCCGGCTACGGACCAGAGAGAGGCTTAAGGGCTTGTGTGTGTGTGTGTGTGTGTGTGTTGGGGGGTTTACATAACCATGGAGGCTTGTACGGCTCCTCGCATTGCTAATGCGGCTTCCCCGGCCACAAGCCTGCTTTAAGCTGGAGGATAACAATGAGAGACAGACAGACAGGGAGACAGACGGGGGGAGAGCGACAGACAGAGGCAGCTTGGAGGCCGGCCGTGCACTCAGCATCACGTACAGTCGCTGAACTCAGCTCGTCCGTCTGCCCTGCACAGACGCCAACATGAGAGCCGATACCTGCAGCCAGCTCTCAGCATCACTTACACAACAACGCGACGATGTCGCTGTGCTTCATCGTTCGCTTCATGGACTTCATGGACAGTGTGGACTCGCTCAGCTGGACTACTGTTAATTCAGCTTCTGCCACAATGAATCCTTTGCTAGATTCTTCTTTGGATCCGTATCCTCTTTTATTTCCTGTTTTTAAGCGTCGGCTTTAAAAGGAGACACAGGTGCCATTTAGTTCAAGCCCATGCATCATCCCTCCTCACTATAGCTGTGACTTATGTTTGATCTGAGTGAGGCCAAACATCTCATCCCACATGTGATTAAAGACTGCTTTCTAAAACGTGCACCTTCCAGGAATACATATGTAAAAGAAAAAAAAAAATTCATGATGACTGAGTTTTCTTACATGCAGGAATAAGTTAAATGTGTTAAATGTGAGCAGCAAACTCCATCAAGCTGTTCTTTAAGTGTTGTGCAGTTCCCAGTAAAAAATGCTTTAGAAAAAAAAATGGAAATTATTTCTGTGTCGTTCAAACAGCACATTGATTTGTTTTTTTGCTTCCAGCCGCCTGTTTTTGTGCTCATCTTCACTTTAAGCATTAAAAAACCTGGAAGAAACACATAAAATTAAAATAAAAAAATCGAAAAAGGAGTATTTCCTGTTGGCTGAGGTGGAAAAGTTAAGCGACAAGGAGGCTGCAACCTTCCTCACGTTCGTACATGAAACTAACAGAAATCTCATGTTTCCGTCATGTTTTCTACATTTTTTGCTGCAATTTAACGTTTGACTGGCGCTCTTTTAACGCCGTCCTCACATCGCTTCCTCGACTGAAAATGAGCTCCACCAGCTGTTTATCTCCATGAATCCACTCCTGATATTCACAGCGGCACGAAAATCTGATTTTCTTTGCTGATTTGATGAAATTCTGCTAAAATGTGAGTCAGACCTGGACCATTTCTGTGGTTATTTTGCAGCACGTGTTGCTGGATTGGACGGCAGTGTCGGCCGCTTTCCTATGGTGATCCCCTGATTTCTTTGAACGTCAGCAGCAGGTCAAAGTTTCCACTTATCTAATGAAACATCAACATTTCCAGGATGGATTAACACAGACATTTGTGCAGATGTTCATGGTCCCCAGGGGGTGAATTCCAGTAACTCTGGTGATCCCCTGACTTTTAATCTTTGTTTCTCTGTCAGTTAGTAAAACAGATGAAAAGACTCGAATCTCTCCTGCAGATAAGCCAAACTCGCTGCTCGAGTGTCTCATTCTGGAGCTTCACGCCATGATTGAACCTGAGAGTGGAGATCTTTGAGTTTGAAGCGTGTTAGAAATGAAGCATGGTGGTGCTCCAGAGACGCTCTGGCCTGCAAATCATATTCCCCTGCTAAAAATACCAGTCCAACTGAAATCATTCTGACATCGTCTGTCAAAACAGCCCAGTTTTTCTCCTTTATTGTTGTGTTCAAAGCTTATCAAGTTTGCCTAAATGTTTGATTCTTGTTTTTATTGACCTTCGCGCACAGAGAACGAACAGCGGCCACTTTATAACCACGCCGCTTCCCCCCACGTACGACTGTAAACTGGCTGTGAACGCTTTTAATTTATTTATTGTTTCGTTCTTATGTAACTTGACAGGACAGCGATGCACTTGTGCTGCTTAACAATGCATTTCTTCAACCTAATGAGGCCAACGTATAACTTCAAGGAAAGAATTGTGACAACATGCACGCGCAAACAGAACAGTTTGCAGTTTGAACAGTTTGAGAAACTCAGTGATTTTACGAGTTATTTGGCGTCTGTTGCACACGTATTACACTCAGAGAAAGGCAGACAGATCCCACTCACAGTATAGTAAACTTCCATGCCATGAACAGCACAGGTAGCAGCAGTGTGCACTGGACTCTGTGTGTGAGGTGCACTTGTGTTGACTTGATATTCAGACAGTGACTGCAGGCAAAAGGACCAGCAAGGATGCTATTCTTAGTCGAGCACAGCAGCATCCCAGAGCAGCACCACATGTTAGCCACAAACTCAGATACAGACGGCATTACGTGCTCACAGTCAGTTCTGCACAGCCCTGCTTTAATATCCAGAAATATATAATGAGAGTTAACGTATCCAGATCAGCAGCACTGAAGGGGCTGTTAGCTACGCCGGACTCGGCTGGTCGCTTTAAATGTCGTCAGTTATTAGACCGAAGCTGCGAATTTACCTTCATCGTCACTTCAACAGACTCCAGCTAAGATGGAAGAATGCTTTTCAGAGAGCGATCGAGTCTGGAGACTAACACGTGAAGACTCGGCACAATAACCACAGGCCTGTAATTCACTGAGCTGCATCAGCTTTGAGCTCGGCTTACTGCACGTTTCCACCTCATCAGGCAGCAAATCACAGCGGTAAATGTTATTATCACTCAGTCCTGTTCAGATCTGATAGCCTACTTAACTCATCTTAGACTAATCTAATGGCGGGGGATGTTACAAACAGCGTGTTCACAGGTTAAACACAGCCTGTCCAGGTGGGGTCTGTCAGGAACGGCCCTCGTAGACCAATGTGTTACCATTAAATATGTTTGGCTGTTATTTGCTTCCATCAGTAAAAACACCTCTAATTAGAATTATTATAATTATTAAAGGGATGAATGATAAAAGCAGCTTTAAGAGGATGAGACTGTGCTCAGCAGAACAAAAGAACACAGAAGCATATTCAGTATGCTGAGATCAATATACTGATCACAGCCATGTTAATGAAGGAGGTTGTTATGAGCACACTGAGCCTCAGAAACGGGCGGCTGGATCATTAATGCTGCAGAGTATCTGTGAGGACAGTAAACATCAAATGAAGGCAGTTATCAGTTGTTCCCGAGTGCTTTGATGCTCCCTGATGTCCGCCTGACTTTAATGCTGCTCCATTAGAAACCTGCCGTCACAATCGCAGCCTTCATCAGCCGGACATCATCATCATCATCACATTAAACAATGGCCGGCCGTCTTTGTTACGATCAGTCTGGATGTCAGACGCTTCCTCTCTGCTGCACCGTCATGCAGGAGTTACTACGCCATGACGCCACCGCAGCTCGCTGAAAATCTGCAGCTGCTTTCAGAATCAATTAACCGTTCAAGTGTTTTTCACGTAAAAATGTCAAGATCTGACAATTCGAGCTTCTAAAAATAAAGAATTTGCTGCTTTTCTTTGGGGTTTTAACTGCATTTATGCATTTATGTTTTGCAAAACCTGCAAAACTAAAGACATTCCCACCAGCCACAGCTGACAACTAACAAATGTAAGCATGTTAGCATGCTAACGTTAGCATTTAGCTAACGTTTCTGAAACCAACGATTTCTGCCACCTGGTGAAAAGAACTACGGACAACAAACTGCAAATGCACCACCGTCGGCAGTTACATCTAAATAAAATCAAATATTAATTTCATGAATTCAGCTAATTTTATCGGAGCTAAATGCTGCTTGTATCAACTGCTAGAAATACAGAATGTAGCTAATTTTGCCTCTTTTACCAATTTTTTTTCCAGTTCAGCCCACCCTCGAGTGTGACCACTTCAAGTGTGGTCGGACAACACGCCACTGAACTATTTCCCTCTATCATAACCCCGCCCTCAGTCTTTCTCTTTACTTTGGAGGGTGTTGGACGCTGCTCAACCGAACTGTCCGGTCTGCAGACTGCAGGCGGGCAGGAGGGCATGCAGCAGCCCCCCCAGTGGCTCTAACGCCAAGCTGTCGCACTGCATGGGTCGCAGCTTAACGCCATGTCTTCAGCTTCAGTTTGTGTGTGTGTGTGACAGAGTGAGACAGTTTGGTAGTAACGAACAGATGATTGACTGAACGTTCAGTCCATCAAACTGTGTCTGCTTGGAGGAGAAACAGCTGGTTTCATTTCAAAGACCGTGTGCAGCTTTAGATAAGATCACCCAAATAAAACAAAAAAACTACTGCATCAATAAAAGCATTTTAAAAGATATACAACATGACAAAAAAAAATACTAAAAATGGTTGACTAACTCATTATAAATGTCCCAACAAATTTTTTGATAATCAACATTTTTGTTATTCATCAAGGAAAAACTTCTCCGGTGTTTTATATTATTGTACATTAAATATGTTTCTGTTTGGGATTGAGCACACATTTGCATCTTTGGAAAAGTCTGAAAAGCAAATGTCACTACTTCATAGCCCAAACAAGTAATCAATTAATCAGAAAAACAATTGACTGATTAATTGATAACTAGAATAATCATGAGTTTCAGCCCTGAATGAATCTAAATATATCACCTGGGCTGGTATAGAGATTTTCTTGTAGGTATATGTGCTAGCTGATAAATAACTGCAACACAAACTTGCCTCATTTAAAATCAGCGTCTCTCTTAGAGTTTCTCTTTTAGTCACAATTCATTCAAAAACAAAACTCCAGCATCGATTGGACCATAAACGCAACACATTTGATCCAGAAGTTTAAATTAAATGTTGAACATCTTTACTTTCATTGTCACAACGTTCGAGATCTTCTTCTCTAAAAATGCTTCACCGTGCAAACATCACGTCAGAAATTCTGCCTTTTAAGTTAGAAAACGTCTTCATTTAACGACCAAACTGACAGATTCTGATATCTTTGAACACCTGAACTACGACACGTAAATGCTGCTCTGTGCAGGTGTGTGCGTGAAGGATTACAGAGTCACGTCCTCCTCTGCATCCTGCTAGCAACACCTTCATGTTTGTCGGCAGGATTCACGGCACAGGTGAACACAGGTGATCCGTCCTCTGGTGCACGAGGAGAGTGCACGTTAAAGACCAGTGAATCATGTAAACAATGACAGTTTGCACATAGGACAAAGTGAAAGGCAAGCTGCTCCTTAAAATGACAGATATCGTTATGTAGTGACTGACACCCTCCAGGCACTTTCCTCATTCAAGCAAAATGACAGATGAAAGAGTGTTTCTCTGCGGCAGAGAGGACTCAGGTGTTGATTGTCGGGAAACTGCACCGACTCTGCCGATAACACGGTGATTGCTTTCAGATGTGCAGCAGCGAGCAGGAAATTCAGACAGACTGAATTTCTAACAGAATGTTCAGAAGATAAAAACAACAGGGCACAAGACCTCAAGATTTGCCTCTTATCTTATGCGACGCCGACGGACAAGACGGGCTGCACAGAAAATAATAGGGTGGGGGGAGGCTTAACCTTATGTTTCACTTTCTAGAAAAGCAAAGCCGTCCACAGGATTATTCGCTTTTTCTCTGAACCCTGGGACTAAACGAGACTACAGCCATGCCAGCAGCTCGGTGAGGCTTCACACATCAAAGTCTGCTTCCAGTTACTGCTGATCTCTGTGAGAAAAAGATGTAGAAACCTTTAGTGTCTCCAGAAGGAGCGGCATGACGTCTGATAAATGTCCTCAAGTGATGTCACTTGAGTCGGTTGACGACTACAGGTCTGAAAATGAACCAAGTTCTGTTGGTGTGGAGCTGAAAGAAGTGAGCTGCTGCACATCTCCGCTGTAGGAGACATTAGCCGCTCTGAGACGCCAGCATGGCTGTAGACGCTCAAGTTGCATTATGGGTGATATATCAAGAAAAGACGACATCTCTGCTTCTGCTGCATTGATTTTCATCATGTTCTTTTCAAACAAAGCTAAACCTGTGAGGTATTCTTACAAGCACAGTCGTGCTTTGAGCTAACATGCCGACGTTTAGCAGGTATGACGTTTACCTTGCTAATGTTTGTCAATTAGCTTTAAACACAAACTAGTTTTGAGTCATTTTAATTTGTTTAAGCGTCAGATGGAAAGCCAGAGGATCACCTGACTGATCTGTAGAACAACATGTGATCTTGAGTTATAGAAGAACCTCGTGACACATTTTAAGCGTCTGAAAACTTCCTTTCTTACTCAGCTTCTCGCTCGAGTAGCAGGATCCTGCGTTCGCTAACTATTTCCTGCAAAAGCACCTACTTCCTGACACCAATCAGGATTTAGAAACATTTGAATTAAACTTTTTTGCATACGTAGTTATGAATGTCAGTGTTATAGAAGTTTCCAGCTGCTTTCAGGGGCTTTCTGGCTTTTTGCCTGCTCTAATAAATTAAAATACAGCTCTAATGTAAAGACTGTTGTCCTCAGCATACAGGAAACCAAACCCCAACATCCACCTTTTTGATGTGACCATTTAATCTCTGTTTTACATAACAGAATACACAACAACTGCAGCGGCCTCATCAACAGCTCATCCCGCCTCGTGGACACACATCACATTAACGTCTAACTTGGTCACATATTCTTCACGCTGTGAACATTTGCAGTCTCTGCTCATCTTTTGCACATTTCATCCTCTTGGACTGTACAGCTCTTCTCATTTTAAAACAGATATATGCATATTCTTGACTTGCAGCACTTGCTTCCTTTTCTATCACCATGTTAATGCAGCAAAAATACTGATTCTGAAAGCCGACATCAACCGTTTTTTGACACCTTCTCCTTCCTGATTTTCAGACACAACTTAGAATAAAACTGCTGCAGATCGTCACCACACCGGAGCGTGCGAGCAGGATGATTGTTACCATGCTGAAGCTGTGTTTTCTGCCTCTACACACACAGCAGGTGAAGCCTCGCCTGAGTCAGGGTGTCACAGGTAACGTGTCCAACCGGCCGTGACAGATTACCTGCGCACCAATGAGAAGATTAAACTGATATAATCCAGATCAAATAAGAAGTGAAATAAACTGTGTTCAGATAGGATCTGTGGGCCGAATGTTTACAAGAGCCTTTAACCACTGGAGCATATTATGGGATGAAACACATCTTTACACCCCGCAGCAGCAAAAACAGGAATATGGGTCATTTAAAATTAGCTTTCACAGAACAAATATTTTTTTTATGAGGGCTAATTCCCTTTACAATTAAATGATCAATAGTAGAAGAGTAATATCAATAATTAGTCTTGCAGCCATATGAGAGACGGATCAGTCCCTGGCACACGTTTGTAACGTCAGTTTCAGGCCGAAGCTTCCTGTAAAAACGATGAATGCTGAAGGAAAATGGAACAAGTGGACCTTTAGTCTAGAGCTGAAACGTTTTGTCGCTTAAACAGCAACTATTCTGATTATCTTGTAAGTCATTTTTAAGCAAAAATGGAAAACATTCACCTGTCCCAGCTACTTTCTTCATCTTCTGTGACAATAAACTTTATATTCTTGTGTTTTAGACTGTTGATAAAATAAGACATGAAGATAACACTGATGGTCCTTTTTCAAAATTATCTGACACTTTAAAGACCAAATGATTAATCAAGAAAGCAATCTGCAGGCAAATCGGCAATGAAAACAACATTTAGCTGCAGCCCTGCTTGAGTTCAGATTATTTTATCATCCAGAGGTCAAGAGAGCTCACTGGACATTGTGTTTAAGGACGTCCGTGTGTGTCAGACAGGAACAGAGATGTTGTTTATTTGATGTTTTTAAGGCCAGCTTCTTCCTGACCGGGACTTCAGACGTGTGAGCAGGAAACTTTCCTCTCAGGCTTCAGCGTCATGTGTCGATCAGGGCCAGACAGTCAGGTTAAACAAAACCATCATAACAGATAAAAATCTAATGTTCTTACAAGGGTTCTGTGTCCAGCTGCAACTCGGGATTAGTTTCATTACTGACTAATGAGACAATAATTTCCCTGATTCATTGATAAGTCATTTATTTAGTCTATAAACGGTGAAAAATGTCCATCCCGGTCCTCAGAGTTCAACATGACGTCTTTTTTTCTGTCCAACCAACAGTCAAAAACCCAAAACTGTTCAGTTTCCAGTCATATAAAACAGAGAACGCCTGAAAATCTTCATCACTTATCGAAACAGTTGCCAGTTAATGTTCCAACTAATCAACTAATTGTTTCAGCGCTACTATTCCAGACAGCGGTCTGCAGCTCCTCCACACACTGAGCATGTTTGATTTATACAAATTTAACTTTATTTATATATCATGCACAGACAAACTTGGGATAAACGACTTTACATGTAAATAGACTGTGTTTCAGTGCAGTTTCTTACATTTTCTGCTGTATTTGTTTGTGTAAATAGCAAAACTATAAAAAAAAATTTACAACCTTGAACTGTTCTACAATAATACGCTCAGTGATTGTAACTAAAGATTTAGACGTCTGTGTCATTTTTCTTGTATTTTGAGTTCCTGCCAGCTTTATACTTTAAACTGATGAAATGAGAAGTTTGTGTTGAAGAAAATTAAAAATGAAAAACCAAAGATTGTTTAAAAGATGAAACAAAGACAGAAATGAAGTGAAGCTGCAGCTGGACTCCACAGATGCAGCCTCCACCCTGTGACTAAAATGTGGGTGAACTTCTCTGTGGTCTAACTGGGCCCACCCTGCTCTCCCGGTACAGGGGAGCGGGACTCACCTGCTGTTTCTCCATGGGCTCCTTGCTGATGGCGGAGACCTTGGGCGCCGGTGCCCGCTCGCATGTGCATCCCTCCAGCAGGTATATCCCGGACGGCCTCGTGCTCTGGTCGTTCTCGAAGTAGAAGAGCACGTTCTGGTAGAGGGCGAAGAACTTCTCGGTCCAGCGGCTGTTCTCCGTGGTCTTCTTGCTCAGGAAGCCGCGCTTGGTGCCCTCTTTACGCGCAACCACCGACAGATACAGAGCGTGGCCCTCATTGTACCGCACGCCCTTCTGCATTTTACGCTCACCCGGATTTTGTTTTTATTGTGGTGCCAACTTCAAGCAGTAACCCGGGGCGTCACATCACATCCCCGGCTATCAGTCCGAAGAGAACGCGGCTAATGACGCGGCTCGCAGGGAAACGTAATCCAGGCTTACCATGGCGGAAAAAGTTGGAGTATCCGCGGCGCAGCGCGCATCGCTCTCGCCAGCTCGCAGCGCTGGAGCTTGAATGCGGGCTTTCCTTCCGAGCAGAGCCGCACAAAACACTTCACGACGCCTCCATCCTCCAAACTTTGCCGGGAGTTACCGAGCGCGCGAGCCGCCGAGCGTTTTTCCGTCCAAGCGGAAAAAAACGTGTCGAAGCTGATGGACCGTCAGCAGCGCCAAACAGAAATAGATCGAGGGAACAGACGGTGAAAACAGAATCACGACGGAGATCAGCGCTAATCGGCTTTGACACCAACTTAAAGAGACAGGTCGCTGCAGCCCGCCGCGCGCCGCTGTCTGCCCGCCGCGCCGCGCCGCACGAGCGCACGAGCCCGGGACCGCCCCGCGTGCAGGTGTGCAGGAGCGCGTGAAGGAGCCACAAGTTTCCCGGCAGTATCACAGCCGGACAGGTGTGCTGCCAGTCAGCTGACCGCAGTTTCACCTCAGCAGAGTTAAAGGGGGGGGTTGGACCCAAAGAGAGACTCACACATTTTCCTGTTAGAGACCAGAGCTGGTTCATGTCTCACCAGAATTCAACAGAAAGGATAATGACATCATTTCAGGTGTGTTTTTCAGATTTTGCTGCGTCTCCCTCTTAATTTAATAAATTAATCTTCCACAATGAAAGTTCTTCATCATCAGATGGCTCGGCTGTGAAAACATATAAATATCACATTTCTGACTGTGGTTTTAGACAAATAAGGGTGTTAACACACTCACAAACACACAATCACACACACACAGACTTGAAAGGTGGACAAAAGCAGAAGTTTCTATTTTGGTAAATCGGCGTTATGCTTCAGATGATGGGTGTTTCCTTTGAAACTGTCATTCAACATGAAAGCATAAACAGATGTTGTAGTGCTTTAATAGACACACACTGTGTGTGTGTGGAGACAGATGTTACAGTGTGTGTGTGTGTGTTTCTGAGCTAAGCTGACACAGAGTTTGCCTTCGCTCGTGTTCACGTCCTGCAGGCGGCTGTGCCTGATGTGGTGGCTCCCCCTGTGCGGGGAGGGAGGGGTATTACCTGCGTGACCCACCCCCCCCCCCCCCCCCCCCCCCCCCCCGTCCACGGCTTGTGGACGTCATGAAACAGATAACACACACACTCACACCATCGAAGCCACCATGTAACACACACACACCATGTCAGTTTAATCTGTTAGGAAGCTTAGTATCAGTTTACTGTGATGAAGTCTAACCCAACTCGGTAAAGACACTGCTGGGATGTAACGAAGTACATCTACTCAAATACTGCAAGTACTAGAGGAAGTACAACTTTAAAGCTGGACTGCAGGACTTTCAACTGTTTCAGCCCGACAACCCGCACGTTTCCAAAGCAACGCGATCCATCCACCAGCTGTCGTACAGCGACGTCCACCAAACACTCCAGCTGCCCCACACAGGGGGTGCACAGTTCTGACGGAGCGTCCTGACATCACGCTTCTTTCTGCTTTTCATCCGCTACAAAAGCAACAAAAAGGGAACTTTTTGAAGATTCGTTATTTTAGTCCCATCTAATTCCATCAGGAAGGCAGACATCTCCACAGCTCATATCTCCAGAACTCACATCAAAAACAGTCTATTTTCAGACGTTTCAGGTGGACTGTCCCTTTAAAGCAGAATACTTCTTGTGGCCACTTGGGGGCAGCAAACATGAAGTTGTTGTGGTGAACATGGTAGCAAATTATAATTAGTGCAGCTTTAAAGTAAAATAGCAAAATGTTCGAGTTTAACTTTGAATTTGGAGTCAAATAACTTGACGTTAGTGGATGAAGTTCATTTTAATAAACATTTAGTTCTCCTTGTCGGCTTCTCTCCAGATTTCAGTGTGATGGAGTGAATCTGAATCTGTGGAAGACCTTAAGAGTTTGATTATGAGCGAGCGATGGGGCGCGGTGGGTGGTCTATGTGGACATACGGGGCTTTAATAACAGCACTCTCATCTGTAGATATAGCCAGCACAGGATTATAGAGGATTACTATTACTGTGTGTCTGCCACCGCTGCACAGAAATCACCAAACCACACTGATCAGGATCTGCATTGTTGAGCTGGTTTTCTCTGCTGTTGTTCAGCACATTTCTGAAATACAGTCTTCACATGCTGTTCCAGCTTTATTTTTACTTCAACACTTTATACTCACGGCTGCTTCTGCATTGGCTGCTCTGTCGCGTTATTATGGGAGAGGCGACCCACAAGTCCTCCACAACACTGCAGTCCAGTCTGGTGTCAGCAGGTAGTTACTGTCATTCATTATAACAGGACTACATCTCTGAGCAGTGTCCTCTTTGTCTTCCTGAGACGAATCTGCACATCATCAAATGAGGAAATGTCTCTGGAACACATGAAGGCGACACAACAAACTACTACAAATACTGTATGAATTACTGCATAACACTGTCACAATATGTCTGAAGCACAAAAAGTAAAAGCACAAATTTTTCAGCCCAGTTCTGAACAATATACACTGTTTATTATCGCATTTTAATTATTGATGCATCCATGTATTCATCACTTTAATGTGGCAGGTTGTAAAGGTGGAGCTTTTTAACTTATTTACATATATTGTGTATTTATACATATATATATATATATATATATATATATATATATATATATATATATATATATATATATATATATATATACCTTGTGAATTTCCCCCAGACGATCAATAAAATTGGTATAATAGTATCATAATAGTTTGCATGATTAATCTGAATCTGAAGTAACAGAAGTTGTCAAATAAACTTATTGGACGAGAAAGTTCAATATTTATTTAAAGGAGAAGCTAAAAGCAACAAAAACGCTGAATAATTGTTCTGATAGCAGAGACTGTTCCATCAGAAGCAGAACAGTGTCATCTTAACTTCATGCACCATGTTCCTGATTAGCATCTGAAGCCGAATAATCTTGGCCAGCGTTTCTAATGGCAACCGTGTCAGATGCCTCTCAGTGTGCAGTCAAACCTTCACTCGCTCTTACTGCTATGAATCAGCAAAACCACATGAAAATGCTGTTTTAAATCCACCGTGTGTGTCTCCATGAATATTCTGATGAACAAACAAGTTTCTGAAGACAAGCAGAGCTCATGAGTGAAAGGACACTGAGGACAGTCGCTGAGGACAGTCGCTGAGACGCTTCACGTCCTGCTCTGATCACAGGAAACTCTTTTCTTTGTCAAAGCAGGAAGCCGAGAACTGAATCTATAAAAAATCTCCAAATACAAAACTCTGAGTGTTTTTGCCTAAGAGGGCAATGAAGCAGGTGCCTGGTTAGTCATGATGGCTAAACATACAGTCCCGTGGGTGTCTCCTGTTTCCAGCTGAGAGTACTTGTACACAGTGCAGATTTCCATCAGAACAAAGAAAGTGCAGGTAAAGGCTGCTGGTTCGGCTTCGCATTTAGGACTCGAGCGGCGTGTAGAGCTGAGCGTTGCTGCTTTTTATACCACACAGGATCGTCTCCTGAAGCACAGACCAAACTTACATGTTATTAACTGCAGCTGTTACTCGTTCGACAGAGTGACAAAGAAAGGCAGCTCCTCCTGAGATGCCCCGAAGATGAAACTAGATGCAAATAGAAACGGTGATAAGAGAGTAGAACGGGGGCCTGAAACCCATCAGACCATGAGACTTTCCAAACCTGAGCAACAGCAACTGTTAAGACCCAAGTTAAAGTAGCAATACAATAAGTATAATCAGTATTAAGTATCCACAGTAAAAGTACACACCATGCAGTAAAATATCTCCTGTGACTGAGCTCTGGTTCTATGAGACATTATTAGATTGTTGATCCTGAAGCATCAATGTTAGAGCAGCATTTTACTGTTGGAGCTGCTGCAGGTGGAGCTGCTTTCAACTACGTCATATACAGTGAGCTAGTTTAGTCCAACCTGTGGGTCGGGCCCCTCCAAAGGGTCACCAGATAAATCTGAGTGGTCGTCAGGTTGTTGTTTTTTGTGAAATATTGGATAATTTAACTGAAATCAGCTCATAGAAACATGACAAGGAGTCCCAACTCTTATAAACTTAATATTGTTATGAATGTGTAAAGTGTATAAAAGTGTAAAAAAGGATAAAAATTTACCTCAAAAGTACCCCAAATTGTACAGCATCTGAGTAAATGTACTTAGTTACTTTCCACCAGTGGCATCTGGTAATTTCATGAGGGAGGATGTATTGCAGGACTGTTGTATTAGACTGCACCAGGCTTACAGAGGTGTACCTAATAAACTGGCCACTGTGCACACTCAGGCAAAGCTACAGGTCATATACATCACACTGACAGAGGCTGACACCTTGTGGTGGATGCACGAACTGCGCCGTGAAGTCAGTGTTTCTATGGCTACAGAAAAGTGATGGAAACCCTGTTTCATGGTCTGGACAATTAGCAGCTGGGTTAGTAAGAGTCTGAGCAGACGACAGAGGAAGAACGGCGTCTTCTTCATCGTGCAGCAAAGCATTCTGCGTAATAATGCGAATGCAGTTTGCTTTTATTCCTGCAGTTTAGTCAGAAACTGTTCATTTCCAGGATCTAATGTTTGCACTGCTCAGAGTAACAAAGGTGCTGCAGCTTCATCTCTGCTCATTTCATGTTTTCATGCTTTTAAATTACATTTACAATCAATCAAAGAATGATTCCGAATTGATAAATATTACGATAATTAAATACAAAGTGCATGCACGGGGTCTGATTCACACACAGGTACATGCACACTCCCACACAGACAAAAAGAACAGTTCCTCTTGCACGATTACGACATGTGCCATCATTCGGCCTCCTTGATGGTTGTCATGGAGATGTCATTGATAAGGTGGACAAAATAATTTTCCCTTCTGCACGTAACTGAAGAAGCTCCTGAAGTGAGGCAGTTTCACCTGATGATAATTAACACGCCGCTGCTGAATCGGACCTTTAATGAAAAGACAAATGAGACATGCTGTGGCGCTGGGTTGCCATAGCGCTTCACCTCGTGCGTCCTCCTCTGTCAACCTTTATGTTCTGCGTGCCTTTAACCCTCCAGAGCTGATGGATTAACCGTTTCTGAGACCTGCCTGACGACAAGCCTGTATCACTCTCTCTCACACACACACACACACACACACTCACTTTGTCTGAGGAGCAAACACAATCTGGAAAACCTTGACTGCTGCAGCTCCTGCCTCCTCCGGCTTACTGCCACACACACACACACACACACACACACACACACACACACACTCAGCACTGCCTTCACAGAGGACGTCAGTCGTAGGTCTGCAACAGGGGAGTAATTGTCTGCAAGAGAGGACTAATCACAACTGACGGTGGGTAAGTAGTACAGACGCACAGCAGGACATTTATTTCTTCAACTTAAATTTCTCTTGTGACCTTTTACCAGAATCTGGTTTCTAACTCAGGAGGAAATTAAACATGTTAAACATGATTTCAAGCTCTGTGGTGGACGAAGACATGATATTTAACTATGCCGCTTTGTGCTGTGTTTAATCATCTCTGACTAACACATTTTGCCCCTTTGAGAGTGTCTTACGCAGCTCTGACATGTGCACCCAAACACACACTGGCAGTGTGCATATATGCACTCACACACACACACACACACACACACACTTATAGAGGATGAGTGCTGAGCTGAGCTTGTTCAGGTGAAGTGGAATTCTGTATCCTCGGGCTGCTTCGCAGTCTGCAGGCAACACTGCATCATGCTGCACAACACAAGCGTGCAGAGTGTGAACAGTTCGGAAGTGTTGGTGTGAAGGGAAACCGAGACTACGGCGCAGACTTTCAGCTTCAATTTGAGGTTGAGATGAAGAGTGCAGGACAGATCCAGATCTGATTCCAGACGTGACATTTGCTGAGTCTGTTGTTGTTTCCCATCATGGAAAATTTTAATAAATCAATCAGAGCAAAAACACGAGAAGGGCTGAAATCAGTTCTGTGCTACTTTCCATTTCATGCAACCTTTTGCTCGTCTGCTGCCTTCAAGAGGGAAATCTTGTACTTTTTACTGCGTTACATTTATCTGAATTTACTTTGCAGATTAGTATTTTAAAACCTGTGTGAAAGCTCTTATCTGCTCCACCTCAACGAACTGTGACATTAAAATGCTGTTGACGTGTTAATGCATCAGTAATGATAATATTAGGTAAAGTTTGGTGATGAAATGTATTTTTGCAGAAGTACACGTTTGAATGCAGTACTTTTACTTGAAATTGAATATTTGTGGTATCTCTCAGTGTCTGAAAACTGCTTCGTTCACTGTTAAGAGGTGAGAATGCACTGATGAGGGAAACCACAGAAGAAGAAGGACACCAGGAAAAACCTCTTTCCCGGTTTAGATGTGTCCAAAAGAGTGCACGGCCATGCCTCGAGCTACATGCTAACATCAGAGTGCTAATGCTCAAAATGACAATGCTAACACCCTGACGGTCACCAGGAATAATATCTATTATGATCACCATGTTTGTTCATGCATTCAAACATTTGTTAATTAGCACCAAATGCAAAGTGCAGCTGAGGCTGATGGGAATGTATCTGGTCATCATCCAAAGTGTTGAACAACATTTTCACCTGATGATGGCGCTCTATGGAAAAACACCAGAGTTTACCAAGATACAACCGTGTGGTAACAATAAGGAACCTGCAGAGTTCAGTAACAAAGTGTTTCTGTGACTCAGTGAATGACCTGCGCTGCAGTTCAAAGAAACGACCAGCATGATTAAATGCACACCACCTCCATCTCGTCTGTCAAGCGTGGTGGAGGCGGTGTTTTGTCTTGGACATGTGTGGAAAGAGTTTGTAGTCACTGCCGACGGCAGCAGCGGGAGGAAGTAGCAGAGGAAGACAGAAAACCAGTTATCTGCGTTCGTGCGTTGTCATCAACTGGTGTTGCGAACGATGGCTAATACAGCTGTTGGGTGTTGGTCGGGCTACAAGTGCAACAGAGCAACAACCATTCATCTTTATAAGGCTGCATAATTTCCCTAAACAGCTGCTCACTGTAGTTTTTATCAAACAACAGGAGGAAATAGTGCATTTGTTGAGGACTTTTTTCAGCAGCGGATTAATCCACATTTAGTTCTGTAGTGAGTGTTTGTGTCAGCAGGACGGTGTGTGTGTGTGTGTGTGTGTGTGTGTGTGTGAGTCAGAATAAACTACAGTGTGTGTGTGTTCATGGTGATGAAGGAACATGTCAGTCAGAGCAACAGTGAGGCTCACTGATGAGTTTTTAATGGAGATCTATGGTTCAGAGGAAGAAGCTCTATCAGGCTGTGATAAACACACAGAACACGTTTGTAGAATTAATTCGTTGTTGAAACTTATTCGTTTGATCTTTATTGGATTTAGTGACAAAAAAAGAGAATATCACTTTAACCTTCTTGCTTCTTCTTAAATCAGATGTGCTGGAGAACAGACGCTGGTTTAAAACATAAAGCAGCATGTTAATTTATGACCAGATGGAAACTGAAGCATTGCTAATAGCAACATGTGCTAAAAATACACGCTGAGTGATGATGGCCAGTCATCATCATGTTATTTCAGTCAGGGCTGAATGAAGGCCACGCATGTAATAAAGTAAAATACAGACATTCAGCATATGATGCATTGAAACATGCATAGTTGGACATATTGCAGACATGGGCTTTAATGATAGCGCAGCTCACCTGATCTACCTGTCTAATGTGTGACGGACTGTGCTGTGAAACCTGCCCAAACCTGCCCAAAAGACGTGTTTTTCAGACTTGAGATGAGACAAAGATGGCTGTAACTTCTTCTTATGATACTTCCTGTACAGCGTGTCCGTCAGCCGCCATCTTGTTTGCTACGGCAGACATTTATGGCCCCACGCGAACGCACTACTTTGCATGCCGTTGCAACACACAAAATGATGCCTTTTCCTTTTCAGATGTAAATCCTTGCTGTGTTTCAGTTTCATGAGCTGTGACTCATGCAGGAAAATGTCATGTCACCGTCTGAGACACTGGTAACTGCCACCTTATGTGGCCTAATGGAGGGAAGCAAGGACAAACAGTACAAAGGCTGATAGAAAGCGGCTGCCTCTGCTGGCGCTGCGGAGGACGAGCGTTTGAAAAGGAACCACTGAATGGATCCGATACGCAAGCACAAAGGACAAGACCTTCATATGTTCTGCTTCACCAAACCCAAAACTACTTGATTCACAACAAGTAGATTTATCGGTAAAGAAAACGCAATATGGAGGATATTTCATATTTGAATCCAAATGTCTTTATTTTTATATCAAAGCAATATAGGAATTGTTTGATGAGCTGCAGAATGTCATGAAACGTGTGTGTGCATGTGTGTGATTTAGGAGAGGTTATGGGAATTTTTGTATATTTATTTTTAAGGGAAAAAACATGTATGTACAAACAATATGTATTGTGTAATAGATAAATAAAGGGGCAACAAAGACAGAGAAAAAGCAGCAAAATGGCACAGATCAGTCTTAAGGTGGACTCTTGTACCATCACCTGGTGAACGCGGGTACGAGGCAGCTGCTTGTCAACCAGTTAGACGTCTTAAATGTGGGGGGACTCATCCTGCAAAGAGTGCAGGCATGTGTGTGCAGGGTCATCAGGTCAGCATCCTCACAGTAACTAGCATTTTATTTGAGCCAACGACGCGAGAAGGCTCAACAAAAAGCTTCAGTGTTCCAGAACCAGTCCGCCGTACCCACACACACATTACGGCCCTGCAGAGCAAGCTAACAATGCCGGGCAAACATCTGTCTGCTACTTCAATTCAACATGCTACTTATGCTAGCAGAAGGCTAGAATTTCACAGTCATGGCTTTAACAAAGAACTAGCTAATTTAGCCAAATTAGCCAGCCTGGATAAGCTAGCCGTGCAAAGCTTACTAGCATGCTATGCTTGGCTTAGCATAACTGGCGCCAGACAAGCATCATCAACATGTCTTCGCAAACCACAAAGCAACTGCAGTCTGTAACATGTAGCAACGTGTTCCTTAAGGGTTCACAATCTTTTCTTTATTATCTCATCCTGTTGTCCTTATTAGCATCATCATTACTGGCATCATGATTATATATAGAGTTGTTGTTGTTGTTGTTGTTGTTAATTCATTATTATGACAACTATTCCCTCATTCCACTTACAAGTACAAACCCCTGCCACAACCTGAAGACAGACCTATCAGCCTCTGTGCAACTGCCCTACTTATGCATAATTTTAAAAGTATTTTGTTATTTCTTACAGAGACCAGTCCTACTATCTCCAAAACCACCAGCAGGGACCGAGAGGGATGGAGGGAGAAGGCTCTAATCCCGGGGTAGCTATGGATTCAGGTAACCCATTGCTGAGAGCAGTCTTCCTCCGTCGTCTGCGACTAACGCGACTGCTCCTGGAGGGAGGCGCTTACATCAATGAGAGTGACAGCCAAGGCCAGACACCCCTGATGGTGGCCTGCAGGACCCAGCATATCGATGCGCAGAGTGCCAGCCGGGTCAAGCTGGTCCAGTTTCTTCTGGAGAAAGGAGCAGACCCCAATATCCAGGACAAGGAGGGTCGCTCTGCATTGATGCACGCCTGTCAGGAGCAAGCCGGCCCTGAGGTGGTGTCTCTGCTCCTGGCGAGTGGGGCGGACATTAGCCTGGAAGATCAGTCCGGGACGTCAGCGTTGGTCTATGCGGTCATGGCTGGAGACTGGAAGGTTCTGAAGCTGTTACTCGACACATGCAAGGCCAAGGGGAAGGAGGTGATCATCATAACCACTGACAAATTTCCATGTGGGAAAGTGCAAGCCAAGCAGTACCTCAGCATGCCGCCTCTCAGTCCTCTTGATCAGACGGACAAAATGACATTAGCAGCTCCTGCGTCTCCCTCTGAAATTCAGATCATCACCTCCCCTCAGTGCACCTCTTCTTCCTTATGTCCCCCAAAGCCTGTCTTCTCCTTTAAGGAAGCCCAGTCCTGTGGTGTAAGCTCACATCCATGTTCCCCGTCGAGGCTCCAAAGGCTTGGCCAGGCGGTGCCTTACGGACTGCAGCAGCACCTCCTGAGGTTGAACTCTGAGCCCTGGTTAAAGATCCCAGCATCTCTGCTCGCCCAGCAGCCTCATGCAGCCTTGTCTCCTGAAAACAGCAAAGACCTCGACCAAACTGAGGGCCTCTGTCTCAGAATTCCCAAACTAGACGGGGACAGGTGCACAAATTCAACAGCTGGAAGCTTCAAATGGTATGAAGGAAGACTGGTAAGGGACAAAGAACTAGAGGGAAACAGAAAGAATGAATGTGTCAAACATGTAGGACAAAAGATGTCCTTACCAGGTCTCCTATCATCCCACTCTGCCTCCCACCCTAACCTCCATTCTGTAAACCTTGGAACAGATCCAATTACCTCCTCTTCCTCCTTTTCTGGTGGCAAAAATCTTGGCCCTCCACTTCACAGCATGGCCTCGTCCAGCCTTCATAGCATAATCCAGAGGCGCAAGCTTGGGGCGGACATCTACAGCTCTGACCCCCAGCTCGCTGTGGACATCCAGCATCTCCCTGAGGAGTCCCAGCAGAGGGCAAGAGACCTCATAGATGGTAAGAGGCTGGCACCACTACACTGCTCCAGCACACTGGGCTCCAGGGAGTCACCGTCGACCTCAGGCCCAAGCAGGAGAGTTCTGTCTGGGTTTGAGCGCAGAGGGTCTGGAGCATTCTTGCTGGACCACAACTCCCAGGCCAGGCCTAGGTCTCTGCCACCTCTGACCCTCAACTCCACCAACACCCCCATCCTTAATGTTTATAACATCAGCTCTGGTGCCGGAAGTGGCTTCTGTGAGAAAAATCCCGGCCTAAAAACTTTCCTTCCCTCTGCACCTCCTGGGCAACCCAAAGAGCTGACCAGGAGGATGCTGCTGAGGAGACACTCCATCCAGACCGAACAGTTCAAAACCACAGCTTGAAATTCAGCCAGGAGGGTAGAGGAGTTCATCAGTGTGTTTCCGTGTGAAATGTTTTGTCGTGTGATGTGATGTCTGTGCAGTGAAACTCAAAGAGGGAAGCCAAAGAAGAAAACAGAATATCTTCATCGCTGTAACATAAAATCTGCAGGTACCTTCCTCTGCTTCAGAGCGCTGTGTGTTGTCACTGTGCACATAGCTTCAGTGTGGTTTTTTATATGCAACACCTCCTTAAAGTTGCTTTAAGAGGTTTTGACCACTTGAGGGCAGCAGAGCAAACTGACAACAACATCTGAGATGTTCCCTGTATTGATAACATGTTAACAAACAGTTTACCTGTTTACACATCCAGCAGACTCGGAGCAACATTAGCCCCTCGGCTCCTTTTAGCTTAAGAAAAATACTTTGTTCTTTAGCTGCTAAATGCTCCACCAGCTAGTCTCTGGTGAGTTTACTCAATTTCATGCTGGGCAGGAACTGTTAAGGTTTATCCAGGGTTTTTTATGGAAAACAGGGTTGATGAGAGCAGAATTTGCAGGTTCAGAAGCTAAAGTAAGCTACAGCTAACGCTAAAAAGAAGACTTTAAGGGTTGGTAATTCTCTGTGGATTCATTCAACATTATCTATGACCATTTGATCCATTAATAATATAGTAAATATTGATTAGTGCAGCTTTAAAGACACTATCTGCATAATTTTAAAATGTCTCGCATTGGTGCCTCCCAGTGGTACTATCAAAAAGTCATCAGGACCTTTTTAAAGAAGCTGTAATCAGAGCGATTCAGTGTTTTTACAGAATAAATAAATATGTCTAAAAAGTCATGTCCGCTATGACGCGTACTGTGTAAGAACAGCAACAACAGTTTAATAAATGAGTTTATTATCATAAAAAGGTGTCACAACGTAATGGATTCACTTTGTAAAAGCAGATTTTAAAAATGTTCTACCATCGATAAAGAAACACCAGAACACACACTTGAACTTACTTCAATAAACGGTTAAAAACATTAAAAACATAAATGATTCCCATATATTTACATGTTTATAATAAAAATGAGGATTAAAAGACAGTAAAATATGAGCGTCATTGTACAAAGAGCTATTAAAAACGAACAGGGGTTATGCATCAATTTGTATTCACTCCACAACCAAGTGGCTTAACTCCTCTACTAAACTATTTCCGACCACAAAATAAATACATCTGACAGTATCCGTGGCAACGTAATACAAACAGTGGTTGAATACAAAACAGAATCTTTGTTTCTCATCAGCTCAGACAGGTGGCTGGACATTCATCAGTAGCTTCGTCCTCTACGGTCCGTCGTGTCAGAGGAGCCTCAAACGTTTCCCCCCAGCGGCGGCCAATCAGGTTTAGACCCTTCTGTCACCTGCTGGACAGACGTCGAGTCCCGGCGAAACTGTTCAGGCCCTGCGGTCGTAGTCGCTGACCATCTTCTTGATGTGGTTCAGTTTGGACTTCAGGTATTTACACCTGCGCTTCTTCATCTGATAGTCTGGAGTCTGCGTTGATGACGGGATGTTCATGAGCACAAAAAATAGGACGCAACAAGTGTGAGTTAAAATAACGTGGTAGAAAATAAGTACATTCACTCAAGTACTGTAACTAAGTACAATTCTGAGGTACTTTTACTTAAGATGGGTATTTCCATTATTTTATACCTCTACTCCTCTACAGTTCAGAGGCTTTTTACTCCACTATGTTGTGTTAATCAACAAAGAAGCGAATAAATACAGTAAATTCTGATGTAATATTATAGTTAAGAGAAGATAAACTTTATTGATCCGGGGGAAACTTCAAGTTACTCAGCAGTATTTAAAGTAAGAAACAGCTCAACCTGAACACAATAATGCATCGATAATATAATACACAGTATTCGGAAAAATTAGTACTTTTACTTTCAGTACTCTTAGTATATTTTGATGCTGATACTTTTGTACTTAATTAAGATTTTGAATGCAGGACTTTTACTTATATTATTTTGACATTTTCTACTTTTACTGCAGTAAAGGACTGGAGTACTTCTTTCACCACTGAAAATAACCAGAAGCTCTCGTGACTGTCTTGTTTAAATCACTGTAGATCAACAACTATTCCACAAACCTTTTTCATGTCCTTTAGCCTGTTGTATTCATCCAAAGCATCCTGTCAAAGAAAACATCAACACTTCATCAGACACACATCTCAAAATGAAACTGGGTCACCAAAATCTCACTGTGTTTTATCTCTAAAACTTAAAACTTTTGGTCACTTTGGGTCAGAGGAGAAAGCTGTAAATACAACACTGACATATTGTCACCTTACAAAGTTCATATGACGAACTTGCTTATTTCTCAAACATGTTGTCATTATTGACACATCCAGCAGGCTGGAGCAACATGATTATTTATTTGGACTCATTGATTCTCTCTGTTTTAGCTCAGTTTTTGGTCTCCTCCAGCTCCAGAGGGAAACATGTGGCTCTTTAGCTGCTTATTTTTGGGCCCTAAAAATCAAAATGACGAGTTAAAAGACGCTAAAATGCTCTGTGGAGCTGAGGGTGCGAGTGATCTATTGTTAAGATGAAAATAGTGACGAAAGCAGCTTTGAAACCATTTTAACACAAACTACAATTCTCACGTTCTTGCTGCTGTTACATCGTCTCTTTGCACCGTTTTCAAATATCCATCAACATCAGCTTCGAACCGAACCGACCCTCGTCACCCATAACATGGCCTCACCAGGTACTGCGGGCTTCCCTCCTGCAGGTCGTCCAGCTCTCTGTCCACCTGCGACAGGTTCTTATTGAGGGCGTCCAGCTCCGCCTGCAGCTCTTTGTACTCCTGGTGCTCGCGGTCAAACTCGTGCTTGTAGTCGTTGCGCTCCTGCTCATTTGCTATGGGAGGAAATTCACTGCAGAAAACACAGGAGGAAAGAGAGAAGACAGAAAAAAAAACATGTGAGAGGATCAGTTTCAGCCAGCAGTGAAGGAAAGTAACTGAGTACATCAAGTACTGTACTGTACAATTTTGTATGAGTATTTGCATTTGATGCTACTTTATTCTCGTACTCCACTACATTTCAGAGCAAAATAAAACATATTCATCTTACCAAGTAATTTGTGTCTGTTATTAAGTCCTAAAAGTCATTTTTTCCTCATAACAAGTTAAAAAAGTGAGAAAATTTCAGCCTGTTTTCACAGAAGTCAACTCGTTTTCTGAATCTTTCTGGACGATCTTCATTCTATCTTCTTATTAAATTCTCACGTGTTTGTTCAAGCTGTTTTCTGTCAGAAACTCGTTGAAATAAACAAACTGCACTCGAGGATCTTTCCAGCTACTTCGTGAAAAAGACTTTTAACTATTTAATATTTCTCTGCATTGAAAAAAAAAAAAACACATTACGGTCGTCAGAAAATATTTCAAACCAGCTCCAGTTTGAATGCTGCTCACATGTTAATTCAGTCTGACTGAAGAGGCCGCCCTGCATAACGAGTAATTTTACTTTTGACACTGCACTTCTGATACTTTTGAGCTTTTAACTTTAAACGCAGGACTTTGAAGTGTAATGGGAGTATT
This sequence comes from Chelmon rostratus, assembly GCF_017976325.1. NCBI lineage: Eukaryota > Metazoa > Chordata > Actinopteri > Chaetodontiformes > Chaetodontidae > Chelmon > Chelmon rostratus. Next base: position 20,264,917 of record NC_055676.1, on the reverse strand, counting down.
TTCACAGTTCTATTCCTACTTCTACAGAATACTGCAGCTGAGATGTTCGTCTTTGAGTTCCCACCTGTCGAAGTCGTTGTCGTCCAGCTCGTCTCCTGAGGAGTTATAGTCGGTGTCGTAGTCTTGTCCATCAGCGCGACGCGGCCGGCCTGGACGCCTCTTTTTGGGCCTTCCGGCCGAGCTGGCTACCTCTGAGTTGGTGCTGTAGGGGGCGCCGTTTCGCAAAGGCAGGTCTTCTTCCACTGCAGGCCTGTGGGACCAGCAGCAGTTACAGTATTCATATTGTTAGAATAATTAGACAGGAGAAATTCATTAGAGCCTCCAGATGACCTTACAGAGACTGTAAATCCAGTAAACTGTTCCAATGTCAGATCTCTTCAGTAACTTCTTTATGAGACGCAGGAGGAAGTGAAATATAGCCACAGCGATTTATGATCAGCAGTTCAGTCAACAGTGACTTCCTGTTCCCCTCATTGTACTCTGTTCCCTAATCAGCACTAAAGCATCTCACTGAGCTGCAGTGTTGCAGGAAAACGTGACGAATATTAATGACGACACGAGTATAGAAATTAAAAAAACAGACTTCTGGTATCAGTTTTCTGACTCTTCTCCAGACAGAAAAACACATAAGCAGCTGCTCCACATTTCTGCATGAGAACAAGTTCCAGCAAGTTCTCTGACCGCAGCAACAACAGCCTGCAGCTGAGCCCCAGCTGCAAACTATACGTTCGCTCTGCACAACACGTTCAACAGAGGCTGAGAGGATATAATCAATATATTTATAATAACAAAGAACAAAATGACGAAATGAAAGGAGATGCTCGTAGACGCTCTCGGCTTTACGGAGCTGCAGGAAGCTGCTTCACTCAAAAATTCTGATATTCAAATATACATAAAGAATTAGCTTAATTGCCGGTAACCAGGTACCTTTGTGGCATAACACCTTGCTTTTCCACATTTTTCTCTTCTCCCTCTGCTGTGAACTGTCAAATAAAGGCAAATCACCTTGTTTATGTGGTTTTGAACTGAGACAGTGAAACTCAAACCTGCCATTCCTGAGTGAAGCGCTCTCTATGCTGCCACCTGCAGGCCACTGGCACACAGTACACTCAGCCTCACTGTCGGTCACAGCTGCTCTGAATACTCACGGTGGGGTGAAGCTGTAGGGGGGCTTGTCATAGTTTGTGCTTTCGTCGTCCAGGTGACTCCTGGAGCCTCTCAGCTTCTCGGGGTAGTCTGACATCGGGAGGACTTCAGGGGCGGCGGACACATCATTCACCTTCGGGAGAAAATTCACACACATTTAGCAACAAATGCATGTCGATTAATCACTTAAATTATCTTTAAAGCAAAAACACCAGACACTGGCTGCAGGTGCTCAGCTGTGAGGATCTGATGCTTTTCTCTCTTCTTAAACTGAATATCTAGAGTTTTGATCTGCTGGTCAGATAAAACAAGACAGCCTTACCTTGGACTTCAGGGAACTATAACAGACATTTTTCACCATTTTCTAACATTTCACAGACCAAAATAATCACTAGTTGCAGCCCTAAATCATATGACTTTTCATTTTTATTGCACCGCGAGAGAAATATGATCCTTATAAAAGATGTATCTGCACACAGTTCATGTTATCATAAATAATGTGCAGTAAAAACTGATGAGTGCTTCCACTGTTGACGTATCGACAGGCGACTCCCTCCAACAAACATGCTGGATGTCTTCCAGCTCTGGTATGATAAGCCTGCATGGGCCTGCCCTCTGAAAATGTGGGACATAATTCAGCTACACCCTGCTACACGTCTCCCAAACAGCATGTCTGTGCTACAGGTGACTACAGACGGGCTCCCACAGGCTACAGTGGAAGAAATGCCTCTGCTTCCCAGTGTCATGTTGCTCCTCTGCTGACTGAGGCTTTCGTGGTTCCCAGCACCAGTCCGACCAGTTCTCCCTCTTCGTCGCTCTGCAGTGAACTCAGCTGAGAGGACTTTGCTGTGCTGAGTGTCATCATGACTTCCAACTATTGACAAAATGACTCAGCGCGACTAACTCTGGGACGTCAGATGTGAGAGTTGTGAAAATAGCTTCAGAGAGCGTGATTCACCTGGAAATGCAACACCTGAAGTTTACATTCTGGAGTTCTTCCTCCTGTACGACACGAAACTGTCATCCGTGCCACACCTTGAAACCAAGGCGCCCATTGCTCCACACTTCCCCTCCCCCGCTCATAAACAAGTGACAGCGACCAAACAGGCTGAGCCACTTCAGCTGATACATGCTCGCCTGCTGCTCAGGTAGGCGCTTCACCTGAGAGAAGCTTTCAGGATCGGCTCCGCATCGTTCACCTCTGGACCGTCAGGTCTGCAGCTGCTGAATCAATGAGTCGCTGGCAACTATTCTGATCATTAATTTACAGTTTAAAGTGCAACTTGTGATTAGCTCCTGATGATTTTTCTTTTAATTTATGCATTTTTTGTCTATAAGGTGTCAGAAAATAGTGAAAATGGCTGTTATGATTCCACACAGACCAAACTGACGTCTTCAAATGACCAACGGTCCAAAAAGAAATTCACATTGCTTCATGCCTGACAAAGAAAAGCATTAAATCCACACGTAGGAGCAGCAGATTTGTGGCAACTTTGCTTTTAAAAATCCTTATTCGACCATCAGAACTGCAGCAGATTAATCTCCTGTCAATCAACCGACCGATTAATCAAACAGTTGTTGCAGCTCTGAGTGTGTGAACTCATAAATGACAAATATCTGCTCGTGCAAACTTCACAGCTTCTGAAACAACAAAACAACGAGAGAAAGAAAAGTGTTATACTATTTGCTTCCTCCTCCAGTTCATTGATTAACAGGAACGTTAATCCTCAGTGTGTTTGGTGTCTGAAATGTCAGAAAACAGTAAAAAGGAAGCAGAACCCAGTTCCTCAGAGGCCGGGCTCAAACGTCTTCTTGCACTTTTCAAGCATTCGACCGATCGATCAAAGGACTGATCATTTCATCAGGTCTAACGGTTAAACGATGCACTGTCACTCACCCATGCCTCCACGTCTCGTGGCGGCTCCATGTCGTCCACCACCTTCACCTTCTTCCACAAAATGTTGCTCTTGCCGTAGTTTCCGATTTTCTGGCGAGTCTTCAGAGCGAAGACGAGCATGATGATGAGCGCGATGGTGACAAGGAAGCCGAACACCACGGCGACGGCCTGAAATGAGAGATGACACACCGGTTAACCGGCAGAACGATAGATAAAAGGCGCCGGGAACGAAAGGGAAGTCGGCGTGCACGTTCACCTCCTGTGGCTCCACCACACAGTAGTGGTAAAGGTACTGATTGACGAAGACTCCGGCAGTCTGCGGTTGTTGGTACTGAGCACACAGACCAGCAATCTGGCTGCCGTAGACCGATCCAGAGGACTGAGCCATGGGGTTCACTGCCACCAAGTAGACTATAGTGGCTATTAGCATTAGCAGCGCTAGGATGGCGCAGATGATCACCACTGCCAGGTAGAACCTCCTGCTCTCTGATAGGCTCTGGTGAGACACGATGATGATGAAGATGGCCAGGGCCGTGATGAAGGTGATGGCTGCCATGGCAATCATGAACCCTTTGCCCTTCCGGGGGTCATTGTAGTTCCCTCCGATTCCACCGTAGCCGTAGTTGTTTCCAGGTCCGTACCCGCCGCCACCAAAGCTGCCGTAGCCGGCGCCGTAGCCTCCTCCGTAACCTCCCCCGTATCCTCCACCGATGCCGCCAAAGCTACCCATAGCTCCCTGGCTGTCCCACGCCAGTGTGGAGGCCACGCAAGCAAATATGGCCACGCACATCACGATGACCATGATGCCCATGATCTTCAGGATGCCCGGTGGAGACGACCAGCGGTAGAAGTGCTGGAACTCGTCATCTGGGTAGTAGGAATACGCCGGCTGAGGAGGAACGGTACTGCGAAGACAGAAACGAGACAGGAAGACAAACTGAGGACACTTTCATTTAATGGACGAGCCACAAGGATGCGAAACTGAACACGCCACCAACCACGCAACTGTGGATTTTAAAAAGCCACTGAAATATTTTACTTTTTAACATTCTGTCTAGTTTTATTAGATCTGAATGATTTTAAAGCTCAAACTTTTCAGATGTATTGATCAGTCACAGATAGAAAATTCAAGTGTCCAAAATAAAAAAAAACGATTATTAAGTTGCTGAAAGTCAATTCGACCAGTTTAATTTTATGTAAAACGGTCGGTAAAGTTAAAAAGCTGAAATTCAAAGCTGACCACTGAGGATAATCAATAGAGTCTGAATGGAATCGATCAGTCCTAGTAGATTAAAACTGAAAACCCAAAACACTTTAATTTTTCCTCTAAATATTTATGAAACTGTAAAACTTTAAAACATCTCTCAGAAGTTTCAGAGCAAGAAACTCAAACTACATAAATTCACTTTGATGGTTTTCAAAGTAAAATAAAATGAACACATTTTATTTAAATTCAGTTGCAATAAAATTCTAACGAATGTGGCCATTCTGCGCTTCCATATCGAGGCCAATCACACGCAGTCAGCTCAGTGAAGGTGTGAATCAAAGCTTTACTCACTATCCATCGGACTCGTAGGGGGGGGGACTCCCGTTGGGCCTGGAGGACATGACTGCTGGATCTCCTGGAACTGCTCTGTGAAAAGAATCTGCAAGAAGGTTTCTGCTGTTAGGACAGATTCACTCAATCAAACATAATCAAAACTAATGATTATCTGCATCAATCTGACGTTTATTTTGTCTATAGAATATGAAAAATGCTGATCACGGTTTCTTAAAGACCTTAAAGGTGATTCCTCCAATCAACACTCCCAAAAGCATCATTTTTGTAATTTTTGCTTGAAAAACGACTTAAACGACGAATCCACTCTAAAAAAAATAGCTGCTGATTATTTTTCCATCGATCAATAAATCGAATAATCGTTTCAGATTTATTTTGAGGTCACACACAACCATCATAAAGCAGTGTGAGGCTGGAAACAGCAGTGAAACATGTCTCAGCCGACATGTTCGTGTCGGTCTCCTTCATAACAACCCCGCAGTTTTTCTGCCGATCACTGATTTCGATCCGTATCCAACAACGCACCTGTCTGCTGTCTTCACAGGTAACACGTTAGTCAGAATTCAGAGGCTCAAACATAAAGAAGTCTCAGGTGTTGGTCCTGAAAGCGACGCACTCACCTGTCGTCTCTTCTCTGCTCCGACTGTTTCAGCTGAAACTGCTGCTGCTGATAAACAGACCAGGCCACACCCAGGTGAGCTCCGGGCTCTGTCAACACAGCCCCGCCCCCTGTACAGGTGGGTGTCACGTTACCTAACGACACCGGAAGTCCTCAGAGCAGCCTCAGGTGTGATGGAGTCAGAGATATTTTCAGGTGACTTTCTGATTCACATGAATCAAGCAGTGGATTTCAGGTTGATTTGAGGCAGGAGACCGAATCAATACCCTCAAATAATTCATGTTCAATACTCATCTTCAAATGTTTTAACATCTCAAGTCACAAATATAAAGAAACTTCACACTGTTTCTGTGGATCAGCTGGATTTAAAGGGTTTATTTGTTCTTTTGTTCAGTCTTGTGCTTTAATCGGATAATAAATCACAAACCACTAAATCACGTGTTCAAATGTATTTTGATGTTTTTCTCCATTTAGCTTTAAGCTTTCCTTTAAGCTTCAGTGAGCTTGTTTAAAGGAATAAAAAGCTTTTGTCTTTCATCATCAAGAGAAAACATTAAAACATATTTTACTCTATTTATGTCTCATACATCACCGTCATCACACAGGTCATTTCATATGTCTTTTTTGTTTGTTGAGAGAAAATAGACAAATAGACAAAATCATAGAGGCGACGAGACTCAGCCAGGTTCAGTATCTTCATATCAAACACCAGCAAAGGTGTCATATTAGGTGAATATGTTGTATCGTTTTCTTAATGAATCCATTGATGGTTTGATCCTTAAATGTCAGAAAAAGAGGAAAAAAGTCAAAAATCCAAATATTTACAGTTTATTATCACATTGGACAAAGAAAAGCAGCAAATCTTCACATTTGAAAGGCTGGAACATGAAATGTTTTCTGACTTTAATGCTGATCAAATTACACTGATTCATCTTCTGATCTTAAACTATTGATTAACTGCTGGTTTTAGCTCTGATGTGTTTTTTTTTTTCCTCTCTGAAGTTTCTTTTAGCCTCATTCTGCTCAGTTTCTTCTTCTTTCCCAGTAAAAGAAACTGATCCTGAGTGCTGATGAGTAAAGGGAAGTTACACCGCAGACAGCACAAGCAGAACTGTGTTCTAAGGACAGAAAGCACCGATTCATCACTTAAATTATGAGAGAATGAGGACATTTACAGCAACACATGTACAATTACATTTGACGACATCAGAGGAACATGCATCATTTCCATTCAATCTGGAGGTCCAGAGGTGTAAAGAAAATCAAACGGAGATAATTAGGCACTTTGGATATTTGAGTTACTATAAAGCACAACATGTTTAAATCTATGAAATGGCAGAACTGTGTTAACACATACACAAAACATGCAACATTTAAAACTCTGCAATGGGACATGCTTATTTTCAGATTGAGACATTTATCAAACAGTATATATATATAAAAAAGTGTGCAATTAGAACAATCCAAACAATCGTCACAGCGGGCGAAGAAACAGCGAGAGAGAGGACGATTCGTCCTGATGGTTCCAGGCGGACGATAACGTCGACGAAGCGTCTTCTCCCACATTCACATCGGACGCCAGTGTCAGCCAGGAAATTAGCGGCAAAGCCTCGGCTACAATCACAGTATCTCTCTCTCACACACGCACACGCACACACACACGTTCAGCTCACTTTGCATATTCAGACCAGTTTGAAGGAACAGTTTGATATTTTCAGAAATGCACTTTCTCGAGAGCAGTTAGACAATAAGCTCATGTAAATGTGGAGCTACAGCCCGGACACAGTTAGCTTAGCATAAAGACTGGAAACAAGCTAACAAAACCCGCCTACCAGGACCTCTAAAGCTAATTCACGTTTTATCTTGTTTAAGTGTAGAAACATAAGGTTGTTGCTTTCATTGGATGGAGCCAGGCTTGTAGTTACCCCTGCTTCCAGCCACTGTGCTATGCTATGCTAACTGGAACGTAGCTTTATAGTTATCCTACAGACATCAGAGTGGCATCAACTTTCTCATCTGACTCTCGAAACAAGCGAATTTCACAAAATCTCAAATTATTCCGGTAAGTAGTATAAAACATTTCACCCTTTTCTACTCGCAGGCTTTAAAACCAGACATACACAACGTCTGACAGCTGCACAGATCTGCAGCAGGCTGGAGGTCCCAGTCGTGCTCCTGTGGTCCAGACTGGGTTTGATTCTCCAGTCTAAATGTCATCTTGAGCACCAGAACTGCAGCGCTGTCAGTTATCGTTCTGTGTTTGTGGTCAGCGGTCCAATCGGGTTTAGCTGTATCCGTCGTTCCACTCCATGACTTTATCGTATTCTTGGATCTTCTGCTTGATGTGCGACAGTTTGCTCTTCAGGTACTCGCAGCGCTCCTTCTTCTCCAGGAAGGTCGGGTCCTGGGAAACACAGAGAGGAAAAAGGTTTTATTCTCAGACAAACCAGCCAAACCATCACTTTAATGATTATTTTTCACTGTATTATTTCAACTGTTACTTCTGTATTTGTCTCATCATCAACCAAAACCAAACCTGAATGTACTAACAAATGTGAATCAATCCGCCGCTAAAAATAGTCCCCAACAAATGTTCTATTTCCTCCTGTTTGAGGAACATTTGGTACAAAATAAAATGAAATAACTCTAAAAAAGGAAATTGTATATTCATGAGTTGTTTTTTAAAGCTTTACGTCTTCAGTAAGAATCAGTCGGAAAGTAAAAAAACATTAAGACAGACAAACTAACATATTGTTGGTTTTGATTGTTTCATGAGATTAATATAAAGCTGCTGCAGACAAAACATCGTCAGGCTCACATTTTTCTTCCTCTGGTACTCCTGAAGGATTCTGTTGATGCGATCGACCTCCTACAAAAAGAGAAGAAGATGGTATTAGACTCAGATGGACCCCTGAAATACACGCTGTGATGCTGTAACATCAACCTCCTGGGTGGAGCAGAGGAGGAATGCGAGGGTGGAGGGGAAGTTCGGCAGGAAGCAGGAAGTGCAAACGCAGGAAGTTATGGGAGATGAACAACAACAAGAGTTGCTGCAATGTTCCAGATAAGAAACGAGTCTGTGTGTAAAAGGCTTCCTCTGGTTCACATGAAGCCAAACAGCGATGGATTCAGTGCAGCAGCGTTTGTGACGCAGCATCAGACTGAGGGGGTGAAACTCTGCTGTGGCTGGGTGGAGGTGACAACACATGAAAACTGGCCTGAAAACCCACTTTTGAACTTGATCGTTTGATGGCCTCAACAAGCTGCGCCACGTATGAGTTCATCAGTGTGTAATTTTTAGGCTGCTGCTGTTACAGCAGGTGCTGTTTGTCTGCACTATGTGAAACATGAATACATATAATGAGTACTGCACATTCAGGTGTTAAAAGGTACTGCTCCTCCTCCTTTGTGTGTGTCAAACTACCAAAATACTGGATCCTAACATTCCCACAATGCAACCGGACTGCAGCTTTTGTTAAACCCTCCCTACGCCATCTTTCTGCAGTAAAGTCTCCATGACAACTGTGATGACTGTTAGTCTCTCAGATTCACGAGGAAGACGTTAGCGTTCGTTTTCAGAGGCTGATTTGTCAGCTGCTCTTCACGTGGACGGCGTGCGCTTTAAAACAGAGGTCACATCTGAAAACAAAAGGCTAAAAACGAGATACAGATGCAAATAGGATAATGACATTGAAGTGGCTCTGCAGCGACTCGGGCAGTAGAGAGAGACGAGTTAGGACAAAAGACGACGGTGGCGCCTCAGCTAAGAAAATCACGTGGTGGCGGTGTTATTTTGAGAAGTGCAGGAGACACGAGTAACCAATCACCATCTGGCTGGTGGGGTTCTGGGGCAGGGTGCGCATCATGCCATCCATCTCGTCAAACTTCTTGAGGGTCGCCTGCACCTCTGAGTGCAGCTCTTTGTACTCTGCGTACTGGTCGTTGAACACGGCTCGGAACTGGTCCCGCTCCTCGTCGGACCGGATCGTCGGGTACTTCCTGCAGAGAGGAGGTGGAGAGTCACACGTCAGCAACAGTGAACTGTGTTACAGGTACACGACATATGACCGCAGCAGTAAAAGACACGTTTGTTCACAATATCTCATGATGTCGAAGGGCTGCAGCAACGTTTTCTGGTTTTATTAGCGAGATCTGTTGCTGTCGAACAAACTGCGATGACGACTAAACGACTCGACCACGACGGCTCTCGGCCTGCTGCCAGTCGCTCTGAAGCGGATCATCTGTGGTCTGAAAGCAAACCGACCAACCACAGGATGTTATCATCATCCAGGACAGGAAGCCATCTTATAACGAAGAGATGGAAATACTCATGCAAATCAGCTGGTAACCACGGTAACAGCATGTGAGTGCAGGGATGTTCAGTTAAAACTGCAGTGTGTTGTGTTTGTTTGACTCCAATAAAATGTTAAATCTTGAATATTTTCTGGTTTCTTTACGAAATATCTTTGGGTCGTGGATAAAACAAGACATCCGAAGACGTCGTCTCGAGCTTTGTGAAACACTGATTGACGTTTTCTCACAATTTTCTGACATTTTATAGACCAAACAACTAAGCAAACAATGGAGAAAATAACTGACAGATTAACTGACAGTCACTAAAACGGTACAGTCACAGATTAAACTGCCACTCAAGTCAATACAACATATAACACATAAAGTTTTCCTTCATCCAGAACAAATAAACTGAAGTGCAGGTGTGAAAGTGACATTCAGTCTTCTGTGAAGTCAGACTGAGTATCTTTCGTATCTGTTGATATTTTAAAGCCCAAACAGTGAATGAAGACAACAAGCGTTGGATTAATCGTTAATCTCAGCCCAGCAAACACAACTCAATACACAGTATATTGTATTTTTTATCACCACTCACGCTATGTAGTCAGGCAGAATAACAGGTTTTGGGATGTGTCCTGATGGAATAGTTCCCTGTAAAACCTTTGGTGGACCCGCTTTAGGAGCAGCCTGGATGGGAACGACTGAGGAGCCCTGAACCTGTTCTGGACCTTTGGCCGCAGGAGCTGAATCCGGAACCATCTGCAGAGACACAGCAGCACAAAAACAACTAGGTGTAAACAACTGTGCGGACTGAGCTACAGAGTTAAACAAAACCAGTGGTGATATTCATGCTTTCATCGGGCCAAATGTTAGCGTGTGACAGGATACCCACCAGAGACTGTGCAGCTCGCATGTCGGAGGGATGCATCTGTGTGCAGAGAGCAGACAAAAATATAATCCAGTTAGCATGTAGCTGATGATGCTGATTTAATATGAAAGGAAAAGTTTTGAAATTTTGGGAAATATGCTTTATTGCGTCCTTGCACTCTCACATCTGGCCTATCCCTTAAACATGAAGCTACAGCCAGGCGAGTGTTAGCTTAGCTTAGTATAAAGACTGGAAGCAGGGGGGAAAAGCTAGCCTGGCTCTGTCCAAAAATACACCAACCCATTTTATTACCTTTAGACTTAGCCATGCTAGCCGTTTCCAGTCTTAATGCTAAGCTAAGCTAACCGACTCTTGCGTCGATCTTCTCATCTAACTCTCAGCAAGAAAGCAAATAAGCGTTTCCCAAAAATGTTGGACAATTCCTTTAAGAGACCAAAAAACGGACAAACAAGATCCCAAAACAGTCAGAGTTTGATGATGTGCATCTCAGAAACGAGCACAGCCACGATCCCCAGGTAGAACTCAGACTCCGCCTCCTCACTCCTCCACCTCCTCACTCAGCCTGTCTGCAAATCATCTACTTTGCCGTTGAACTACAGTCTAATTTATGACATATATCACACAGCATCATATTTATTACTTTATATGAGGCAGCAGCAACTTGATGACTGCACGGTGAAAAGTCATTTTGCATTCTGCATCACACAGACGTTTGTGGGCTTAATAATATATCTTATTATCTTAATTTACATTGTGCTCTTTACAGTAGATGCATTGCAAACACACTAAAACAGGCAAAGCGACACATCGGTGAGCATGAGGCGGTGCTTCGGCCTCACATGTGGTTTTAAATAATAATAACTATTACTACTGCTGAAACACAACAAGCCTGATTCTCCTTTACAGTCATTCACTCCCATTCAGCTGTTTTTAAGTCATCAAAGTGAAAGACAGTGTTGCAACAATCCTTTAAGCTTCAGTAGACTCTCTGAATGACTGTGAGGACTCGCTCTGAGGACCAACCCCTGTTAACAAAACAAACAAAACTGCAGCAGGCTGAGCTCTTACCTCCTGGCCGTAACTCTCCCTGTGTCTGCGTGCAGCTTCATGCCTCCACAGCTTTAGGCTCACCATGGCTCCGATCAGATACACAACCATGGTGACAAACAGGAAGATGATGGCCGCGGTCTGGCCCGCCTCTGTTCTGCAGAACGCCCCATTGATGACATTGTTAAAGGCCGGGTAGGAGCAGAGCCCCCCGCGGGTCGTGTCTTGGACATAAACAATGCCTGGCAAACAAAAAGCAGACGTGCTTTTATAGAACGTATTTTATAACTTTCCATTTTCTGAAGAATTCTGTTGAAGAACAGCAGCATCTGTTTCCAGCAGTGGTGGAAGAAGTACTCACATTCTTACTTATACTTAAGTAAAAGTATCACGGATCCAACAGCACATATTTATCCTGTTACAGGTAGAAGTGTCATCAGCAAAATACACTTCAGGCATCGAGTTCTTCAGTCTCATTCAGTGCTACACAATTCTATAAATATCACATTATAGGATGATTATTACAGATGCATCAACGTATGAGCAGCGTTTAACTGCTGAAGGAGGAGTTAACGTCATGATCAACCATTACTAGGGGTGTAACAATACATGTATTTGTACTGAACCGTTTCAGTACATGACGTTCGGTTTGGTACAGGGCTGTGCACGTGCAGCCTCTGATGATGGCTACTGCTAGCAGTAAACCGGAGCTTAAAGACCCCCCCCCCACCGGTCACTAAAGTCTCCTGCTTGGGAACACTTCGGCTTCCTGGTTAAATATTGCAACGGAAAAAGACAGGTGGATAAAGCGAGGGCGATGCTAGCACCTAAAACGGCACATATATGCACATCCATATATCCCCCAACTGCAAAGTTAGCAAGGCGCTATCTTGCCGTACCCGTTACCTCTGTCCCCAGTGAGAGGGTACTTTCAACCACTGGGGACATTGTGACCAGCAGATCTGCACTTACTGCTGACAATGTGGACAAGTTAATTTTTCTGGCAAAAAATATGAAAGTTGAGTAAAACTGAACAGGGCTTCATGCTGGAACTGTTATTGCTGCACTTGTTTTGTTAAAAGCTGTTTACAAGGAATTTATTTTTTTATTAATATTTCACACATTTGTTGTTTATTTGAGAATTTTATTTAACTTACTACCAGGCAGCACTTTGCGTTTATTTCATTTTCTACCTGTTCATATTGGCTCTGAAGAGATCTGTTTCCAGATCAGTTTCACAGCAGGACATTCAGCTGGTAGCAGTTTAACACCGTACGTGGTCTCTTTCCAGTAAGTGCAGTAAATATCTCAAAGCCTGCACAAATAAAACCAAACTATGTGCATGGACACAGGCTGAAATGAGCGTTACCCACCTGCTGCCATGTACAGCACAGCCAGAGCCAGGTTTATGGTGAACTCTGTCAGAGGCCACCAGGAGGAGTCCAGCAGGATGGTGCGGTAGTACATGGTCATCCCCAGCACTAACACTATCACAGTCACCAACCAGGCCAGCCCAGCCACCACCAACACAAACGGGGTCTTGGGGCCTGTGTAGTAGATCCCACCTGTGCCGGCACCGTAGAAACCCGCTCCAGGATACGAGTTTTCAAACAGGTTGTCTTTGTGGATGTAAGCGCAGACGCAGGCGAACACCGCTGCCCCCAGCAGGAGCTCCACGCAGCCCAGAATCCTCAGCAGCCCGGCCCAGGACTTCATGTAGGCGTAGCGCTGATGGTACTCCTCCACCCGCTCGCTGTAGGTCAGACCTGTGCGGTAGGTGCGCCCTGACATGGACTCGTGGCCGTCCCGTGGCTCCAGAAGCTCCTTGCGTGAGTTGTAGCTGCCGCCTGAGCCGCCATAAGGGTCCCGGTATGATCCATGAACGGAGGGAGACTGTGGAGGAGAGCAGCGCACCCCCTCAGTGGTGCTGTTGTTGTTGTTGGACGAGGAGGCGGACATGGACCAGGGCTTGTTACTGCTGCGGTTACTTCCTCTGAAGAAGTTCTTCCAGGAGTCGGGGATGAAGCGGTGGACCGGTTTGATGTCGAGGGCAGGGTCGGGGTCTTGGTCCGCGTTGTCCTCGCTGCCGCTGGGATCGAACTCGGGGCCCACGGGAGGCTGGTCCGGCAGAGGCGGAGGAGGGAGGGGGTCGGCGCTCTGAGCGTGGCGAGCGGCTCTCTGCTCCCTCAGCGGCGGCAGATCGTCGGAGTCGGCTCGTGGTAAGGAGCCCTGTGGAACCTGGTCATAGTGGGGCACCTGGCGGACGCGCTCAGTGCGTCCGTAAAAGCCTCCTCCATAGGACATGAGGATGATGATGGTCCCTGAGAACACACACACACACACACACACACACACACACACACACACAAACACACACACACACACACACACACACACACAATTATTTCTCCTAAAACTGAAACAATTAACTGCTCGACAGGAAACTATTCGTCTAATTGTAATAACTGTTGAAGTAATTTTTCAAGCAGAAATGCAAAATATTTGCTGGTTCCCGCAGGTCAAACATGAGGATTTGTTGCTTCTCTCTGTTTCATAACATTAGAAATGAAGTTCAGAGGTTTTTGCTGAACTTTCAAATACTTCTTGCAAATGGAATTGCTTAAGAACGAAGCTCTTTGGAGCCAGTATGGACAAGATGAACAATAAAACCCAGTAACAGGGTTTGGAATTAACACACGTGCATCCTGTTTTAAGACTGGTTTAAGAAGTCTCCAATCAAGAAAATAATCAAAAATGAATATAACGGTTAGTTGCAGCCCTGTTTGTAGTGTTCACTGCCCAGCTGTTAATTTAATATCTAGCTTGTTTTCTTTATGTAAAGTGTCGTTAGGTTCTACAAAAGTGCATCAAACCTAATTATTATTACTACAATAAAAGGATTACATTACAAATGATTATTTTCATTATCTATTAATCTGTTCATTCATCAATTAATCCAGTGGCTCTGTCATGTCCTCAACTTATAATTTTTAATTGTTATCACTGACGGGAAGAAACCAGTATTGATGAATCTGCTTATCACTTCTGTGATTAATCGTTTGGTCCAAAATGTCAGAAAATACTGTGAAAACAGTCCAAAATCCAAAGATATTCAATCAACTTCCAGGAATGTTTGCGCTTCTGCTTGAAAATGAATGATTCATGCAAAACTGTTGCCAATTGTCTGTCGATCAACTTATTGAAGCTTTCGTCATATTGTCATCAATTCTAATCATTAACAGAGCCGAGTGGGCAAAGAAAGAGGAAACATAAAAAGGAAGAAACCAGGAGGTAAAGACAAGTTCCCGACTGATGATAAATTCAAATGAGACATTGGAGAATATTCATGCAGTTGGAGTCTAACAGTTGAAGTTAAGCCCAGAACCTGAGGACACCAGAGAAAAGCCCTCATGACTGAAGATGTTATCCCAGCATCCTCCATGCAAGCTGAGTCAAGAATGCACTTTTGTGCTGCAACAAAATCAGCAGCACAAATTCCCCTCCTGTTGTATTTGACCCAGGAGAGCTCAACTTACCGTTAGCTGTTGTAGGCAGCACAAAAACACACTCTTGACCTTAAAAGCCCATTTCTTATAGTGGACATGATCTGGAGAGGTAAAAAATAATATGAACTGAGCCTGAATACCTCTTTCACACGCAGTCACTCAACACGACTTACATTGGCTTGCAGGTCAGAATGCAAACCTGGTATGAACATACAGTGTGCCGAGGAGTCACCTGCGAAGACACAGATGTGAAGATGTGAAGAGGAGAGTGTGAGAAAATATACAATCACCATTTTCCAGAGCCAAAAGTGACGTCTTCATTGTTTAACATTTCACAGCCCAAACATATTCAATTCAGGGTGACAAGAAAAAGAGAGCAGCAGCAAATCCTGACATGCAACGAATAACTTTAGGACTTAATCAATACTCAAAACTGTTAAAGGAGCACATGGTTTCATCCTGGACCACAGGACAATAACATGCCTGAGAACATGAATATTCACTTAACGTACTCTGTACTCTGTTTAAAAAAGGAAAATAAAAGTGAAGCGAAATTTTGGGGCTTGAACACATGATCAATCGGTTTTCGGAGTTAACTGATTGATTGTTCAGTCTGGAAAACCTCGTAGGATTTTGAATTCAGGAGTTCTGTGAGTACTGGAGTATTTTCACATAACTGTATTGGTACTGAAGAATAAGGATCTGAGTACTTCTTGCATCACTGCTGTGAACTCTGTTTGTACTCGTGTATCATCAGGTTGAGTCAGAGTCCTGTACGAGGAAACGAGTCCAGAGTCAACTCTGCATCATAATCACATGAAGCTGTCGTATAACAAGAAGTTTTGTTATAACAAGATGATGATTTTATTAATATGAATCAGTATAACAGTAACACACAGCTGTATTATATTAACATGCAGCTGTATTATATTAATATGAGTGTGAATAACAGTAGTATTAATCAGTATAACAGTAGTATTAATCAGTATAACAATAGTATTAATCAGTATAACAGTAGTATTAGTCAGTACAACAGTAATATGAATCAGTTTAGCAGTAGTATTAATAAGTATAACAGTAATATTAATTCAAGATTCAAGAGTCTTTATTGTCATTGAGCATATCAATGAAATTTTCATTGCAACCCCCATGTTAGGAACAGATAGTAAGAAAAATAAGAAAGAATAAAATTAAGATAACAACAATAAAATAAACCAACATGCAATAAAAATATTCGTAAAAGCAATTAAAAATATACCAAAATGAAAATATACTAAGGCAATAAAATATACTAAACAATAAACAATATAATCAGTATAACAGTAGTATTAATCAGTATAACAGTAATATTGATCAGTATAGCAGTAATATTAATCAGTACAACAGTAATATTAATCAGTATAACAGTAATATTGATCAGTATAGCACTTATATTAATCAGTATAGCAGTAATATTAATCAGTACAACAGTAATATTAATCTATATAACAGTAATATTGATCAGTATAGCAGTTATATTAATCAGTATAACAGTAATATTGATCAGTATAGTAGTTATATTAATCAGTATAGCAGTAATATTAATCAGTACAACAGTAATATTGATCAGTATAGTAGTAACTGCACCGAGGAGGTGCAGGAGGCCTAACGACGCTCCGACCCTGCGGACCTTCAGCGGGCACACAGCCAGAGGAGTCGGTGCAGGAAAAGTCCACTAAACGCTTTAGTTTGACTCGTGTTTAGTCTTTGTGCTTCTTTATGTTCTTTTGTAAACGTTTCACAGGCTGTAACTTCACCAAACCTCGTTCTGGATGACTCTTTTCTACGAGTTGAAGCTAGTTACGATAACAGCGAGGTAAACTTCAGTAAGTTAGCTAACACAGCGGTCAGTTTAGCGCTGACTTCACTTCAAAAGGTCACTTTTCACACCTCAGTGGGCTCCTGGCTGATTAGCACCTGAACGCGCTGATTAGTTGTTGTTTTTCGGGATGTAAATGAGGTCCGCGGCGGCTTACCTGGCTCGCTTCTCTTCCTTCTCTTCTTCTTCCTCCACTTTCAGCAACATGAAACCACAGGTTTCCCTGGGACGCGACCACGTGACCTGCCCATCCCTGTGACGTCACTCAGAGGGAGGGGAAATTTACCTGTTTTCAAAAAGGCTGAGCAGCACACCTGAGGCAGAGGCCACCTGACACTGCGACGGTCTGCCTCAGTGGTGAGCAGTGCTGGAATGTAACTAAGTACATTTACTCAAGTACTGTCCTTAAGTACAGTTCTGAGGTACCTTACTGGGTACTTACTATGCAAATATTGTACTTACACCACTACATTTATTTGACAGGTTTAGTTACTTGTTACTTTGCAAATCTATATTGTTAATCAAAAATATAACTAAAATATTATGATATATTTTTAAAGGTTAAGTTACCAGCGGCAGGATAAATATTCAGTCCCTTTATTGAAGTAAAAGTAGTAATAATACATGACAATACTCCAAGTAAAAGTCCAAGTATTCAAGATCATATTTAAGTAAAAGTACTGAAGCAAATATTGTACTTTTTACTCCACTACATTTGTCTGACAGCTGTAGTTACTAGTTACTTTGCAGATTCCTTCCTGTCCAGTGAAAAGCTTGTATCTCCAGATGTTTGTTAAACTGAAGGATGAAGTTTTCCTTCATGTGTTGAGAGATCCTCGTCCTTCTTCAGCTAAATAAACTGTTTAAAAAGCCTCTTGGATCAGCTGGAAAAAGCATCGTCACAAAGCTGAAAACAGGCTGTTTTTCTGAGATACGAGGTTCTCACGGGACAGCCACGCCACAAACATATGATGATCTTATAGAATATGATGCATTGCTGTAGATTGAACCAGCCAACAGTATAGTAGTTCAAATGAGCTCAACCTACAGCAGTAAAATGCAGCATCCACATTAATGCAGCAGGAATATTAATCCACAAACATCAGATATGATAGAAAAACACTGAAGTAAATTCTGCTGATTCTTACATACTTTTATTAAATAATGGTTTGAATGCAGGATTTATAGTTGCAGCAGAGTGTTTTCACAGTGTGGTATTAGTACTTTCACTTAAGTCCAGGATCTGAATATTTCCTCCAGCAATCATGATCTGTGGGGAGTTTCAGGACAGCTGGCTGAGCACTAGATGGCGCTCTGTAGTTACAGTAGAACAGATTGCTAATAAACAAACGCTAGTTGTTGTTATAACACCAGCATGTTAGCACTGACACTGCGAGCATGTTAGCTTGCTATCATCAGTATTTACATCCAAGCACTGCAGCACCTCAGTACAGCCTCACAGAGCCGCGAGCA
This sequence comes from Chelmon rostratus, assembly GCF_017976325.1. NCBI lineage: Eukaryota > Metazoa > Chordata > Actinopteri > Chaetodontiformes > Chaetodontidae > Chelmon > Chelmon rostratus. Next base: position 20,246,631 of record NC_055676.1, on the reverse strand, counting down.
TGACTGCAGACTCTTGGCCAGCTCAGCGATGAAGAGGAGGATGAGGCCTTTGTGCACAAGTGCCACTCCCACTGCTGTCTCAGCCTTTGTGTGAGAGGCATAAATTTTCTGTCTTTAATGGCGTCCTGGTGGACAAAACTAGAAGTCAAAGCGTTTTCCTCCCTCCGACCATCAGCTGACTGTAGAAAACCAGCTTTTAAGTTTTAGTTCACGTCTCTCAGTCAGATTCCTCCTAATTATATTAACCAGTACAACCATCAAACATTTGACGGCCTGCTCTGGCGTGAAACATTTAAAGGCTCCGTCAATGTCGTGTCAGAGGGGTCAGAGGTCAACACGGTTGGCTGCTTTCCCGCAGAATTTGCCTTTCTTTGTTCGCCTCCATTCACAGCGGCACGGAGCAGCTTCCAGGCTGAGACGACAGATCAGCTGAGCAGAGCTTCAGATGCTCCTTTAAAAAGGAGAGTAAAACTATCATGGAGGTACAGATAACATCAAGAAATGTCCAGAGAGAAGCGGCAGGTCGTTCCTACGTGACTTTTCCCCACCAGATTCAATAAAAGGACGAAAATAAGCCAAGTACAAGTACCAAAGTACTTGTTATTATTGCTGTTTTGTAGCCCTTTTGTTCATTTTTATTTATTTTTGTTGCTGTTTTTTTTGTTTTTAGATTTCTGCTTTTGTTTAATGTGTTAAGTCTTTTTGTTCATATTGCATTTTGTATTTTATTGATATCGTGTTATTATAAATTGTCTTTTTTCTTGTCGTTGTTGTTGACTAGAGGGCTTGTTGACTTTACGGAAGCTGATGTGGATCCAGATAAAAAATGAAGTTGCAGTCCGCCGGAGCCTGAAAAGGCTTTTACTTTGAAATCTAGCAGGATGTTAATGACTGTCGTAGCTGAAAAGCTTCAACTTATTAGGTACACGGGGCAACGACCCGAGTCACTGGCTCCTACAGCTATGAAATTTGGGTTCACCTTCAGGCAAAATTTCTGGGAAATTTTGAAAGGGACACGGGGGGCTACTGCCGGGGGAACCATCTCTGTCAACATAGACATGATCATCTTTCACTGAGCAATGATTGAGGAGCTGTAATCACATTAAGTCTTCTGGCGGGGGGGGGGGGGGGGGGGGGGGGGGGGGGCTTTGCAGAGGGCTTTGCGAGTGAGGCGGGAGGTGTAGAGGTCGTGGAGGGAGGGGAGAGAAGCACAGACAATCTTCTCGGCTGCTCTCACGATGTATTTTAGTATATTGGTACATTTCATTGGTATATTTTATTGTTTACTGTTTATATACATTTTAGTATATTTCAGCTGCTGTCGGTTCTTTTCACTGGTATATTTCACTGTTTATTGTTTAGTATATGTTTATTGTCTTAGTATATTTTCATTTCTGGTATATTTTTAATTGCATTTACGAATATTTTTATTGCATGTTGGTTTATTCTAGTATCTTAATCTTATTTTAAATCTTTCTTTCTTGTTATCTCGTTTCTAACATGGGGGTTGCAATGCAAATTTCATTGACATGTCATGCTCAATGACAATAAAGAAATCTTGAATCTTGAAAAGGTTCAGGCCTGCATCAGGAAGTCATACATTTTTTAGGTTTCTTTGCAGGAAGCCAGAGCAGAGGATCTGAAACTGGACTAATGTGCTCTCTCTCCTCTTGGTTCTGCAGAGTTTTGAATGAGCTGAGGTCTTCCTTCCGGCTTCTGAACCAACAACAGAACATCTCAATCACTGATCGCTTACAGCTTCTGTGCACATTTTAAAATTCATCTGTTTGTCACTCAGCCGTTATATGTGCTGAAAGACTTTTATTGCTTTTTTTATCACTTTGCTTTATCTTATAAAGCGAGTCGTCTGGAGATATTTTTCATTCATCTGTTGTTTTTCCTGCTAAAAAAACTGAAAGAAAGCAAGAAAATAAGAACGAAAGAAGGAGAACAAAAAGAATCAAAGAGAACATAAAGAGTGAAACACATCAGCAGTCTGACACTGATGAAATGTTCACACGTTTAATCTGGAAATAAGAAGTTTTCAAACATCATCAGAATAACAGATGTGACCTTAATCGTAATCTGAACCGGTAATGATGTCGCCACACAAAGTGAGCAAATACAGCAAATACAGACAAGAACTGTGCGCGCACACACACTCACACTCTCTCTATCTCTCTCACACACACACAGTATATATATTACACACTGACCAACACGTCTGGTTCACAGATAACGGCGGACATAAGGGATGACTTACATATTGGACCTCAACAACATCCACCACATGAAAAATGGCTTTGTGGAGAGTTGATCTTCCTATGAGCCGTTAAAGGAGCAATTCTGCGTACTTTAACACTTCAGGTTCACCCCTCAGTTATTTAAAGACAGTAGCTGCAACATAAAACACTTCTCACACGGGGGGGTGGGATGGAAGGAATTGTAGCAAGTTCATTTGTCGAACACAACACACAAATACAGTATCAATATACATGAATATATTGCATAAAGTCAGGGTTTTTTGTCAAGTATTACTACAGTTGTGTTTCTACCAAGGGTAGGAGAAATGGCTTTTTTAGGTAAAATCATCATTTGCATCAGCAACAGCAAGATCATCCAACACAAACCAAACCCAAGAGCTTCCACATAACAAACACTCAGAGGAATGATTCCAGACAGGGTTACACATCCTGTAAAGGGTCTGCAAACACGGAGGACGCCTGCATTCTGTTGGACAGGACGGAAAACGTCTCGGTCTCACATACATGCTGTGATGCAGAGCAGCCAGGGAGCTCCTGGTCCACCCCGTGTGCTGAGTCAGCTCCTCCTGTTCGCCTTTCACACCACAGGAAGCTAACACGTAGCCGTTGTCTCGAGTTCTGCCTCTATTTCCACCGTCCTCCACCCTGGAGCTACATTTGGCCGCTCAGGAGGCCACACTAATGCAACAGCCCGTTTGAGACTCAGCAGTTGTCAAAGGCGAACGCCGGCGATTTTAATTCACGACTGTATGTGTCTTATCACACTGATGTTTGTTCAAGTGTATAAAGCCGTTCACATCAGCTGCTGCTGCTTGATGACTGTCCTCAAGTGATGTCACGTGAGTCAGCATCGGTTGACTCGAGTGATGTCATCTGAGTCAGCGTCGGTTGAAGACTAGAAGATTGAAACTGAAACAAACTGTTTGTCTGGAGTCAGAAAGAAGTGATCTGAGCAGACGTCTGCAGCTGCTGCTAATCTCTGCATGAGGCTAACGGCTCGAGGCTACATTACCACTACTAGCATAACACACCTGAGTTGTGTGTTATGCTAGTAGCAGTATAGCTGAGTTGTATTATGGGTAATGTAGGCAGCAGTGGCCTGCTGAATCAAGTTTTCTCTTAAGTGTGGCCCCAGTTTGTGCCTCTGATGTAATATCCTTGCATTGTGCAATACTTTTTCATTACTACTGTTTACTATTTTGCTATTTTATTATTGTGTATATAATCTTTTTACTGCTTGCTATTTTGATATTTTATTATGTATAGTTTGTTCTTTATAGGCTTATTTCAGAATTTTTCACTTATTTCACTGTGTGTAATGCTGCTGCTGCACTGCAATTTCCCAGCTTGGGATAAATAAAGTATATCTATCTATCTATCACATTCAAGTCATAGAAACAAGTAACCAGCAAACTTTAACCAAACCTGTATTTGCTAATCCAGGTAACACATGTCCTTGCTCTTATTGTTATAAACAAAAGCAAAATATTAATGTGTTATTTTGTGAGAAAATATCATTAATATTGAAAAAAACATCAACAAAATCCACTATAACTGTTCACATTGTAGGAACTGAGCAGAGATATGTGTCATTTCCTGCGTCCATCTTTGTTTGGATCAATTTAAAAAACAGGTTTGAAATTTGTTTTTTACCTGTAAAAGACAAAACATCTGTTCATCTGGATGGTTGTGAGTTTTGTAGGATTCTGTAAAAATGGTCAGTATTAAGTGTTTTTTAACCTTCTCAGAAATGAGAAACTCAGTTCTGTGAGTTGAATGTAATGATGATACAACAAATAAATGTGGACTCTGTAAAATACAAATAAAATCAGAATCAATCATCTCTAATCAAACTCTGTTTCCTGACACAGTTTCCTGAAGTGTCCTGAGTCCAGGTATTAATCTCCTTTATCCAATCACGTGTTGACAAAGTGGTGACCCTCGCTCCATCCTCGCTGTGAACCACTGAGCCTTTCAATCATGATACTATCACCTGTTACCAATCAACCTGTTTACCTGTGGAATGATCCAAACAGGTGTTTCTGGAGCGTTCCACATCTTTCCCAGTCTTTATTTGCTCCCAACATGTTTGAAACATGTTGCTGCATCAGATTCAGAACAAGCAGATATTTACAGAAATCAATGAAGCTGATGAGCTCTTTGTGTTGTTTTCAGTTGAGTTTGTATCAAACAGGATTAGCAGATTATCACATTCTGTTTTATTTAGATTTTACTCAGCGTCTCAGCTGTTTCAGAATCAGCTGTCCCTGAGAGGCACAGTCTGGGGCTGCATTGTTCTCTGTGTCACTCAGCTCATAAAAATATTGTTGCCTTTTAAATGACGTACACACAAAACTATCCAGAGTGTAAAACGCAGTGGAGACATGAAGCAGAAGTGAACAGCGAAGCCTTGCAGGCCGCGACTTCCTGTGGTGAAAAAACGCGTCTGAATAACCGCTTGAAGCTAAAAGCTGACTTGAAGGTGAGACATGACTGGCTTTGAGGATAAGCATCAAAGTCGCACAGTTAAAAGCTTTTAAAATCTTCTGATAAATACGTTCTGCACATCTAACTCTACAAGTTCCACATGAATCACAGAAAACATCTGTGACGCTGATGTGATTCTACAGTAAGGACTACAGCATGATTACTTCTCTGAATACCTTAAGACTACTGTTAAAACTACTGATTGATTCTTGCATTGATTTTTGATCTAACGACACCAGCTTGTGTTCTACTACGTCAAAAATACTGCGATTGTATTGATCAGCTGATTAAACTGCAGATGGTTTTAATCTCTGATTTCTGATGTATAATCTCGTTTTAAACTCTTGATCACAGGCAGGTGAAGCCAATGAAATACTTTTATCTATAAAGTGCATAAAAGTGGATAACAGCATAGACAGAAAATGGTAACAATAATGAAAACAGCTGCTTTGACAAACACTAGAAATACGGCTCCCTTTATGGCCATCTTCCTCTAGTGTGACGGGTTAGTTGGTGTTTGTCCAGTAACAAATAACAGCCTCAAGAAGAAAATACTTAAAGGGTGATTCAAATTCAATTCAAATTCAAATACCTCTTTTGGTAAAAGTCTAAGTTAAATAAAGTACTGCTTTAAAACTCAGCCGTACATTATAAAATCGAACAACTTACACTATACTGAATAAAACTGGAGCAGAGTCGGGATCAAAGTGCCAGTGTTGTGGTCTGCATCCGACACCTCATTATAAAACCACCCACAGGAGGCTTCGCATTGCTTGTGTGGAGACGTACAGTGGAGGTCTGGCAGAAGATCCTCAGTAAGGAATCTGGTTCTGGTAATACTGCAGCATGTCGTACGTTTTGCTCCTGTTGGAAGAAACAAGTCGATGAGGATGAGTTCCAGCAGACTGACGGTTTGACTTCTTGTTCTTCGCGTGTGCGTGATGTTAATGTGATGTGAGGTGAGCAGATCAGCTGCAGACGTGCGGGATTTCTCTCACCTGCTGCTGAGGAAACAGCTTTGGATGACTTTGATGATGAACGCCGCCGCTTCTTTCTCACTCATTTGAGGATTAAACCGCCCTCTGATTAAAAACCAAAAATCCATTAACATTCAGCATGAAGGCAGGTAGCACATTTTAGAAGTATTTTCTGTTCTATTTATTGGAATTTTCTTTAAATCCTGACAGGAACCATTAAATCTCAAGCTCCCACATAAAAAACTGCATGAATTGATTTTCTGGTCAGCAGCAGCAGAACTCACTGACTTCAGTAAAGAGACGTTTTTATGATTAGCAGGCAGCTCCTGATGACTGTCGGTTCAACATTCACTCTCTTTTAGCTCCCTTTTTGGTCTCCACCAACTCCCGAGAGAAATATCAGGCTCTTTAGTTCACCAGCTAGCTGCTAACTTAACTAGCTGGTGTGTTTGTTAGAGTTGTTAACTAAAAACAAGCTTAATGAGAGCGATGAGGCTAAACCCGATAGTAAAGCTATGAGCTGTAAGACCAAAACAATGAGCTGAAAGATGCTGAAACGCTCTGCAGAGCTGAGTGGAGCTGCAGAAATGTCTCTGTATTTGTCACTACAAGCAGCACCTTTAATATTACAGTCAGTCATTTCCATGTCATCATAAAAATACTGAAAACACTTTAATTCCCATAAATGTATGAACACAATATTACCTCACAATCATTTTCTGTCTTCAGGACTGTCCAATAAGGCTGAACACGCTACTGCTGGACTTACTTGAGCAGTTTAATGGTTTGTCCTCTGAAGCAGGGCAGTCCTGTGTCCAGCATGAGGGTCACCAGAGAAACCACTGAGTCCATGTAGGGTCTTTGTGTTCAGAGAGGAAGCAAATGACAACACAGATGAGCAAAGATCAAAGTGACAAAGAGTGAATTCTAGACTGATTCGTCTGCCTTTAAGCTTCTTAAAAGTCCACATCTTCCAGCCCTCGTCTCCATCACGGATGAAAAGAGCAGCTTTTCTGTCTCTACGAACCTACTGCAGACCTTCACCTTCGCAGTTTCTTACCGTACGGCCAGATATCCTCTGACACACATCTCCATGAACCACCTGAAAGGCGTGGCCTCGATCTTGCCTCCCATGATCATCACCATCTCGTCCGTCAGCTTGATGTCGGGCTCCCAGCCCAGGTTGCCGCCAGGAGAGCTCTCGAACATGAAGCCGAAGTCTGGAGAAAACACGGCACCCGTGAACACAACAATCACCACGACTGACGCTCCTCTCGAGCAGAAACTAAATACTGAGGTAACCGCGTAGAGTCCGTGTCTGTACCGATGTGGATGAGGTGGCCCTTGCTGTCCAGCATGATGTTGCCGTTGTGTCTGTCTTTGATCTGCAGCAGGAACAGCAGGAGGCTGTAGGCGGCCATGCTGCGGATGAAGTTATACCGAGCCTGGAAAGAAGAGGAGGACGTCATGGAAACCTCAGTGAAATGATTCATCTTACAAATAAAGTCTTAGAATCGTCTTTTTTACACGTCTGTGATGAGGCGGTTACACAGATCTGAATCAGGTTTGGTGTCTGAACAACATATTAAACTGATAAGATAATCACTAAAACAACGAAGCAGATTCATTCAGTGTGACGGCGAGCTTCAGCTCTTTGCTTCTGGCTCCCCTTTTTGACTCCTGCCAATCAAAACTAGCTGATATGAAAACGCACTTGTTTTTTTCTTTCTGTTACTATTTCCATTCTGTGTTTAAGTGCTTTGTGTTAAACCCTGTGCTGATGCCTCCAATCACATAACCACCAAACACGAGTTTCCATCCATCACTGCAGTAATCTCGGACAACATGGTGGGACGATATAAGACGGGGCCGACAGCGGACCCTCGCTCTGAGAAACAATCACTGCGGGGGAATAAACGGAAGGAGAATGAAACCTTCTGGAAGGCGAGGGTGGATTCGTCTCCGTACTGGTTACGGAAGTAGTCGTACATCCCGAAGTCCGTCTGTCGGCCCAGTTGGTCTCTGGACTTGCAGTCTGGGATGCACTCGATCACACCGCACTGAGGGAGAGACCATCAGTTAATAAACGGCTGGTTACGAAAACACAAGTCTGCGTTCAGAGCGTCCAGGTCAGACTGCAGTTTACTTCAGAGGATTAGAAATGTAATTTAAGTATAGAAAAGTCATTACAAATACACTTTTCCTGTTTGTGCTTGATTTAAAGTATGTTTGACAGATACTTTTAAAAAGTCTAATGAATAATGAATAGACAAATTCTGCAGTACTTAAAAGTGGTATTGTACTTTATTGTAAGTGTATTATAAATTGTACTTAAGTGTACTTTTACAAAGTGTACTAAATTACTAATACTTTTAATAGCAATAAAGTGTTCTTACGCATTTTCAAGGCCTTTGTGAAAAATTGTTAGCAGCTTAATTGAAGTGTACTTTAATTTCACTTCACTTGAAATATATTTCCGACACATTGGTGATACGTACTCAAGGACAACTTTAGTACACCTAAGTATACTTGAAGGAGACAAAAGTAGCACAAAATGTACTTAGTACAAAGTACAAAGTATAATTTTAGTCTAATATTTTTTTCACCTGGGGATGCAAAGACATGGAGTTTTAAACATGTCCTCAGTTTAAGCCCTTTAAATCACTAAATTACATTTTTAGAGGTAAAAAAAAATTGTAATATGTAATTGTTGTTATTTTCACATTTATGACATGGGGTCTCACCCCTGGTGCAGTGGCCACCACTCTGTAGGGGAAGACAAACAGATCCAGGCCGACCAGCTGGAAAATATTCTTAAAAAGGCCGATGATCTGCAGAGCGAGCATATCCTGGAGACGGACAAACACAGGAGGGTCACAAGAGAAACTCAGTGACAGTACAGTTCAGCGCAGCGATCAGTGGTACCTGTCTGCAGTCATCTCCCACTTTAAAGATGGCCGCCTGCCAGCAAACCCTGCGCGACCCGTCTGGATTGTCCTCCCCGTCTTCCAGAGAGTCAGAGGGGCAGCGGAGACCCTCCCTTTCCAGCTCACTCACCCCGCAGCGCTTCACCTTAAACTTGGCCAGGTAAGGTGCCTTGGCAGCACTGTGACGGCAGAGAAAACACAACACATGATGCACTGATGCTTCAGAAGCAGAGCCTCCACATGAAGCATGGTTGAAAATCGTCGTTACCTCTGCATCGGTGTTCCAGACTTGTAGTCGATGTCCAGCACAATAGCTTCAGGGTTACTTGGTAGATAACAGCCTAATTTCACAAGAAGGACAGACATGATATCAGAGTCTGACAGAGGGAGGTCAAATTTGGGAGTTTTTCTGACATTAGGGATGCAACATCTTCGAGGGGGGTTGGAATATTAATTAACAAACATTAAGACATTATTTAATATATGTCTTTATTGTTTACGTAGATGTTTTTGTCTGTGTCTTTGTTTTTCTGTTGTTTTCTCCAATTTCTAAATATGTCTTATTAAACGACCGGAAGGTTTTCACTGCAGCACAGTGAACACTCCTGAATCATCCATCAGACAGGAGGGACAGTAACCGTACGTTACCTGGCTGGACTTTGATATCTGACAGAGCTTTGAGACAAGCCCTTTTCCTCTCCTCTCCCTTTGGAACCGGCCTGAAAAGCAAAAAAGCACCAGGCTTTAAGTGACACAAAAACACTTTGCTGTTTGCTGATGATTTGCAGAGAGACAGCGGCGACTGTACTTGAGAATGGCGGACACGTTGGTGATCTTGTTGAAGAAGTCGAACTCTCTCTGGTAGAAGTCTTTGGCCGGACCCGACAGAGAACCTGTGATCTCCTCGACCATCTGCTCCAACAGCTCCCCGATGTCGGCTGCACACATTAATGAGGCACCAAAAATGTGATTACATCAACTTCATTTGATTTAATTAGGCCTAATAAGGGTTTTCCCGTTAGGCAGACGGCATAATTAATATGTATAATAATAGGAAAGATATCACATTTGCAAAGAGAAGCCAGAAATATACAGCAAGAAGGAACAAATCCGAAAGTGAATCAGCCATTTCTATGCAGTGTTGTTTATATCAATGATTAATTAACACATGGAATGACTGATTTAAGAAGCCACGCATCTAATTGCACTTTTAGATTTCAATAATAATCTCCAATCAGGGCGTTTGTACTGTATCGCACATACAAAGCTTTAACCTGAGTGGTGCATCAGGAATAACTGGAGATTCAATCTGTTCCATCAAAGGTTGAAGGTTTCTCATGACTTAAAATCAGTTATAACCTGTTACATATGTCACTCTTCTCATGTAAAGTGCTGACCTGAGATTTTTACTGCACTCAGTGTCGGTGCATTGCATGCAGCCATTCTGTTTAAGCAGCGTTTAGCTTAATAAGGTTTGGAGAAGGCGACTGGAAACCGACCTCAGGTAAATCTGGTGCTCTCTGATCAGTCTAACTGATGTCACTGCTGCTGTCCTCTGTAGAGTCTGTACTCACGGTCTTTGTGGTGTCCTTCTTCATCCATGAAGATGTTGGTCTTCATGTTCCAGATGAACTGGTGGGCGAGGAGCTGAGACTTCTGGGCCGCCCACAGGATGTATTCTCTCACGTAGCCCATCTGAGCGGGAGCGAGTAGCACAGTTCATAATGAAAACATTATCGATTACATGATGAACTTCTGTCGACTGATCGTTTAAGCTCTAGTTCACGTTACTGTCCCTCGTCTTCATTGGCGGTCACTAAACATGATGAAGCTCTTGATAAGAAAGAGTCTTTTTAAATTTAAATAATAAGATGTAAAGGCCAAACACTGTAGATCTCACATGTCATCTTAAATTAAAGCACATACCTTGTCATAACGAAGAGCCTGAACAATCTGAGGGATGTAGAACAAGATGGCATCCTATGAAGAGAAATACACAAATGTAAGACAGATTTTCCTCAAGTCGCATTTCTCTACAGCTGTTTGATGAGGTGATGCGAAAACCCCTGAGAGTGTGACTCACCGGTGGAAAGGAGCGCAGCACCTTCACCCCGTACTGAGCAGTGAGAGGATGAGGAGGGTACATGCTGCTGAAGTAGGACAGGCCGGTGGGCGGGTCCGCTGGAGCCCAACACAGGATGTGGCTCAGCTCGGGAGAGTCAGCGTCGATAGTGTGCCACGTCACCAGGAACTGGGAGGTAAAACAGGCCGAGAAAAAGTTACTCGCAGACGTAAAAAGACCCATTTCCGACACTCAGCAGCTGAGCTTTACTGGACTGAGGGACCTCACCTTGACGGCCTCAGGTACATCACTGACAGCGCCGGGGTCCAGCCTCACCAGCCGGGTCACTTCAGCAACAATGGCATCATTCTTAAACCTGGAAACAAGGAGTTCAAAATAAACACAGTTTCTACATCTAATATCAAGTGCTGTTCCAGATACTCATATAAATCTCACGTCTTAAAACACGGACAGTAAACCACAGGAACATGTTTCATTTAGCAGAGCGGCTGATGACAGTAATGTTCAGTGTGAGACTGAATTGAACTCAGAAGCTATGTGAAGTCAGGTTTTCCACAAACAGGAAAAACAATCATGTCTGGTGTTCACTTCCTGTTTTACTTTAAAAATGATCCAAATGTTTGTATGTTCAAAAAAGGTGTTGCACCTTGTTGGTAACTGCATGGCCAGGTAGGGTGCGATGCCCCAGGCCAGGTTGACATTGTCCTTCCACTGTTTCTCATTCAGGCTGATGTATTTGGACCTCCAGTTGGCGATGCTGGTCTCCACCGACTGCTCTGTGGCGATGGCCAGCTCCTGAGTGGAAAGTGGGTTGTACCACGTCGTCAAGCGCTCGATCTCACTGGCCTGGAAAAGACAAAAGGCAAACAGGGAAGAAGAGAGCGGAGGGTGGTTGATAATGAGCGGCAGTGTTAAAACCGGAGAACGACAAATCACCATCCGCCCTCACCAGTAAGGCCAGCAGCAGAGTCCTGCGTTTCATGTAGTATTTGTGAAGCTGCGTCCCTCTGTTACTCTTCTTGGACGTCCCTACGAGGAGGACAGAACATTAAAACCAGTGTGTCCATTTAACTTTGTGGGCCTCAGTCTGTGTTTCTACACAGGAACTGGTCCAGTTTGAAGATATTTTGAGAGCTGACTTGTGTGAAACTGGGGTAGAGGAATATCCCAGCATGCATTTCACCTGAACTATAAATCATTATGGTCCTGTGACTGTTACTGTGTCACCAAATAAAGTGAAGATAAAGTAAAGTTTAGATACTGCACATAACAGTGCAGATAATATACTCTGCATCTCATGATTAATACAGTTGAGACAGAATGCTGGAAAAAAAGCATTTTAATTGGAGTTTTGAGTTGAACTTATTTACAGTTATGTTGACGTTGCAGTTTGGTAATCACCTGAGCCGGGCTGAGCAGGTAACATCATCATAAACTATGTTGGCCCAGTTTCAAACTGAGCATTTTGCAGTCGGGAGTTTGAGCTATGGCCTCTTTTCTCTGTATATTGTTCATATGCTGAATGTGAGCGGTACCGGATTTCTTGGATGCGGTGGACATGCCACTGGACAGCGGGTAGGTGTTGATCCATCCCTGGCTGCTCTGCTGGGAGCGAGAGCTCGAGTCTATGTTGCTCCTGAGATCGGCAGCGTTCATCACCGACAGACTGTTCAAGGACGGGTCCTGATTATCTGTTCACACATAAACAGATTCAGTACGGCCGAGATACAAGCACATCCAAACTGTAACTTTACTCTTTCTTATGTACGCGACATCATCCAGAGTCACTGTCACCACGTCTACACAGAGAAAAACATCAACAGTATGATCGATGATGAGGGAGTTTCTGAAGCGCGAGATGAGCTGCATCAGTTAGTCCTCTGCTGTTGTGATGGTCATGCAGGGAAATCCAGCGGGATTTACATGTCGGTAGAAGTTGCCTTGAACCACTGATACTGGGTCAGATATTATTTTGTCTTGTTAATGCGCGGGGGGGGCTGGAGGTACATTAATCTGATCCAGGATCAGCGGTTAGAGAACCGGTCTACCTGAAGCGATTCGATGTGTATGAGAATGAGACCATGTCTTTTCTCTGGGTCATCGGGAATGAAGAGGAGAGGATTTTCTGGGGTGGAAGAAAAAACATTTTTTAATTCGTAGTTTCTTCTTTTGATGCAGAGCTGGTCGAGGAGGGGGGCGGACAGGTGGGCTGACATGATGAATAATCATGCATCTTAACGCAACTGACAAATTTGCGCTTTTCCTCACAGCTGCTAAACTTAAAGGATGAAAAACAGATTGACTGCAAGAGTATAAGGAGTAAGACACTGAAAAGTGGGAGAAAGAGGAAGAGTAAAGGCAGAAAGAAAATAAGAGGGACCGAGAGAAGAATGTTGAGAAAAAAAGCTATAAAAGCATAAAAAGCCAGGCTGGTAACACAGATGATAGATGCCAGGATCTATCAGCAGCAGAGTGAGGACAAAGCGTCAAACTTGACAGGCGTAAAAAAACATGCCCCTGCTGCAGTGCAGCCCGAGCTCCACCGCTTTAGGCTTACTTAAGATAGATATCGGAGAAGTGCTGGACACGATAAGCGATCCAAATATCCCGGCAGAGAGCGTGCTCGGGGCTGGGGTAGTACCAAGCTCACCGGGTGGGACCAGGTGGCACGCTGCCAGGTACTTCTTGTCAGAGAGGATGCTGGCGTAGAACCGGATCATGATGCAGATGTCCTCGCGGAGATGTTTGTCACCTTGGGTGGGAAACTTCGGGGCCACGCTGGAGAGACAGACAACAGGAAGTTAGATCATTAGTAGCCAATGTTTCCATTCCATCACCCGGTTTCAGTGGTTTTATTAAACCTTTGTGTAATTCTTTGTAAGATAATAAACATTTGACCTGAAACAATGCATGTTAGCAGCTCTGTGAGGCTGTACATGACTGCTTTGAGCTAAATGCTAAAGTCTGTATGCTAACATGCGCCCAATGACAATGCTAACATGTTGATGTTGAGCACGTTCACCATCTTGGTTTAGCTTCTTAGTGTGCTAACACTTGCTCATTAGCACAAGTACAACTTTCTACCATTTGTTCCTTTGGGTTTTGGACAAAACAAGCCGTATGAAGACATTTAAATCATTAACTATTTTAATTAATTAAGAAACATTACTCAGATTAATTGCTGGATTGTGTGAACAGAGTGTGTGTATTACCTGAAGTAATCAAAGGCTGTTGAATAGATCTTCTCTCGGAGCACATTTCTTACAGTTGCGTTGGTGAGGACGTCAGAGTGGAGCAGAGCCAGACCCAGAGTCAGCAGCCTGACAGCACAGAGAAATACGATCATGACAAAATCCTAAACTTTTCTGCATCCTTATACCAATTTCCTTGAAAAATAACAGAAAACAAACATCAAATGACACAAGGTTGCCTAGAGATAAGGTTAAAGCATAACATACATTGTCTCTAAGCTTTACGTGTGTGTTTATGTACCTGAAACGAGGTCCAATGGCAGCTACGTGGCGGTTGAGGCTACTCTTCGCCCCACCAACGTTCAGGGACAGCGAGCGCTGTAGCAGGCTGCCAAAGATCTCCACTTGATCTGCGCTGGAATACTTAGCGATCTCGAACCTCTGGACTAGAAACTAGAGGAAAAGAGGCAGACACGAGAGGCAATAAGTGGAAGGGGAGAAGATATGCAGTAATAACAGAAGCAGAGTGTCTTTCGTCTGACCTCAATCCATATGTGGTGAGGGGTCACGTCTGGAGGGCAGGGGATAGGCTGACTCTCCTCTGATGCAGCCAGAGGATCAGCCTCCACCTGAGCGTCTGAGAACAAGCCCATCTTAAGCTCCACGGTCATCTGCCACGCCCCCGCCATCTCCCGCATGAACTAGGCAGCCAGAGCGGAGATTGATAGCATGAGTACAACACGAATGTACTGAGAGGACAGGGGCACGGGCAGGAAATGATGAAAGACATCTACGCACCGGTACTTCCACTCCAACACGAGCTGCCAGCAGCCACTCCCAGCAAGCGATGGCCGTCTCCATGCCGTGCGCCGTAAACATCTTGAGAGGAGACCAGCAGAGGTGGTGCAGGAGCTGAGGATCGCAGTCTAGAGTCCAAACAAGAAAAAACAACGGTCAGACGACCAATCCAGAGCGTCTGATAGAGTCCTGCAATTGGTATAAAACATACTCAAAGACAATCGGAGAAAAAGTGACCTTTGGTGCTGATGAGCAAGGCGGCCAGTTTGAACATGGCCTCGGTGAAGGCCTCAGGCTGTGCAGAGTCTAAAGCTTCTCCCATCTGTTTGATCATCAGCCGGCCCAGATCAGACTGTCCTCGAACTGCCTGGGCGAAGTGGATCATACCTGATACCTACAGACAAAAGAGGATTGATAATGGAGTTAAATCTCGTACGCAGAGTTCACGTCCACAGGATCCGGCTGCATCTGGTTCACCTAGGTTTTAAATGTGCACCAGGAAACTTTCAGGGAAGAAGAATCTACTTCTCAGCAGCCACATTTCTAATGCAGTTTAATGTTGTTGCCATTTTTTATGTTTTACAAGCACAAAGAATACATAACTGCCTCTAATTTTCTTTGCGATCACCCAACTAAATGTCAGCACGGCCGATCACACAGTGCAGCTGTCATTACGCTATGATCATAAAATCATGATTTTATCACAGCAGCCTGGAACATCGCTGGAGTCTGTGGATATGGGCCATAATAACTGGTAAGATTTGGTGGTTTTACCTCTCCAGCGTATCTGTTCCTGAGGTTGAGGGAGGCCATGAAGTTCGAGTAGTCCTTCTTCACACAGGCGGGCCTCTCAGTCAGCTGAGTGGACTACAGGTGAAAGCATGTGAAATTTGATTGATTATGCATTAAGAACTTAAATGTCTGAAGCATGATCTACTTTATTAAGCCCTTTTCAGACACGGAACATGTAACATTGCTCTTCATCTATCTGTTAAAGTGTCATTCAGACATACTGCAGGTGTCTGTTATGTAAATGATCCTAAATGACATGACATTTAGAAAATGTTGGACGTGTGATATTTGGCAGGTGGTGTGCGAGAGGGAGCAGCGTCATCAGCGTTGGAAAGTGATGATGAAGGTGTTTTTTGTTCTCTCACAGGCTGCATCAGTGTTTCTTTAATTGTTTTGCTGTTGAAGCTTCGATTAACCACCACTGTGAGTGCAGGAGGTGCTGTGGGCTCCCACAAAGCTGGATTCTTGAACGTTTTTTTTGTTCCTGACACATACCAATGATCTGGCAGCGCCATCAGTCTGCATTAGCATCTGAGTGTGACCTACCCCCAGTGTGGTGCTCTGCCTGTTGTAACCGGCGAAGTGCAGGATGCTTTCTGTAGCCATGGCCAGGCCTGTGTGCTGGGAGAGACCCGACACCCAGATCTGATGTTTGTTCAGGTACTCCTGAAGAAGACCACATCAAGTACAGAGAGATAACCCATAAGGCCACTGTATAAGCTTTATTTATAATGTGTCTCTTGACTTTTATGGAGTAAATGTTACCTGGAGGTGTGATTTGGTCACAGATGGCGCCCACTTCATTGCTTCTTTAAGGATCTCCCCACAACGTGCTGCAAAATCCTTCACTATGCTCTACAATTAAAGACACAATATGTCTTGAATGTGTGTGGCATGTTTAAACTTTTGCACTCTGCTGTGAAATGATGAAGAACTGCTTCTGAACTCTTACCTCTCTGGCTTCATATGTATCTGGGACAGTGATTCTGTATGGCGTGTCTGGGATGTCGTAATAAGGTTGGTCTTTGTGAATGTCCTGCAATAGAGAATAAGCATCAGTATCAATGACCTTCATAAAGCATAAAGACTGACCGACAGGTAGATGCGACACTGATGTTGTCCATCACTTACTGCGCTGAGTGAGAGCGAAAGCGTCTGCAGGATGTCTAACATGGTCCTCAACACACGGCCGCTCCACAACAAGTGGGGGAAACTGAGGAGAGAGAAAATACTGTCGAGACTGCTGGATGTGAACCTGCATTTTAAACACCTCACAGAAGAGTCAGTGCAGGATTCTGAGTAAACGTGGTTGTGTTTCAATGCGGTCTCACGTTTCAGCCAAGCCAGACAAATACTTGTCAGCCACTCTGCGGATCCTCTTGTGGATGTGGTTGAAGTTGACTAAGAGGAACTGAGCGTGGTGTTCCAGCTCCTCCTCGTGAGCTTTGGTTTTTGCCTGAAAACACAACATTTGATCCGGATCAGATCCGCCACTCATGATTATTTTCATTACTGATTAACCTGCGGATTAGTTTCTGGATTAATCAAGTAATCGTTTGCTCTGTGAAATGTCAGACAGTAGTGCAAAAGGCAGCTTATATACGAACAGGACTGATGTAAATGCGGTTCACCTGACTGACAGGTAAATAAGAGCTGCTGCTACTCTTGACTTGACAGTTTAGAGCCTTAAAAAGGGACTCTGTTGCGGTCTCAATTTTTGTGGTTGTTTTTTGTGTTTGTCTCTCGCCCTGCCTGTGCCGCCCCCCCTCTCCTCTGTTCCCTCTCCTCCTCTGCAGTGCTGGAGTGTGGAAGGGGGCGGGGCCGAATCTCCTGGCTGCTTCTGAGACACACCTGAGCTGCACTGGCTTTAGTTGCTAAAAAAGCTCCTCCAGCTCCTCCACCTGCTCAGGGACGGAGGATTTCTTTGTCTGCCCACACGTGTCTCGCCACGCTGCGTGCCTTGTCTCTGTCCTCGCTTCCAGCTCCTGTGCCTTCTCGAGTTTGCAGCCTCCATAGTCTTTTTCCCCCTCGCTGTGTTTTTTGTTCTTTTGTTTACACTTTGTTTTTTTTGTTTCTGCAACCTGGGTCCTGGCCTTGCTTATTGCCGCACAAACCGTAACAGGACTCAGATTCTCAAATGTCTACAGTCCAAACAGGATGTCAGTTCTTCTTCAGTGAAAACATCTCTTTTACCTTTTCGGCCATCATTTGCAGGAAGACCTCAAAAACCTTGTCGCTGACGGCGATCACACACTGCATCATGCCTGAAATTCATTAAAAAAATACATCAAATATGACAAACATAAAATAAATAATGTTTTTTTTTATGTATTTTGTCTTTTTTCTTCTGCTTACCAGATTTATCTTTCTGTATCGCTCTGTCTTCAAAGTATCGAAACATGACCTGAAAGCGGTCAGAGTCCAGAGAGCGCAGCATCCTGACGGAGAAAATACCACAGAAGACAAATTATATGCAAAATTATAATTACTGAACATAGTCAAACACACAAGCTAATATACAGTATACATGTAGACATGGTGCATACCTCATGTACTCCAATCTGTAAACAGACAGCAAATACGTGGACATGGCAAAGTCCAGTTTGTTGATGAGAGCAGCCACCTCAGGAGGAGGATCCAGCAGGTTGATAATGGTGCTGCGCAGATCGTTCAGCTCCGCCTGAAATACAGCAACGAACCATAAACTCAGGTATGCTTTAATAAGTGAGCATACGTATGTGTGTGTGCGTTCTCATACCGGAGTGACAGTGTCGTTCTTCAGTGCAGAGTTGTACTGCAGCTCTGAGCGTAAAGGCTCCCCGCTGGGAAACGTGAGCAGCGGCGATTTGGTCGCAATCTCACAAACTCCCTCATACCATTCCTCCGGCCACAGACCTGAACATTCAACAGAAGCAAATCATCATGCTTCAACTACATAATTCAGTGCTGGGTGTTTTGTAGATGTAGCATTGCTTAGCATGAATAAAAAGGTATAACTGCACCAACCTGAGCCCTCCACAGCAAATCCCATGACAACGGAGTAAAGCCAAAAGTCCCTGAAGAGCTTCTGCAGACGTGGCTTTGCTTCTTTAATTGGTGGCAACCTCTTAGTCAGCTAACAGAAGAGGAAGAGAGAGAACATACAGCAGATATAACCCATCATTAAAAATCATTTCCTGTAGCGCGTCATCATACAGAAGATTAATTTTTGTGCAGTCCAGTTTATATTTCCTCTGTTTCCACTGACATGATTTAACAAGCTATAATAAATGAAGCCTAATTAGAAGAAGAAAAAGGCGATGAAAGCTGAAAATGTTCTAAACATCCAAAACACTCACCACTGCAATAACTGGGATCAGGACACCGAGGTTTCCTGCACTGCTTGATGCCTGCAGAGACAAACGAGGAAGCAGATCTGGGACTCAAGTTTGAAAAGACAAACAAAAAGCGCAGAACAGACTATATGCCTCTGAATACTTCTATTAGCTGACGGCAGAGAAATGACAGGAAATGACATGCAAGAAAGGTCCAGAGCTGGAGGCGAACTGGGGATGTTCTTAGCATCATACACCCATTAGCTTCCCATGAGCCACCAGGTATCCACTAACAACAATAATACGCTCCTACTTCCTGGTTTTGAGGAGTAATGCACACGCCACAAGACCCTCCAGCTGGATTGTAAGCTTGCATGCTTTTGATTGGCCCACGCAGTGTATTACCAGATGTAGCTGGGTTGGATCAGGATCAACGTTTATGCTGGACTACCTTTGCATATGTGCGTGCCATACCTTCAGAGCCGGCCCTTTGTCTGACGCTCTCTCGCTGGCTCTCTTCCCCTCTAAGCCCAGCTGAACGAAAAGCTCCAGCAGGTTGACCAGCAGCTCGTCAACCATCTGCTCAGCCTGCAGGTTGGCTGCTATATTGCCCAGAGCGTTTATCACGGCCAGGGAACAGTGCCTACACACAGGAGAGGGAACATTAATTTACCAGACTGTCACGACAAACTGTGAGCAAAAGCATATTCTCCCACTTTCTCGTGTACTCAAGAATAACTGTAACTGCATGATTTAAGGATGAGTTCACCTGTATCCATGGTCCTTGTAGTCTTTGGTCGAGTAGACCATGGAGCTGGCTTTGACACTGATCTGCTGGAACAAATTCCACACTTCCTGGTAGATGTATTGCTGAGGTGAAAGAGAGAGAAGTTGTGACGTTAGATATGTTCTAAAACAACTCTAAACAACAGAGACGGCAGAGATATTCATACTTACGTTGCCTGTGATGACCATGCAGCCCAGCTGGTCTATGATGAGGACATCGAGCTGGGAGGGAGGCTGACAGAACTTCTGCTGGAGGATCTGGAGGATGGGCTCCATCACTCTGGGGGTGTCCCGTAAGGCCACAGCAATGTGACCCAAAGCCCTGATGGTGTGGTCTGGGATCAAGTGAGCATCCCTGAGGAGGAGATGGGACATGTGTAAATACCAAACTCAAACGAAGACCTTTCATTCTCATAAAGTACAATATGACTTACTTATCGTTTTCCTGATAGATGTAGAGACGGTTAGACAGACTGGCAAGAAAAGCTTCGACAATCACATTATCCATCGTCAGTCCAGCTTTCAGGCACCTGAGGGCAGACGGAGACACTGGAGAGTAAAGGCCATGTTGATAGACGTGTATATATGTTGTACAAGTGTGCATGCGGGTGGATTCACCTGCAGATGTTATCTATGGAGATGTCCCGCAGCTGCTCGTACATAGAGGGCTGCCTCTTCTTGCTCGAATGGGTACTGAGGGTTGACTGGGAATGTTCGTTGGTCACATGGATCTTTATCTCACCGCCTCCTTAAAAAAAAAAAAAAAAGAGGATTTGTTGAGAAAACAGTGATCTGGAGATACCGCTGCGCTCAACGGCCGAGTGTGCTGCTGTTACCTGGAGTGTACTGGCTGTGGTATTTGTACAGCTTCACCAGAACAGGAGAGGGCACCACTAAGAAGTCTCTCAGGGACATGGTGACAGAATGAGCCACAACAGGAAAGCGCTCACACAGACGACCCAAACCCTGAAGACACAAACACACGTATGGATGCACAAATCCATCATTTCTGAGAAGAAACACCTGGGGCTGGTTGCAGCAGCTGACTGGAGTTTTACACATCAGCAAATTCAAACTCTTTGCACCACAAACTACTTCTTACATACAGACTAGTTGTTGCTAAATATTTAACACCACTAACTACCAGGTGTTACTGTTTT
The DNA here is from genome assembly GCF_017976325.1 of Chelmon rostratus. Taxonomy (NCBI): domain Eukaryota; kingdom Metazoa; phylum Chordata; class Actinopteri; order Chaetodontiformes; family Chaetodontidae; genus Chelmon; species Chelmon rostratus. The sequence goes on along the minus strand of NC_055676.1, from coordinate 20,225,852 downwards.
GCAGCTAACTAAACCAACTGACAAAGCAAACGTTAGCATGCTAATGAATGACCCGTTCAGTGAAGAGTAAAAGAGGTAATGCTGTAAAATTAATTCTTTGTGTTTATTGCTATTCCGCACACTATAGATGGAGAACAAGCTTAACATTTTCATTTTAACACATCATTGTGAGCATGTTAGCATCCTGCTAGCTTTTAGCTCAAAGCACCACTGCGTCTAAGGCAGGCATGTCAAACTGATTCCATAAAGGGCCGTGTAACTGCAGGTTTTCGTTCTAACCAAGGAGGAGCACACCAGGCTGGAGTCAATTAATCAGCTGATCGCAGTCTTCAGCTGATAACTAAGTGATCCCTTGATGTAGATTGGTTGGCCTGGTGTGCTCCTCCTTGGGTGGAACCCGCAGCCACATGGCCCTTTATGGAATCAGTTTGACATGCCTGGTCTAAGGAGAGAGTCAGATGAACAGGAAAGCACAAACTCTCTAAATCTGTGCTGTCAGTTTCTAACTTGACCAAACTCAACTTTATTTACAAAGCACCTCTCATACAAACATGCAGACCAAAGTGATTCACAGAGCAAGATTAAAACAGCGCTAACGAAAAGTAAAATCAAAAAATACAGAACGATAAATGTAATTTTGCAAGAATGAAGAATTGCATCAGCCCCACGTTTTGTTGCAGATGTGAGCATAAAGTTCGCCTTTATGTGGTTCTTAAAGGAGAAGGAGGACAGAAGGTGATCGAGCAGGTACCTGTAAGCAGCAGATGAGGAGCGGCATGTGAGCGATGATGACTTTACTGGACGTCTTGGACTGCAGCTTCTCTGATAGTTTGATGCAAAGGTTCTCGGCTCCTGGTGAAAACGTAAAGAGAAAATTTGCAGAGATGACCTCTAAGACCGATTCTTCCTGTCTGAATGAAGCGGTTTCTCACCCTGCTCCTCAGTCACAGCCCACACCATGAGGTCCACGCAGGCGGCGTTGGCCTGGCAGCGCAGTTTGAGAGGGCTCAGTTCACTCTGGAGGTACTCGACATCATGCAGGATCCTCTGCAGCTCTGACTGGCTGCTGCTGAACTGCTCCAGCACAAAGTCATGAACCTCCTTCACGTAGTCTGTCTGAAGGTCTGGTGAAAACAGAAAACACATCATTAATGCTACTGTCATATTCTGGAAATAAATTTAGAATGAGGGGAAAACTGTGTTCTTTACCTTTTAAATTGTACAGGGTGTCTCTGAGCATTTTAAATATGGCGACGTACAGAGGGTCACTGAAGGTTTTGTAGTAGAGATGAAGACGAGGACTCGACTGTTAAGAAAGAAGCAGAAATGTTTCAATGAACCATCAGTGTCAAAGAAAGAGTAGACAAACATCTATAGTGGTTTAAGAGTCATACCTCCAAAAATTCTGCCAAGGAGTCATCCAGCGTTTTTAGAAACGACTCCGAGACAAACTGTTCAACCTATTAGAAAGAAACAAACAAATTAATTTTCCCTTTTCATACTTCAAATTTGCATCTTGCATTAAATTCTTCTAATCAATGCATGTGTTCTGCTGCTGAGGCTGATGCTAACCATGTGGAGGAGCTGTCTGAGCATATCCAGAGGGACATGAAACTCTCCAGAGCTGCTTCCAGTGAAAAGAGGGGAGACAGAGAAGCTGGAGCTGATGGTGGAGAAGTAGTAATCAGGGTCCACTGCACTGCCATCAGGGAGGTATGAACCTGAAGAGGGACAGCAACATTATCTGAAGCATGTTCCTCACTGATGATTCCTGAAAGCCCAAAAGGTTCAATCACTTCTGCTCCAGTACTAACCTTCAAAGTACTGCACAGAGGGATCGGCAGGTGAGCTGGGGGTCAGACAGACTCTCTCTGGACTGGCCTGAAAACACAGAAAAACAGACACACACATGTATGTGAAAATTAAAGAACTTGTCCCAGGTTAGGTTTGCCAGCCTTTCTCTTCCCGGATCATCTCTACCTGTTGTGACACACTGGACAGAGAGGAGGCTTTACGTCTCAGGGTGTCTCCCTGACACACTGTGAGAAAAGAGCTCGGCAGGATGGAGCGGAAGTCGTTGAAGGACCGTCGGTGCACAGCGTCACTTTCATCGCCCGTAGGCAGAACAGGGGCAACCGGTCGGGGAAAGAGCTTGGACAGCAGCGGCTCGTCAGTGTTGCTGTATCGGCCGAATGCTCGGGCAACACCAAGCAAGGTGGGCACAGTGTACCTACACAGGTAATCTGAACAGAAAAGGTAGATAGAAGTAGAAAATATGAATACACATTACAGTTAAGTAACATACAAAGGAAGCAGGAGGTGCGTCATGTTGGTACCTTTATCATGAGCCTCTGGATTCTTGCAGATGTCTTGCAGGACCTGCATGATGTCCATGACCGCCTCCAGGATCTGACAAAGATGATCACACACTCAACTCAACAAGATAATATTTCCGTCACAAGCCTGTATGTACACTGAAAATTTCTAGTTGCTGTAATTGTTCCTTCTGTCTATACTAACGCAATTACAATGTCAACAATAGGAGACAAAATCCAGAGTCCTTGTTCTGTATAAAAATAAATTCAGCTGAAGCTAATGTGAGGCTCCAGCAGCCTGAGGGGTCTGATCATCTCAACAATGAGATGAAGGCAAGAAGGACAACAATAGCCTGGTAACCTTGATAGATACCTACCTAAACTGTCAAAATCTCTTAGTAGCTTCATTTAAATCTTAAATCTTTTTATATCTAGTATTTAGAGATTGTCCCCCATGTCTTGCAATGGAATCCTGTCTGGAAGGAGCCTCATCACAGAAAGTACGGAGAGGAGGAACAATATGAGTGAGTGACAATTCACTCACACACACACACCTCAAGTCTTCACACATGAGCATGCATATGCATACACACGCACACGCACACGCACACGCACACACACACGCACACACACACCTGTCCTCGTAAGGTCTCATCACGTTGGGCAACATCTGACAGTAGTGTTACAAGAGAAAAGCTGAAGTTCTCTGCAACAGGAAGAGTCTCTGCAAGACAGGAAGTGCACTAAATATTAATAAAACGCACCCTAAACTACACTGAATTACAGACAATTACAGAGAATATTACATGAAATACTTGATAGAATAACAGATGTAGAGTTACCCCTTCCTTTGCGTTCTGAGCTTTCTTCAATCCACTGAACTTTAGGAAGCCCTTTAAGCAGCCCAAGAAGGTAGGGAACAATAGCATCTTTGTGCTGCAACAGAAACATTCCATAGCATGTTATTCAGGGTTACCAGTGCTCTGTCAACATCCTGGAAACTCACTGTTAGCACAAAAGTATCATGAAGCAAAGTTAACCTGCAGGTTTGACTCTACGAGAAAGATGCCCAGTGCAATGACAGCGTCCCTCCTCCTCTCGTCCAGCTGGAAGACTCCTCTGAAGTCCACCGGGCACATGCATTGTAGCTTCTGCACCTGTGAGAGGACAACACATGGGTCACATCTACCGCCGCTGCCATTAACATGAGCTGGAAGCATCACCTATTTGGATAATACAATCTTTTAAAAGCACAGAATTCACCTGCCCGCAGGGCTTAAACAGACACGTCGTTAATTTCTGCTTCCATTAGCGGTAATGATTTTGTCGGCCAAAATGCGCTACAGGAATCGAGCCAAACTGCCTCTGGCATTAATTAGCCTAATGCTAAAGGGCCAGACTTAAACGCTGAGAGGGATTTAAGCACCATTTAAGCTGAGAGAGTGAGATCACGAGTTCCTGTATGTCTAATCCATTCTCAGTGCAGAGGATCTTTGAGACTAATAACACTGTTGAAGGATGATGAGAATTTTTCTGGTCTCTGCAATTTGCAGCAGAAAACATTAATGTTGGATTTCAAAAGCTAAATAATCTCAACTGTGTCATGTTCATCAGTGCCAAAACAGTAATGAAATGAAAAAGGGATTTGGTTTTTCAGCTGGTTGTTTTCCAAAGCTCAGCTTGCAGTGCTTAAACACCAACGAAGTCCTTTATTGAGCCAGAAACACATTTTAATGAAAATGCTGGAGGTGAACCAACACAACACTTTCATCACACAAGCTGATTTTTAAGACTCGAAAATCAAACAATATGTTCTTCAGTACCAAAGGCTGTTCTGACACCCACTGAAAGGATGTTATTGTACAAACAATGAGGCCTATGTGATGGAGCAGCCCCCTGGGCTTTCCCACTCAGACATTCAGAGACTAAACTGTGCAAACAGTCGCAGCTCTCGAACACAAACCGTCAGTCAGATAAACAATTTGCTGATCAACTGAAAGTCAATAGGTTAAACTGTTTTGATATGTCAATCTATGGCAAACAGCTGCTGGTGCCAGGTGCTAAAATGTGAAGACTTGCTGCTGACAAGTTTTGTGATATTTTATAGAGCTGCAGCAGGCAAAACCTGTGTGAAACTATGCAAAACCTTCTGCCTCCGTCTGCTGCCTCATATCACTCCACTAAGCTCCGTGCCTAGCGATGTGTTCATGTGTGGAGAAGAAAGGGTGGCACTCATCAATGCATTGATTAATTAGTTCATTCAGTCATCTGCCTCGCAATGCACAGAACGTTTGCCCTGTTTTCACTGATACTGAATGGTGGCTCTCAAATCCCAATAAATCGTTTTTGTTAGTGGGGGTTTCCTGAAGAATGTTGTGGTTATCTTGTCTCTTTGATTAATCTGACATCCAAAAAATGGATAGATTATAAGTTTCTCCATGGAGAAAGAAACGGACAACCAACCAAAAAGTGTTTTATGGAATGATTGTTTACTGTTGGACAAATAGTGTCCCTGTTAGATTTCTGTTCACAAGAGTCTATCAGTGATGTCGAAATATACAATAGTACTTGGGATAATACCTGGATTTGGATGTTGGTAAGTCAGAACAGAGACTGAATACTAAATTTTCTAAGCCGGGGACGTGTGCTTTGTACTACAAGCCGTTGTCTGCAAAGGAGGTATTGGAAATTTATCACAAGTTGCAGGATTTTAACCCTTTCCACCCTCCTCGATCTAGTGGAAGTGAAGTGGAAGCATCAAGGAGCAGCAACAGCTCAGCCACAAAGTGGTAGACCATGCAAACTCACAGGGTGAGGCCAATCGGTGCTGAAGTCCAGAAGTGTAGAAATCACCCATCATCTGCAGCATCACTCACTATAGAGCTCCAAACTCCAGAGGCTGTGGAGGAATTCGTATGGCCTGCAGAACCCTAACCTCAAACCCACTGAACATCTTTGGCAGGATTTAGAACGCTCTCTTCTTCACAAATTCTCACAGACACAAGCCCAAGTTTTGTGGAAAGCCTTCCCAGAAGGGTGGCGGGTGTAGCTATAAACAAAAAGGGATGTCCAACAAACTCATATAGGAGAGATGGTCAGCTGTCCACTGACTTTTGGCCATACATGCTTCTAGTAGCTATATAGCCCTGCATAACTAGCGAATTTCAAACACATAAAAAGGCAGAAAGAAATGTATCTAGACTGGTCACTGATCTTATCTGCTCCCCAAACTGACATAGGCCACTTACACAATAACACAGTGGGCTGACTGCTCAGTAAATTATTGCTACCACAGCTCTTTCATCATGGCATATACTTCCTGTTTGGGCATGGCTAATATTTCCACATCTCAGTGGGAATCTCAGTGGGTGTATTGTTTAATCAGTTCAAACTCATACTAGTACTTAAAGAAGCTGGCTTCTGGCCTGCTGTTATCCCTCGCCACAAATCCTAACCCTCTGAGCGAGTAAGGCAGACGTCAACAACTTAACTTCCAGCACTATTTCAATGCCATTAAACACTGAATTCACATAAACAAATAGCCTTGATGCCTTCATCTAATGGATCTTTTGCAAGATGAAAACCGCTTTCAGGCAGTGTTATGTTTGCATATTCTGGTGGGACTTTAAGTTGGTTGCCTCCATTTTTTTGTGATCCCTTCAACTGCCTGTTATGACTTGTACCTACTTTATTACAATTTCTAAAAGGGAACCTGGAGCATATACTTCCTCTTGTCACAGTCAGATTAACCAGTTTGGGGTTCCTGTGGCCTCCAAGTTCCCATCAGGTACAGTGCACTCGTACACTATAGATTAGTTATACTTTATTATATTTTGCACAGACCCAGAAAAAAACAGCACTTCTGTATTCAAATACAACCTGGTCTCAGGTTTTTCACACGTCAGCACCGAGTTTATGGTTATTCAACAAAACACAACTTAATTTTTGGGAATGCACCATGTGAACACAATCAAAACCAAAATATTTAAGGTGTCAGAACAAGATTTGGCCCAGGGCTACAAGGTTACATAGTAATACAGGAGCCAGCTGATGTTGTACATTAGTGGTCACCAAAAAGCAACCGACACCCAGTGAACCTGGGACTCCTGTGGCCCTGAGGCGGCCGCCGCTTTGCCGGGCTGGTGATTCAGCCTGTTCTCATTAACTATTGATTGCTTCTGCCAGAGACATCAATTTGACTATTACTCAAAAATGCTGCAATTAGTTCAGTGATACATTGATCCACCCCATGTCACTATGCAATACATTATAATTTAGCACTGATTGTCCCAGCACTAGATTCAACACTGGAGTAAAAACTGCTCTAGTTTTGAAAACCAGTAGCCATTAACTGAATGAACTGGTTTTTGTATGAAGAATACAGACCAATGGACTGAAAGACAGCATGTTCATTTACCCTCAGCCTTAAATCAGACTTTAGATCAGGGCTGCAACAAACAATTATTTTTGTTATTGATTAATCTGCTGATTTGTTTAGGGATTAATCAATTAACTGTTTGGTCTATGAAATATAAGCAATGTTCAAAAACAGTGATAGCAATCACAGCATCTTAGATCACAACGTAGCTTCATCTGATATCTTGTTTTCTCCAAAAAACAGTCAAAAAATTAATGGAATTATCAAAATATATTCCAACTACTCGTTTCTCCACAGCACCTTAATTCTACATGTGTGTGTAATTACATATATGTGGGACTGTGGTTAGTTGGTGGCATAGTCAAATGTATACAGACAACTGATTCTAGCTTTTATTTGTCTTTTTCGTGTCTGGATTATTTTTTTCAATTAAAACATGAAAAAAGATGTGAGTCGTCAAGCTTGTTTTGTCCCCCTGTGTGAATGACAGCCACTTACAAGCTGTTGTGAAAAAACATTTATGTATAAAAGGGGAAATCGGGCAAATTGCTTTTACATGTCCGGTCTTTGCCCTGAAGGAAGATTAACTACAGGTTCAAAACAGCTAACGTTAGCCGACGTTAGCCAGCTCTGAAGTCAGTCACAGACGCGCCTGTTACCTCGTTACACCACAAATCCACAAATGACAACGTAATTCATACATTGTCGAACTCATAAACATGTGTACTGTTTTCAAATCAATAACACAGACCACACCGGCAGAAGAGCGAAGTAACGGGCCTTAACGTCAGACTCTTTGACAGGTATTAGCTTGTTACTGCCGTTAGCAACCGCCACGTAGAACCATACCTTGTCTATCGGTGCCTGCTGGTGAGCTGCCAAAGATCGTGCCAGAGACAGGACGGTGTTGAAATAAAATCCTCTGCTTCCCCCTCCATTTAGAGACATGTTTAAAGACGCCTTAATACAGTCACACCAACACAAACATCTCCTCTCATTCGTTTCGAGGAGCAGCAAGAGTCCGCACTGACAACTACGGCGAGCGCGAGGTCCAAACAGCGCAAAGCAAGGTCACAACGCAAAATGCTAAGAGCAAACACACAGTCCTGCAAGTACAGTGATAGAAACTGTGAGATGACAGTCTGATCCAATGTTTATTTGTGAGCATACATATTGGAATTAATTAGACTGAAGGCACAATTCTTGGTTTTAACTACTGGAAATTTTTCACGTGTTAATATGAAAACTCAAAGTCTACAAGTCTACATGTATGCAAGGTCAGGGTGAAAAAAGCTAAAGGTAGCTCAAAGTAAACATCTGTAGACAAGTTAACTGCATTGCATGTAAACATGCCAGACTCCCAAGCTACATCTTCAGTCTAAACATGGCATTATATAAGCAGCAGTTGGCACATTGGGTCATCAGTCGGTGTAGAACGTAACAGCAATTAATGTTACATAGTTAGAAATTAGACACAGAATCTGAAAATCTGCAATAAAAGCTATCCTAGACCACTTGTCCTCCATGGAATGAGATGGAAGGCACTATTCATGGCATTTCTCAAACAGGCACGTCTATGCAAAAAAAAATGCAATTTCAAATTTAAAAGCCAAAAATTCAACAAAATACTAACGGTTACGATGAACTGAGATGATACGTACATCTCAGAAATACTTCACAAACGGCCTGGAATTAAACATCTGGCAATGCTGCAGTGTGTGCAACTGAGTACATTAATAATAAAAAACTGTAGTGAACAAGAACAGACAACATTCAATCATTCTTAATCTCAAAAGATCTCAAAATGAATCACACAACACATAGGCACTTTGTTTAGCATCACTCTAGCAAGTTAACTGATTTAAAACATTTCTGCAACTTAAAGATGAAACTGCTTTAAAACACCTCAACCACTGCTCTGTGGAAATGTGCATTTCTTAATACGTTGTATACATACATACGCAACATAATAAAAAAACCTGCATCAGTATGGGTCCTACAATCTTGATTAATCTAACAATTATTGTGATTTAAGGCATTTAGTTGTTAATGTACCTGTAGCTTCTGCAGCATGTGACATCTGGATATAGATTATTTCATTAGGTACTGAATGAAATAATGGTTTTAAGAAGTACTGTTTAAAAAATAGAGAGAAAAAAATCAAAATACTTGCATATAAAAGGGCTTTAAAATGTTTGAGCTCTGGTATAATCTCTCATTTCAAGTATAATTTCTTTGTCTACAGCATCTAAATCACATTACGTTGGGTTGGGTCCTGGTTCCTCTTTGATTAAGCACATACAGGATTTGTATAACTCAACTCAAAGCTGTGTGGGTGAGACACACTTGCTGACTGTTCCCATTTCTCTAGTCAATCAGGTCTAAATTAACGCCCTGTTCCTTTCCCTGAGCTCTTCAGGAACTTCCCCCTTCTGGAATTTAAGAAAAGAGAGCAAGTGTAAGCAGTGACTGCAGTCTGGAGCTTTCTTTCATGCAGGTAATGCTCACGCTTGTAATAGCTGTGTTACAAATAAAGTCAAGAATAGACTGATCCCTTTCTGTCTTTCTGAAAAACTTTTAGAGGTAGATATTAGAACCTTGAAGCAGGGTTTAAGGAGATTGGTGTGGACTCTGCTTGGTTAATAATGTGAACGGTCGGTCCCAACAGTCCTGGTTGTGCAGCCTTGGGGTCTTTTCAATCCGTCTTCCAAACCATGTTCAGGACCTTGACAACTTCCTCATAGATTATAAAGACTATGGCCACGTCCATACACACCCGACCCAGCCGAGGAACGGTACCTTTGTAGAACCTGCATGGGACAAAGGGAGAGAGTGAATATTCTACTTCAAGCGCTAAAAGCAAATACATCTGCAACTTACAAATTTGTTATCACAGAAACACGGCTGCCCTTCTACACAAAACACCACTAAACTAATACCACTAATAATCACTTCATTATCTTAAAATCCAAAATGATGGTCAGAACTCATGGCAGACATGATGAGTAACAAACCAACAAACCTGCATATTACAGGCCAACGTATGTCTGTAGTCATTTTTAAAAAAATCAACACACAATGATCAATTATGTTTGACAAAGATGACTTACATTAATTTTTTGTGGTCGGACACAGTAACTTCCTGGTTTTAGCTGGTTTCCTAGCAACATTGCATCAATGATGAGACTCCAGGAAGTCAATATGTCCGACAAAGAAATAATCTCACACTTCGCCCCCCAAATAAAACCACAAACCCGATGGACAGACCCAGGCCGGCTGTTTCCCTCTGCCTCCACTGTTTATGCTAAGCTAAGCTAGCTGTTCCCAGAGAATAACATCAATCTTCACATCTAACTCATATCTCCCGATTTGCCAAACTATTACTTGAAATAATACTAGCAGGAGTGAATGAAGACACATTCTGGTCTCTAGTTAAATATATGAGGCCAGATCTAACTGTCAGTATCATGAGGCAGAAGCATTCAAACTCCTTCCACTGTCATCCTCCATCAATCATATGAACTTACGCCATTGGTCCCTCATGCTTCATGATCTTGACGGCACAGTCCATTGTGCTTTTGTACTTGTGAGCTTCCAGACCCTGTTAAATCACATACAGACATACGTGTTAGTTACTCTGCTCGGGGATAATTGAGGAGAGTCTAAATAAGTGAGCACGCTATTCAACCGACCTGCATTCTGGTCTTAATGACATCGAGGGGAGTGTTTCCAAACACACTGACAGCACCGGCCACAGCTCCAAACAGTCCAGTTATCACAGGGTTAATCGCTTTGTTGGGGTCGTCACCTTAGTGTTCCAAAAAAATAAAAAAATAAAAAGCAAAAGATGATTCTTTGGCTGCATTTCTGGCTGCATGTGGTGTTGCTGTGGTCTTCATTCACTCACGCACCTTTGTACCAGTTCCTCAGTGAAGTCATGACGTAGAAGCGGATGGCCTGGTTGGAGCCTTGTTTCAACACGGTGGCTGTCAGGCCTTGATAAGTCCCCTTCAGTCCTGGAGGTGCATCACTCTTATCAGAACTGTACCAGATTAAAACCTTTTGGAACAGCAGGTGGCAGTAAAATGCCAGGGACAGATGAAGAAAGCCTCCTTACCTTCAGATCTAACAATCTCCCTCACCCCATGGAAGAAGCCCCTGTACTTTGGGTTTGCTGATGTCTGATCATGGATGAATTTTACCTAAAAAAAAGAAATTATTACAATGATTAATAGAACTGACGAGCCAAAGTGTCACAGAATCCAAACAGAAGTGATTACAGTACCCTGATAAGCTGAGGCGTGCAGGGCTCTGCATACAGTAACGCTGCAATGTGCAAAACAGCTTTAAAAATACTGTCTTTGCACAGAGGAAGACCGCATGAGTGAAATGAGGAAGTCGTCACTGAGGTAATGAAGGTGCTTTTGATTTTTGATTTTACATTTACAAAAATCAACAAAAACAGGTTATTCCATGTGGAGATTTATCATTTAACACATAATTAACAGCTTCTGACATTGAGTCTTTTTTAAAAGTGTTGTTTTCAATAAAGTTATTTGAATTGAAGTGAATTGTCCCATTTGATGGTGTGTCGCTTTGACTGATATATTAATATATATGAAATTACTGGATCATTATTACTGATGCATCATGTGTAAACAATCTGTTTACAGCCCCCCCAGAAAATAATGTCAGCCAAAAAATAAATTAATTCACGCTTTTTTTTTTTTTTTTTTACCTTAACAGTCTCCATCGGACAGACGACGACCACCGCCTCTGCGACTCCAGCCCCGAGGCCACACAGGAATCCTCGCTTGCTGTCTAGTTTACCATTTTCATCACGCATCTTATTACTGAGGAACTCAAACATCCCAAACCTGCAGACGTTAACAAAGAATAAAGACGATCAATGACTCAAAACAGAAGATAAGTCAGTACTTTCTACCAGGGAAATACTAATGATTTATAAATAACAAAAGTTTTATTGATCAATTATGAACCATTAATAAAAACAACTTTTGGGTTGCCAGGTTGTGAAACAATACGATACAATAAGAAACAAATTATTTCCTACTGCAGACTTGATTGATTAAAACCTGATTATCAATGACTGAACATTTATAGCTGCAGATTAGTGGAATTATTGGAAACTAAGCGATTAACCCCTGAGCAATAACTAAATTACCTACTCACAATCATAACTGCATCATTACCAAATAAAAAACCTTAACCTAACCCTTGATTTTATTTAGGCTGAAACAACTGGGGCAATTGATCAAGAATTATTGATAATAACCACTTTGATCATTGATTTTTTATTACTTATATGTAAAACTGTGATAGCAAACTTAATGTTTTCATGGTTTGGACAAAACAAGCAATTTGATGATGTCCCCTTGACCATTTTTTCACTATTTTCTGACATTTTATGGGCAAAAAAATGAATCAATAAACTGAGAAACTAATCTGCATCGATTATGAGCAGGCATTAGCTTGTTGTGGCTCTACCCTTGTTATTATTAACATAGCAATGCTTTTATTATCATTGATTGATCTGTCTATGATTTTTTTCATGATAAATTTGTTAATAATTTCCTGCACAAAATATCAGAAAACCGTGAAAAAGCCCAATCTGAGGCTTTTAAACTGCTTATTTTGTCCAACTAAGAGTCAAAAATCCAAAGATATTCAATTTACTATTATATAAACAGAGAAAAGCAAATATTACAATCAACTAATCAATTACTCAGATAGCTTATAAATTAGAAACACTTTATGTTAGAAAGTGGTGCCAAATAATTAATAACGAAGTGTTGTTTCACGCCTGATGTCATCATGGAGGTATAATAACAAAGTGTTTATTCATAAAGTGTGTGTGTTTGTGTGCGTGCACAGGGCTGTAAGTACCTGACAGCTGCTTTAGGTATAGAGCCGTACAGCAGAGAGCTTAGACCTCTGTAAAGACCCCTCACCCCATGGCTGTTCACTGTCTGCTTCACACAGTCAGCTGTAGCAGGCAGACAGGGGAGGAAGCAGAAGGCAGCTTATAAAACACCAGAATCCACAGGACACTGCCAGGAAGAGCTTACTGCGTTCACACGAACAATAATCTCGCAAGAACAGTCGATTTCTGGGTCTACGTGTGTCGTACGTAACGAGTTTCCAATGACAAACAAGCTGTGAGCCAAAGTTCACAGGCTCTCGTCAAACAGATAACAAAGACTAACTTACTACTCAAACACACGTCTGTACGCTCGTGTTTGCACTCAAACCTGCAGGAACACAGCGTCCGGACTGACTGTGGACTGTTACTCAAGCAGGGAGCCCTAAACCCTGAGATCATCAAGACAACTGCTGATCGCATCAACGTCAATCATTAATCAATAACCACTGTGACCTGCTGGAGGCTCTGCAGACGCCATTTACACTCAGAATCTAATGTCCGGGTCACAGCATAAAGCAACTGGATTCATAAGGCGACTCAGAAATGAATGCTGGTTATTTCACTGGTCTGGTTTGGCTGAAAAATAATAATTTTCCAGTTCAACACCAGCAAACTACAACTTCAATTACGCATGAATAAACGTATATCTTGACACTAATAAACATACTGAGAGCATCAATCAAAACTGAACATTATCATCTGCGTAAAGTTGGACTTTGTGGCTGAGCTGCTGCATCAGATTAGATTCTACAGGCGTACCTAATAAAGTGGCCACCGAGCGTAGCTGTATTATCATCACACATGACAGTGACAGAGTCGAAACCCACCGATGCCTTTGTATTTGGGAGGATTGGCCTTCTCGTCGAGCTGCAGCTGTGTTTTAACGTACTCTGTGGGGAAGGTGATGCAGATCTCGATGCCTCCTGCGATCCCGCCTGGAACAACAGCAAAAACCTTCCGTCAAGCACAAACTGGTTTCAACGAGCCAAGAAAAACAGGATGTTTTTTTCTGTCAACACCACACAAGTGCATTTCAGAGGGAATGAATGTGTAAAACTGCAACAACACACCAAACCATTACAGGCAGCAAGTACAAACAGTTATTGATAATAGAAATGTAGTTTGTCTTCGAAGAATCTACTTTACACACAAACATCTGCTTTATTTAATTTACTGTCCACAATAATTCATCATCTATTTGTAATGTTGTGCTCCCATAGACTTCAAGATTTTATACTTTTACACTACAAAGTTTGGTTTGAGCAAACCAAATTAATTTTCCCATGTTTTTATATCCAGGTGACGAATGAGGACAACGGTTTTTAAAACAGGTCCTGCAGCCGGCAGCGTGACTCAGGCTGCAATGTGATCCCTGTGAGCATCTGAGCACTGTCAGTGCATGTGCACACAAGTGTTCAGGCTGTTATTCTGAGTGTCTGATAACATTATGGGAAGGATCTCTGGAAGCCACCAGACTCCATTTACAGAAACAGTATTTTTATCAGTGGAAAACACTCTTCATTAAAATCAGGTAGAACCAAAATAAAACAGTGTTGGTTTGTCTTTCCACTGTTCAAACAATCACCACCAAGTCTAATTTGGTTAAATAAACTCTTAATCCACAAAGTCATATGTGAAAATATTCTGGGTTTACACGCCGTTTCCCCACCACTGCCTCTCCGATGTCCACCCTCCCTCTCACTCCTCTCCTGATACTTCCACACCTAAAATTACTGCTTCTGTAAATGGAGTTTGGTGGTTTTGGCGACAGAGAGAGAGCAGCTGTTTCTGGTTAGACCAAAACGATTCCTCTGCATAATGTTGTCAGTCACTTACAACAACAACTTGAGTCTGTCAGCGGCAAAAACAAACACTTTTATTGGACGGTGCACAAACACCTGGAGGGATTACTCTGCAGCCTGTGTCATGGCTGCCAGCTGCAGGGCTGTCGGTCAGTGCTGATAAAACTGCTGTTCTCCATCTGCTGCTTACACTTACTACGCAAGAAACAGAATGACTAAAAACAAAGCATACATTGTTTGAAAGGAGATAAAACAATAAAAAATAATAATAAAATGAACAGTAATACAGTAGGTGAGGTAAAATACAGTTAAAGTTTCTAGGTAAAAGCAGCTTGTTGTACGTAAGGTGCACATTAAGAATCATTAGCGGAGGTCGACGTTGTTTCTGACTGTTGCATGCATGTTAAACAGTATTTCATCAACAGCGTAAACCGGCTCCACCTTAAAACCCTGGATGTCACATCTGCCGTTCAACAGCAAACACGCAGCCGGCAGCCGATTGGCTCGGCCGATCTCTGTGTGAGTCTGCCTATGGTTCCTCCCCCTGGCCTGAGTCCAGCTCAGGGGGGTGTGTAGCCCTCAGAGCACATACTGTTCACCACATCACCCTCCAGCAACACCAAAAGTCACCCAGAGGTCTGATTCCTCTGGTGGGCTCACAAGTCACTCAGCTTTGGAGGAAATACAGCGAGGGAAACGTTAAGTGAACAGCTTTTAGCCGGACAGCCGAACAAGTTCAACAAGTTATTCTACCAACGCTGAACTGAGAGTGCAGGAATGTGAAGGACAATGGTTGGCATGCATTCTTTCCACCATAAATATCATGCAGAGAAGTGGTTTCAGCCTTCGCACACACATGCACGTCAGGCAGCTCGAGCAATCACAAGGTTAGAGTTTGAGAAATCACTGGTTTTACTAAAACATCAGACGCACTTTGGCGAGCGAAGAGGGGCTCTCAAAGTGCTGGTGATGACACGCCCAGGCATTCTTCTGGTTAGAGGCGGGTTTTGAGCTGTAGCCGGACCCCCAAATTAAGCTCGATTCAAAAACACAGTCCACATCATCATCTGTAAACAAGTACCTGCTTCATGTCCCGAGTTCAAGCTGGAAAAAGACGTAGAACCAGTTTATTGAGTCCGACATGGTGACTTTGTATTAAAGACACTTGCACAAAACTCTGAAAATTTAGCTTAGCTTAGCACAAAGGCTGGAAACAGGGGGAAACAGCTAGCCTGGCTCTTACCAAACGTAATGAAATCCACCTGTCAGAGCCTCTAAAGCTCACAAGCTAACGTGATGTGTTTTGCATCAAGTGTAAAAACTACTAGCTGTGGTTTTATGGGATGTTGTGTGCTGGATTCATTCTTCATGAGACAGAGCCAGGCGAGCTGTTTCCAGTCTGTACGCTAAGCTAAGCTAAAATAGGCTAACTAGGCTACCTTCTTGGCTTTTGCTTCATATCTAAACAGACAGATGTGAGTGATGTTCTTCCATACGTGGCTCCTCTCTTAGGTCAAACAAGTTAACATTGCTGTCAGCGGTGACGGGAGGTGACGGAGCACGTGAGGCGGATGCTGTGCCTCCACCTTTATGCTCTGCTGACTCTCGGGAGGCTTTTAAAAGGCGGTTTAGGACATACCTGTTCAGACAGGTGTTGCAGTGACCTGTATGCACTGGAATATTTGTGTTATTTCTGTATTGTTTCCTCATTATGAACGTGGCTCGGGTGAAGAGCACTGTATAAATAAATGTTAATTAGTATACTGATCATATCCTAATCTACCCCTCCACCAGAGCTGGATGAGGATGGAGTTGGAGTGCCAGGGTGTGTGACTTTATGTATTTCCCCAAACATAAAAAAAAAATCCTTTCAACTTTTTGTTTTCGCATTTTTTGTGCACCGAGGCAAAGATATTGATGAGTAGGACACAAATAAAGGATGTTTGCCTGCAGTATAATACAGACGCTGTCTGTTTCAGTGGGGATTAGTGGTTGCGGGGAGCCCTGGCATGTGATCTAATTATTCTCTCGTGACTTGCTGATAAATGCTTTGTCATCCTATTAGTTCAATGAAAGCGAGCCTTGGTCAATTTGTTCACCTGATTTTGGCCTGTTCTTACACGTTATGCTCCTCTTACTCCATACAGGGACTGTGACAGTAAATCTCCACCCTTCCTTACACTACTCTTACCTCAGATCGGGCCATCAATTAATAAACAGCACAGAAAATCATCTTGATCTGTCTGTTGGTGAAAGGTCTTGAACCCTGGTGAATGTGTGCAGAGGCTGACAGAGCAATGTGCTTTGTCATCGTGGCTCATGCATCTGAACGTGGAGAGCCGGGGCCTCCGAGCGCCCGCTGGGTCAACAGAAACACCACCGCTCTGCTGACAGTCATGTGCAGGAAGTTACAGGAAGCAACAAAGTTTTTCTTTTGAACTTTTACACTTTAATCGTGATCGGCAGCACAGGCTCAGCGGCTTTCTTTACACCTCACTGAGGTTACCAATAATGATTGTTCTGTAGTACGCTGATCTGAGGTCTGAGCATGTGTCACTGATTGACTAATAAGACCTGTAGTCAGGGTCCATGTTAGTCAAGGCTCTTTGAGCAGGATCAGTGGCTAAAGTTTAAAGGACACTGCAGACTGTCCCAACTCCAGCTGCACAACAAGTTGCGAGCTGCTGAGCAGAGGCTGAGATGATCAGTCCTGGAGGTCAGCCTTGAATCTGGTCTGAAATGAAAGCAGGTTCTGTGGTTCTTGATTCTCACGTGAATCCACAGTAACTGCATGACAGTTTTTAAAGCCAGTGCGCCTTTAAGACGAGCTCAGCATGGTGAACCAGTGTACATGCAGCCCACTTTCATCTGCCTGCAGCACACAACGCACAGTGAACCTTTGTGCATGTATCAGTCCCTGTAGAAAAGAGTGCAGCGGCCAAGGCCTCTGATAACATC
This sequence comes from Chelmon rostratus, assembly GCF_017976325.1. Lineage (NCBI taxonomy): Eukaryota > Metazoa > Chordata > Actinopteri > Chaetodontiformes > Chaetodontidae > Chelmon > Chelmon rostratus. Next base: position 20,208,455 of record NC_055676.1, on the reverse strand, counting down.
TGCACACGGGTTCGGGATCAGCGCGACAACTTGTAAACAAGTTTGCGAGCCGCCTGTGCGAAGCGCAGCCGCGCCTGCGGAGAAACTTTCTTACCTGCCAGGATGGCCTTGCCGGGGTGCGTGAGCTTGGCTTTCCCCGCCGGAGCTGCAGCAGCCAGGCACCGGGGTCTGGAAAACGGACTCACGAATCTAGGTTGTCCGGACATGACTGCGATACACCGGCCTAACTTTTTTTTTCTGTCAGTACGGATGTGTTCGATTGCCGCAAACCCAGTCAGCCTTCAAGCCCTCATGCGGTCTGGGTGCAGTGTGCAGGAGTCCCGGCGCGAGCTCTGACCATTGGACCTCTGGAGCTGATAATGTCAGTGCACTTTCACAGCGGAGTTCCCTCCGTGGCACACAGGCTGGCTGATAGCGTCGAGTCAGTGTTCATTCAGGGCGGGGCAGGGTCGACACTTTCCCCCCGACACGGAGGAACGCCATGTTTGTCACAAACATTTAAGGAGGACCGGAGAGATGCTGCGAAGCGCGCAAACTCGCGCCTCATTGGCCAGTTTGTCACTGAAACGTTTCAGCCCACTTTAAATGCGACAGACCGCCTGCAGGGGGCGACGTTTCTCACTATATAATTAATGATGAAATAATTAAAAAAAAATACGAAATAAGCAAAAATACAGGTAGAATAGGAATGAAATAAAAAACAATACACAATTTAAAAAAGGAATAAACCAACTAACAGCAAGCTACATTTACTGAAGTACTGTACTTAAGTACAAGTTTGACATACTTTGTACTTTAACTTTCCATTTTCTGCTACTTTATACCTCTACTCTTCTACATCTCAGAGGGAAGTACTGTACTTTTTACACAACTACATTTATCAACCAGCTAAAATTACTGCTGAAGTTATTTTACAGCAGTAGTAGAAGTATTTTTACTTAAATTAAAGAAAAAACACCACGCTGTAGACATACTCTGTTACAAGTAAAGTTCTGTATTCAAACATGTCCTCAATTAAAAGTTCAAAAGTATAAATATAAAAATATATGTAAAGGACCAAATGTAAAAGTAATAGATTGAAAATATGATGTCATTTGTATTATAATTATTGATGCGTTAATGTGCTCATCACTTTAATGTTGCAACTGGTGAAGGTGGAGCTCATTTTAATCACTTTATAGTATAATTTGCTGAACAGTTTTGTACTTTTACATAAGGAAGCTGCTGAATGCAGGATATATTTTTATGTTGTGGTATAGCAGATTTTACTCTTGTCAGATCTGAATCCTTCTTTCACTTCTAACATCACCTGACTGCTGTTTGTTACCACCTAGTGGTTAAAGCTGATTACACGAGTACCCTTAAGTACCGCATTCTAGTTTAAAGGAGGGAGAAAGGATGAGGAGGCCTGAATCGAACTAATATCTATCATACAAGATTCCAACAAATAATAACATATAATAACAAATATTTAGTCCACTGATCATAAATTTCAAGACTATGTAATGTGTGTAATGGTGATCTGCATATGTCTCACTATTGAATTAAATGAAATTAAAGGCCCAGTGTGACTTGATTACACATGCCCCATCATGGGTGCATGTGAACAGTGTGTGCTCCAGTTTGTCCCATGGCAAATCAGTTCACTGAGAATCTGAAATCCTGCAAAATATGCTAAATATAATTTGTCTTTTCATCCTTCAAGATGAAGCAAGCTGCTATACAACATGTATTTTAGGCAATAGAAGTTCTAAGTGGTCACCTGATGTTGAATCAGTCAGGGCTTTGGGACTGTGTTAAATTAAAAGGTTGACACAACAGTAGCATGCATTTCATGGCAGTGGTTCCTGATGATTTGGCTTGTGGTCCCCTGAAAACGTCATCTTAAATGTCATCTCGTGACAACCTAACTATGGGACATGGCTTTTGTTGTGGACAGTTTATCCGAAGCGCAATTGCAACTCAGACTTGTTTCATTTGAAGGATTTTTAGACGATAAACATTAGGGATTTCAGATTTCAGATTTTTCAGAAAAAAAGGAGAAAAAATAAACACAACAAAAATATCTATATTTTTCTTTCTAATCCCTTTAATCATTGTGTGATGACTTAGATTTTTTGGGACCTTTTGATTGGTCCTGACCCTCTCAAGCATGCAGTAATAGCATTAGATATATTTCACACTGAACTACATTCACAAACGTTAGATTTATGATGTTTGCCCCTGTGCCACATACCATCCCCCCTCGGGTCGGCTATAAATGTGGGGCCAGAGAGGTCAGAGGCCCCTGTGCTTGGCTCAATGGCCAAAGGCTTCATGTGAATAAAAAAACTTCTCTCTATCCCTGATAAACGTTTATTGATCACGTTCTCTGCTATTAAACGTTTCTTGCGCGTGTAAAACTGGAAGAGGTTGTGGTCGTGGAATAACTATCTTGATTTCGCATTGACTCTTTGTTCGCGTTTCACAGCGATACCGCGCATGCTCCATATGTCTCCTTCATTGTGCCCTGTTCCCCTTATAGACAGTGCTAAACTAAGCTAACTGTCAATCCAGTCAACAGCATCACGCCAGGGACACTCCAGGCTTTGTAGACTCCCCTTCCAAACACCTTTGCACTGGTAAGGAGAACCAACAATGCTTATTCATCTCTTACTATTCGGCTTTATGATACTTGTATGATGATTTACGGTAATAATTGCACCGTAACAGTACGTTTCTCTCCAAGGTTAGCCACATACCCTAGCAAGTAGAGCGCTTTAGCTAGCTAACAGTGGGTCTGTTATGTAATGATGTTTAGCCTTGTAATGCACAGTTTAATCCGTGGATGATAGGTTTCCCGTGTGATAGTGCAGAGATTCAAACCTGTATCGTTAGCTACGCATTTATTAACTTTATTAGCTCGGTTTGAGACGTCTGGGTGTGAAGGGGGTGTGTGCGCGCGCGCCCGTGTGTGTGTGTGCGCGCGTGTTATGGGGGACAATGAGCATTAACTAATCAGTTAGTCGCATCCTTTTCGTGCTAGTTAGCTAGCTTGTTGCTGCAGCTCACAGAGCAGCTAGCTAGCTGTCATCCCCCACACACCTCGTTCACTGGCCCATCTGTTGTCCTTTGTCCCAGCTGAAGATGAGGCAAGCAGCAGCAACCCTTCGTGGTCCAGCACTGCTCATTGTCCATCAATCTTAGACAGCTGCTCCTGTAGTGGACTCTCCTCCAGGATTGTGTGCATTTGTCTTCACAGCAGCATCACTGGGACCAGGGCCCTTTTTTGCAACCTTGAGATATGTTGAGAGCCTTTTGTTCTGATGCTCGGACATCTGCTAGCATAGCTGTTTCATCAGTTTCTGTGTAAATCTGTGTTCATATATGGGTTTAAGTTGATTTTTAGTGGTGCAGTTCTTGCTTGACTTCTGAGGTGCCCCAGCAGCTTTGTGGTTCAGCTGGATGCAGAAGCCATCGCTGTTTGCTTCCCGGCTGCCTCTGAAGGAACAGCTTGTTCCCTTCTGCTGCAGCTCACCGGGACACTTCACTGTTTAATTACATGACTGTTACTGCATTGTCCGTGTACAAGACAAATCCCCATTGACTCTGATTTTTGTTAACTACAGCCTGCCTTCATTCAGGATTAGCTTTGCTAGTTGTGCACCATCATGGAGGACTCAAATGTGACTTTGCTCCCTGATGATGTTCAGGGCCTAACTTTAGCGTTAAAACATAACACGTGTAGAAAAGTGAAAAATGTGTGTTTCAACCTGCTTTCTAGTTTATTCATTAACTGTTAAAATATGGGGCTGAAATGGAGAGCCAGTGGCACTGATCACATTATTGACTCTATCTTTATCTGCAGCACAATGGCTGTCCCTCCTTCATACTCAGATCTGGGCAAGGCTGCCAAGGATATATTCAGCAAGGGCTATGGTGAGTACTGCTTTACTGCATATTATACAGTATGTATATAAAACATATAATATAATGGTTATTGCTGACATATTGATATGAGATTTTGTTTGAGATTATTCCCACAATATCAAAAGATGAACTCTTATATTGAACCAAATACTTGAAATTAAAAGAATAGTTTGGTATTTTGGCAAATATATTTGTTCTCTTTCTTGCCAAGAGAGTAAGATTGGAAAATCAGCAACTCTCTTGTATCTGTCTCTTAAATGTCCAGCAGCAGCCAGGAGACGATTAGCGTAGCATAGCATAAAGACTGGAAACAGATGGAAAGCGCTAGCCCGGCTCTGTCTAAAGATGAAACTGTGCACCTTTAAAGTTCTCTAATTAACATGTTTATACCTCGTATGTTCCGTACAAAAACAGAAATGTTACAACCATAAATTGTGGTTTTACAAGGGATTTGTGATGGACTTTATGCTAAGCTAGCATCTCCTAGCTGCAGCTTCATGTTGAACAGGCAGATATGAGAGATTTTAGTGAAATACCCTTCCAGTAAGTAAAATAATTTGTATTTGACTCATTTGCTTTATATTCCAGCCGATCATTGCTAACACATAAACTCTTGTCTTTTGATCCATCAGGCTTTGGTGTTGTGAAGCTGGATCTCAAGACCAAATCACAAAGTGGAGTGGTGAGGACACATTTTCTTCCCCCCTTTTTAATATATAACCTGTTGTTATTTCCTGGTTGCTTGATGTCCACCTCCCTGCCTTCCATTCCACACACCTCAAACTAAACTGAACCCTGTAACCTGTAACTGGAGCTTGAAGGTTTCCAGGTGGACGAGCGGTGCTGATGCCGACCGGCTCGGCCGAACGTGTGCTCCGTTCTAGAGGAACATGACAAGCCCGTGTTTGTTTTGTGGCCTGTCTGTCTCTCTGCCTGCCTTTCCTAACCGCTGCTCTGTCTCCACGCTGCTGCCGTCTGTTCTGGACCGCTCGCGCTCTAATGTAGATGGTAAGATCGGCGTCCGAGCCGACAGCTGTGTATTCGTGTACTGACCACCACCATCATGTCGATCATTGGCACATTGTTTTTCTGTTATCGTCATCTGAATGTTTGCTTTTTTTTCTTATTCTTTTTGTCTTTGTGAGAATCATTCACACAGAATGAGTATCAATGTGGTTCTTTGCTGTTTATGTTCAGTCACATCGCTCTCAGTCAGATCAAACTTTTCCTTCATTTCTTTGTGGAGAATGTTGAATGTATTCGTCATCTTTAGCTCTTTACATTTTCATTGTCAGTTAATTTGCTGATTATTGTCTGCATTAATTAGTTAATAATTAATTAGACCAATGGTGCTAAACCCACATATATTAACATTGATATTTCATACTAAATTAGGCAACATTTACACATTTTCACATTTTAATTGCCATCCATCCACCAAATGTTTCCAAAATGCAGGAGTGAACAATCTAACACATTTTCCCTTTTACAGCCTCTCCGTTAAATCAGCTTTTTAGACACTTTCAGGTCTGCGTGACAGATTTTTAGCCAAGCTAGCAGCTGTCGGGACAGTGTCAGTGCTGGTCAGACCGAAACATCTGGACAGCTGTTACATTGATTGTCCTCCTGACCCCCAGAGGATGAATCCTCATGGCGATCCCCCGACTTTTGTGCCGCCGTGACGCTGAGATTTATGGGTCAGAGTGAAATATCTCTGTAATGATTTCATGGAGTGCCATGAAATCGACTTTGGTGACCCTTTGACTTTTCCTGTAGCGCCACCAGGAGGTTGATTATGTAGTTATTTGTTGAAATAACTGAACTGCTGTCAAACACATTCATGGTCCTCAGAGGATCAAACATAATAACTTTTATTTCCTGACTTTTCTTTAAAGTTAAAAAATATATACTTTCTCCAGTCCTTTGGTTTATGAACAAATAGAAAACTAATGACATAAATGTTATACCTGCTGAACATCAACATGCTAGCGGTATCATTGTAAGCTTGTTAGCATGAAGCTGTTAGCATTTAGCTCAGGTGCGGCCTCACAGAGCAGCTAGCTTGGCTGTAGACTCGCAGCCTTGTTGTTGAGTCCCTCTGACTGTCAGGACCTGATCACCAGAGTCAGTCTTGAAAAGTCAGAAATAAATTCTGCGGTTAGCTTGGTGCTAAAAAGAGGCAGAGGCCGAGTTTAGCTGCAGGCTGTTTGGCCGTGTCGCTGTTGTTTTAATACTTTTGTAAGTGTGTGTGTAAGCTTTTTCAAACAGGTGATAATACTTGGACATAATTGGGTATAATGACTCCATAATATAGCTGTACTTTCTTCATTAGTGTGTCATTAAGGTGGGTTTAGATTAACTGATCTACAGGTTGGACTGTTCTTGCTCTCACATTTCCTGTCTGATAACCTTTTTTTTGTGGGGGGATTTTGCATGTTCGTCAGCTGAGACGGAAACACAAACTGCTGCGTCCCTTCAGCAGTATGAATCTGTATAGATGTGACCTTCAGATGAAGGGTAGATAGACTGCTTTGATATAGATCTTTTCCAGTCTACCGACCACTCAAAGCACTTTATGACACATGCCACATTCACCTGTTCACACACACATTCACACACCGATGGCACCGCCTTCAGACAGCGTGGAGAGGTGACGGACATCGACTAGTCGGGGATCGAACCACCGACCTTCTGATTAGTGGTCAGCCCGCTCTAATAATCAGTTATTAATCTGAATGTTATTTCATCTGCATGGCTCCAGACCCGACACTGAAATATGAGCAATCAACACACACACACACACACACACACACACAGGGAAGAGCAGGATAGCACTCTTTGTACTTTTTGGGTGTTTTTCTAACTTTACCAGAGGGACACAGTAGAGAGAGGACAGGAAATGAGAGGAGACAATTCAAGTTCTGTGGCTGGTCGTGAACTTCATGTTTCAGTTCATGCCTCTGCGCCCCTCAGCCTCATGGGAGCGTCTACTTTTTGCTTTTGAGGATTCAGTATATTTCTACACACACCAGGGTTGAGGGTGTTTTATGATAAAGACACAGCAATAAGACTTATTATAAACCTCTAGTTGTGTCATCACACGGATAAGGAGTTCAGTCCACTGTACTGACTCTGTGCTGACTGAGGGTAAGGTGCTGCCTTTTAGCTTTAATTTGAGTGTGTTTATGTGCAGATAAGGTGAATATTTGAGGACTCGTAGCCCCGTCATTGTTGTCCTGCACCGTCCAAAACTCTCATTCTCTCCTTCATGACTCCCTTTATAGTAAATAATTATAACTTACTCAGTAGTGAGCACTAGATTAAGAATGTCATGCTTTCTAATCATCATCTTGCTTAACCACAGAATCTATAAAGTGCAACGCATTGCATTATGGGATAGCTATTAGAAAGTAGTGTGCATTCCATGTACGCTGCTTCCTTTATTGCATAGTGGAATATTTGAGGAATCTATAGAGCATAACTCACACACTCACATAAAATGACAATATCGTTCACTGTGTGGGAAAGTGGGAGTGATTCAGTATGAGAAATACTACACAAAGCTTTAAGTCAGCAAATAACATGATGAAGTACTGAGACAAAACTGCGTCACAGTACAAATACTTAAAGACTGTACTGCATATTTATACATGCTGTTTCACATCAGCTGCTCAGATATTAAGCTGCACATGTTGTAATGATCTGGTTATTCGTATGTGATTTAATGCAAATAAAAGGAGAGGACTCTGGCAGCCATATGGAACAACATTTGAAAAGTCAGTTCAGGCACATACACGTGCTTCTTTTTCTGGCTTAGTCACGCTCAAATTTAAGATTTGATTTAATTTAATTTAAGTGTTTTACATGTAGTTGTACTGTAATTCAGATCCAATCTTCGTCAAACTTCTCAGTGTGTTTTTCTGTCCGTTTTCTGTCCTTCACATGTGTTACTGGTGTCTTGCATGGATCAGTGTCGGGGCTGTCTGGTCGTCTCACAGTTGTCTGTGAGCTGTGTTGTCTGATGTTCACGGTGGAAACTCCTCTGATTTTCCTCGTTTTCTTTCTGTGCAGTTTAATATTGACTTTGGTAGACTAACGAGTTGTCCTCCTGGTCCTCCTGTCAGGAGTTCAACACATCTGGCTCCAGTAACACAGACACAGGGAAGGCCTCAGGGAGCCTGGAGACCAAATACAAGATGAAGGAGCTGGGCCTGAGCTTCAACCAGAAGTGGAACACAGATAACACGCTGGCTACTGAAGTCACCGTGGAGGACCAGGTACGTGTGTGCGGCCACGTTACGTGTTCAGACTTGGTTTTGCAACAGATAAAACGACATTGTTGAAGTCTTCTGGTGGTACGTGGATTAAAAACTGTTGACACATGGTTTTACTTTACCCACAGCTGGCTCAAGGGCTGAAGGTTGCCCTGGATACGTCTTTTGTACCGAACACAGGGTGAGACTACGTTTCTTTGTGTGAATTAGTGATACCACGTCTTATGGGATTGCATGAAAACATTGTGCAGTAAGTTTAAACTGTGGGTCAGGCACTGGTTTCTCACGGCTGTGACTCTGTGCTCTTTGTTAATTATTAGCCGCTACTTTCACAGGAGTTTAAATCTTATTCCTCTTTTAACGCTCCATTGGAAGTTAAATAACTGTGGTAAACTCATCCCCACGTCTTTCTTTAACCTAAACTGGAAACATAAATATAGTTTTTATATTTTACTTCAAAAAGGTCTCAGTAATTTCCTAAAACAGCTGCTCACTATTGTGCTTTTGTTGGGGACTATTTTCAACGGCTGATTAATCCACATTTGGTGCTGCAGTGAGTGTAGGAGCAGGACGGTGTGTGTGGGACTGAGTCAGAATAAACCACATGGGATTTGTTGATCAGAAATAAAATATGACCATCATCCTTTAATATAGAGAACCAGAGATAAACTAACCTTCAACCCTTAAACCCCTTCCTCAGTAAGAAGAGCGGCAAGCTGAAGACGGGCTACAAGCGCGACTTTGTGAACCTGGGCTGTGACGTTGACTTCGAGGGTCCCATCATCCACGCTGCTGCCGTGTTGGGCTATGAGGGCTGGCTGGCTGGCTACCAGATGGCCTTTGACACGGCCAAGTCCAAACTGGCCCAGAACAACTTTGCCCTCGGGTACCGGGCTGGGGACTTCCAGCTGCACACCAACGTGTGAGTACGCCGCTGATTTTACAGTCATCAGTCTGCTCGTCATGGGGAGTCGCAGTTAACCTGTGCAAACAGCTGAATAATGTCCTCTGAGAGACTAAAACTCAGGATATCTCAGTGCTGCTGCATTCATTTAGAAAATTCTGCAACACAAAATGTATTATTATTTATTTATTTATTCATTTTGTTTTTGTAGATCAGATGTCCCGCTTAGCTTAAAGTATTTTGTCCTCTGTATCAGTGTTTCCCAACTTGTTTGAACAGTTGCAGTAAACCAAAGACAGACTTTTTAAAGACTGAAATAATTTGCAAAAGAAACACGTTTTGAGGCTCCTGAAAGACAAGAAATCACAAAAATTACAGGAAAACAGGAGAACACACAGCATGAAAAAAGCAGAATGTTGTAGAAATGTTATTCTATCCTGTTGGTAGATAAGTCAAAATACCAATGTTCTGTTAAGACATATATTTTTAAAAAATCTATTCGCTTTTTGATTTCTCATCACTTTTAGTCGAGCTCGCTGTAGCAACAGTCTGCCCGCATGGCCTTCATGTTTGCCCTCAGTAATGGACGTGCTGTTTGCTGACGTGCATGAACGTCTCTGAATCTGAGTCTTCATCATCGGGTCTTTTCCCTCTCAGGAACGATGGGACCGAGTTTGGCGGCTCCATCTACCAAAAGGTGAACGACGAGCTGGAGACGGCAGTCACTCTGGCCTGGACCGCCGGCAGTAACAACACTCGCTTCGGCATCGCTGCCAAATACAAGCTGGACAAAGACGCCTCTCTGTCTGTAAGTGCTGCTGCCGACCTGTCGTTAAGGCTGATTCTCCGAAAGCTATTCTGCTGTTAGTTTCATATTTTGTAATTTCCCTGCAGGCCAAAGTGAACAATGCCAGTCTGATTGGAGTAGGCTACACCCAGAGTCTTCGGCCAGGTAGGCTCCCATCCCGACAGCGGCGCTCTCATCCACCCAAATATTATGTATATTATATTATCAACCACTTCCTTGTTGTTATCTTAACCACCAGGGGTCCCTCTCAGTGAGGCTGGATGTTCTTAGCTGTTTCCTTTTCACAAAGCTGCAACTTTTACCAACTTTTTACTTTAAGAAACTACTACTCACTGTGTCTGCAGTGATTGGTTGACAGGTGTCTGTGTCAGTGAATGTGAAATGAACGTCACAGATTTCATACATGAAACAAAGTAAAAAGCAGATTTGTATCTGCAATCAAACACCCTGTCAGCATGACACACACATTGATGGGAAACTTCATTAATTTTACCCAGATATCCAGAGATGACCAGGAAATCAGCTGGATTTAATATTTATCAGCTCTATTTATTAAATTTATGTTCATGTGTATACATGTATTATTCGGCCAGTCAGGAGCTGCTGTTAGCTTCAGGATGTTTTGTGCATTCAAATGTTTGGAAAGTTTAATGTACGTAAACCAAAAGGTAATGTGGTGAAAGAAAGCATTGAATTTACTTTCCTAAAAAGGCCTCAGAAGCTGTTAACAAGTCTTCAATTTCACTTAAATATTTTTTTCTTTCCTGCCACAGACAGAAACAGTAGTTAGAAATGCGTGGTGTTTTTCTTTGTAATTTCAGCACCATCACACCTGCAGCAAACACCGTCACCACTGCCGCTTCTCTCTTTAGGAAGCTGACTGACTCATCATGGTGTCAGATTTCTTAAATTAATTAGATTTTAGGTCATTTTCTGCTGCTTACCTGGCCAGCGTCACTCCAGCTTAATTGATTAAATCGTAATGAAATATTGTGTTAAGTTTTAAAAGAAATATGATATAAATGTGAGTAATTGAGAAAGCCTTTTTTGGGTCTGTGCAGGTGTTAAGGTCACCCTCTCAGCCCTGATCGATGGGAAGAACTTCAACGCCGGTGGACACAAAGTCGGCATGGGCTTCGAGCTGGAGGCATAAAGGGGAGAACTCAGACCCACCAACAAAGAAAAAAGCCCCTGAACCACATCAGCACACTCCTCTGCCCTCCCCTCCCCCTCACACACAGTCAGTCACCATCATGTAGCGTCTTCTGGACTCCCCCCCCCACCTGGGTCACACATTTCATGAGCATTTCTGACAGTAATAGTCGAGTCTCAGCATCATGCTTAAACACCCTGAGAGGAGTCGCAAGGTTGTGTGTTGATCCTGAAACTGACGACGCGTAGTTGTGGATTATTACCGTTTTTATGGTCATTGAAGTGACACTATTTATTTCCCTGTAGCTCTCGGATGACGTAGTCGTTGGTGTAAATGTGTAGCTCTTTAAAGCTTCTGTATTCAGCTGTTCCTGCCTTCCTAAAAGCATGTGAGAATGGAAACGTGGATGCAGAGCTGAAGGCCCGTTTGCTTGGTTAAAAATGGTGCTGAGTGTCTGTTTTCTCTTTTTGTTTTGTATTGGTTTGAAAATGTTTGGCTGTGTTGTTGCAATCTGTGGACTGTTTAATCCATATTAATGTTTTCATACAACACATTTCATGACTTATTGAAGCACTGGTGGTTGAAGCTGAGAGAGAAACTCTGACTGAATTGACTGAATGAATGAAGGATATTTAAAACCGTTAGCGTTGCTTTCCAGGAACAATGAAAGTCTCAGTACAGATGCTCTTGAATGATCTTTTAATGCTTTGTGACTTCTCATTTTGGTAGGTGAAATCAGTGTAGTGGAATCTTCTGGTATTTTATGTAGTTAGTTTGCATTTCTACAATATTGTTTTCATCTATCTGTCTCAGCACGGCGGTCACAAAGAAACGAAGAATATTGTGCATCTGCTTGTTCGTCTCGTAGGTATCTCGGCTGTTCAGTGGCTCCGGGCGTCTTAACTTGACGGCCAGCTGTTTCCTCATGTTGCTCGGTGACTGCACTCATTGCTGTCAGTGCTCTCTTCTCAAAACCAACCTACACTCCTCAGATCTGTACATGAAATACAGTTGATTGTCCTGAGTGATTGCAGTCAAAACACTTCATAGGATTATGTAAGAGGTTGTCGTGTCCCACATGGCTGTTCCGTTCCGTTACGTTTTTTTTTTTTTTTTTTTTGGTAATCATGCGGCAAAATGTGTTTTTTCCATCAAATTTTGTTGTCATGATTACAAGGCTCATTTTTCTTTGTCACTTAGACACAGTACCTCATTTTTTCCAATGTCAATTAAGGGAGTTCTAACAATAAAAAAAAAATCAAAAACAATTTGAAGTTATTGTTCTTTTCTCGTCCAAATGTGGTGTAAGAAATGAGCGTGAAGGTAGAAACTAATTTGAGAGAGAAAAAAATGTCTTTAAACCTGCAATATTGATGCATCACTTTTAAGTTAAGTTGTTGTTAGCAAACAGTTGTTTATTTTGTGTTCACCTGATGAATGTAAGTCCAGTATTCACTCTTTTCTAGCTCTGTTTTTGGTCTCTACCAACCCCCGTGGGAAAAATGTGGTTCTTTAGCTGCTCACTGCCCACTTATCTGGAGCTTTAACCACATCTCAAGGTCTACCTCTGCTCAGGTGTTCTGGACACCTTCAACAAACTCCATCGTCAGCCTGAGATAAAGTAGAAAGCCTTGACCTGAGTTAAAGCACTAGTTCAATTTTGAGAAATATGCTTATTTGTGTTCTTGCTGAAAGTAAGATAAGAAAAACAAAACAATTCTCGTGTCTCGTGTGCTTAACCTGAAACTACAGCCAGCAGCTTTATTGATTAGCTTAGCAAAAAGACTGGAAGCAGGGGAAAGCAGCTAGCCGCGCCTGTTTTAAGGTAGCAATGCCAGCAGATATACACTTCCAAAGCTCACAAATTAACTCATCTTGTTTGTTTAATCCAAACTAGAAACACAATATAAAAATGGCACTTTGTTTCCTGGCCACCTTCAGAAAAATCTCCAGTCATGTTTAAATGGTGTCTTTAATTTCATGGCACTGCCTCGACATTAAAGTTTACATTAGAAATATGAAGTGAATACAGGACATTAACACATCAATGAGTCACTGAACATCTTCAGGTCAATAAACATTAATAATGCTAGCACAAGGCTAGCACAAGGCTAGCATAGGGGCTGACATTTTCCGGGAGTTCTGTGGGTCACGTGATTTCTCTCGGGATTCCCGCGGGATGGGAGTTTACGTCGCTATTCATCACGTGATCGGAGCGGGATAGGAAGAAAAGTTTGATTTAAAACGCTTTATTTTGAACATGATGTTCGTCGTTCTGCCAGTCATTATTGTACCTCAACATTGTTAAAGAAGGTCGCATCAACTTTAATCAGCTACTGATTTAAAGCGACACCGGCGAATACGTTAAGTCACATAAATCAAACATTCAAGATGTTTCGTGATCAACAGGTGGCTAAATGATACATGCTAATATGCTAAAATGCTCAAGGTGGGTCCTCCGACGGTGACTTCAACATCTGCTTCACTGCTGAGGAACTTCTTCCTTCAGACACTGGGTAGACTGGTTATAGTGGGACAAAAAGACTGAGTGGACTGGTTATACTGGGACAGAGTAACTAGTCATGATATGAACTGAGACTGGTGAAGCACAGAAGTTGAAGAGAGCATTTCATTGAGGACTTCGCGGTGCACCACGCTCACAGACTGACGTTCCGTCAGGTGAGTACTGACAGCCTCTGTGTTACCTGGCACGGTGTGTGTGTGTGTGTGTGTGTGTGTGTGTGTGTGTGTATACGTATACAAACTGTGCTGCTCTCTTTGCTTTATGTGTGTTAGTGGCTGCAGCTGCTGTGGAGTTTATATTGTTTGTACTTCTCTGGTGATTCTTTATTCTGCTGTTAAAGTGACATTTCGGATTTTTTTCCTTTGGCCCCAGAAGGTGGCAACCCTGCAGGTATTGCTTGTTGCACCGGCTGTGGTTTTGCATAGTTCTTTTTATTATATTATGTATTATATAACTCTTTTCTGGTTAATTCTAGTGAGGCTCCACAGATGGAGGCCTTTGTAGATTTATAACTGATAATCAGTGGGATGCACTGGCTGCAAAATCCGTCTGTACAAATGGAATTTATTGTTGGTTTAGACATCAGGGCTCGGTGGTGTAATGTTGTTACACTAGTGTTGTTGGATTGTCATTGAATGCAGTTTCAGTAGCATGATTTATCTTCAGACAGCCCCCCAACACATGAACACAATGATTAAAGAAAGAGTACATTTTAACTTAATTACTGAGCAGTAATAGAAATAGTAAGTAGTAACTTCTTTAGTACTTTTACTAATATAATAATATAGTACTCTTTCAAACTCTGCCTAAAAGTAATCTGAAAAGGATAGTGAGAACATAAAAAAACAAAACATTAAAAATCAATAACCCCCCCCCCCACACACACACACACACACACATAACACTCCCAAAGCAAAATTCGGACACATGCGTGGACAGGAGTCATTCTTCTGGGGTTGGGATGGGACATGAGTATTTTTGTGGGAGTGGGATGGGACAGAAGTGAAAATCCACTTCCTTGTTTCTGTCTAGGCTGTGTTGACGTTGAGTTCAGTTAGCTTGGATGTGAACATGTAGTTTATCCATGAAAACATATCTTCCTTTAATAAATAAACCTGTCAGGGATCACATGTTCTCAGAGAGATGCTGTGTGTGCAGACAAGATTCATCCTCCTACTCAGTTCACAGCTAAAACTAGTGATTAGCAGCTACTAGCATCTACAGGTCCAAGGCAGAATCAAGTACTTAAATCTTATTACAGTTTTCATAGCGTATAATATTTCAGTAAATCCACAGGTTATACACTGATTCTGCAGAAATATCTACAGAATCTGCTGACTTGCACAAGCATTAATAAAAGCTGTCCTACATTTGACTTTTCTCACAAAATCATTCGAAAATGTGTGTTAGTAACTGCCACGTTATGAATATCTGAACTGATCTAAATGAATTAGTATTGGTCTTACTCATTTCCTGCTCTGCCTGATTGAGCTGCCTGATAAAGTAGTTGTGATGTAAAGGAGGTTAAAGAGGTTTCGGGGACAGTCCACTCAAACCGTGAACTTACCTCAGATACCTCTGGCGGTATCTAACCATTTAGATAGTTTTGATTTTATTTGTCCAGGGTTTTAAAGACTAGAGTCCACAGCCATGCTAGCATCTTTGTGAGGCTGTACTTGACCTCAGTTGTCATTTGAGCTAGATGCTAACAGCAGCGTGCAGATGTAATCAAAATGACAACGCTAGCATGCTGATGAATAGCCATGTTTGCCATGTTGAACATAGTGTAGGGTGTTACCATGCTAACATTTGCAAATTAGCGTAAGACACAAAGCACAGTTGAGGCTGACTGGAATGCCATAATGTCAGTTTTGCACGTTCAGTGCATGAACATGAATGCTTGAACCAAACGTTCTGACTATCCATCAAAAACTTAATGAGATTATTCACTCAGAACTAAAAATATAAACTTGCTTGTAGGGCTGGAAGAAAAAAATTTCGGTCATGAAGATTCATCCTCTCAGGACCTTGAATATTATTTTTGGACCCTAATTTCATGACAATCCAACCAATTGCTGCGTGGCACTAGATGAAAAGTCAAATGATCACATAAGTCATGAGGATTCATCCTCTGGGGACCATGAATGTACAGACTTTGATGCCAGCTTTCCAGTTGTTTCTGATATATTTCAGTCTGGATCCAAGGTGGTCGACCCTCGGCTAAACAGCATTGCCATCCCAAGCACCCTACGACTAGCATGGCTAAAAAGTCTTTGTGTCAGTGTGTCTTTCCACAGGTCACTCTGAATATTTAATGCACCTTACAAAAACTGTTGACAACGGTGGATATCTCAAAATCTGGTCAGCTATAACAAACTATCTGAATGGTCAGATATTGCAAGAGGTTTTTCATAATCTAAACCGACCCTTTAAGGACTGTTTGTGGACTTGCCATTTTCAAAGCTCTTCACAGGATTTACGCAATTTCCCACAGCAGAGACGAACAGCTTCAGCATCCTTTGTCTGTGAACAGACTTCTCTTTTTTCAGTCTGAAAAACATGCTCTTGAAACTTTGGGTCTGAGTTGTGTCACTCAAGTTTCACAACCATAAACCCTCATTCACTTCTCACACTCTGTTTCTTCGTGGTTTAAAGAATGTGAAACATCCAGACATTTCCTGCAAAGGGTTTCACAGCAGATTGACCTTAGCCACCACCTGCTTGCAGCCTGTCATGGAATATTCATGCCCTCCTACCACAGGGTAGTATTCTATCTCCCCTGCGAGACGCTCTATGTTGGTATGATCCGGGTAGAACCCCTCTCGAGTCATTTCATCCAGGAAGCACTCCATCACGTGACCTTTCTCCAGAAGGCCCAGAGGTAAGATGTCAGCCTCTGTCCACAGTACGTGAAGCTTCTCCAGAGTGTTGCGTAATATTGGAGTCAGCTCTTTTACTAGGTTACTATGACGACCAGACGCAGACATTGCCAGAGAAATACTTGAGGAGTTGTGCAGCATATGTTTGGTGATGTGTGCATGACCCAGATTGCTCAGGAACAGGTAGATAGCGTTCAGGTATTCGTTGGACTGTCTGGAGGCCACGAGTTGCCACAGCGCGTCCAGGATCTCGCCGTGCATGTGTTCGGCCTCGTCGAAGATGAAGAGCGGGATTTTCTCCTCGTCCTCGGCTCGTTCAACCATCTCTGAGATGATGGCGGAGAGGTTGCGGGCACAATGCAGGGCGTTGGCCTCTTGGGGACAGTGGTGAAGGACGTAGTACTGAAGCACCAGCGTCTCCCCGACCACGGAGCGGAAGTGTCCAGCCAAGAGGCGTCCCAGGTGGCTCTTGCCCACACCGCTGGGGCCGTGCAGGGACACCACCAGGGGCTTGTTGTGGACATAGGTGGACAGGTAGTCCTTCAGGTGGGACAGCAGACCCTCCACTGCTCCCTGCTGCCCAAACACCTCCCTCCTCAGCGTCTTCTCCAGCCCCTCCAGGTCATACCTGAGAACATGGTCATCTAGGTTCTCTATGGCATTGTACACCTGGAAAGACACAAGTCACAGATATTAAGAATGAGATGTGTCTCCATTCAATACTACATACTAATTGTATTCAGTATATACTAATCGTTATAGAGAACATGCCCTGTCAGTCCATTTGTCAACTTCTGCAAATCAGCTTTGTAAAGTGTACAAATCAGCCCGTTTCCAAGTTTACTTCCACTCTGCTAACATTAGCAAACAGGAAACAGGAAATAGGAGCCATTGAAATGTTTTGTTTGAAACAGCATACTAAAACACAGAATAATTCTCAATGCTGTGGGACACGCGTGATGCTAAAGAGACAACAGACGATCAGATGTAAGTGAGGAAAGAGATTATTGAAAAGTGTGACACTGGAAAATCTGAAATTGTTTCTCACATACAACAGTTTACTTGATTTCACCACGATAATCAGCTCTGTATAAAGTCTGCTCTTTTAAATAAACATTATATAACAAGACTAATGTAAGTGCTGCACCACTCCAGATTCCCCTCGTGTCACGACTAACTGATGGATGCGTACAGAGAAACTGCAAAACGGCCTCATATTACTGACCCTGAATGAACTAGTGCATGTTGCAGTGGAGACGTGCACATTCTTTAAAGAGTAACTGAACAGCCCATAAATATCGTGTTTTCACTGAAATCCAGTGATTGATGCAGTGATGTAGAAGTGTACTCAAGGGTGTGTCTGTCAGTGTGGAGCTCGGTTACAGGTGCACTCTTCCGACCACACCCAACCACACCCAGTGACAGACTTGAAACCTTCCTCTAGAGGGGGCAGTGCTGCTTTCCACCTGGTGTTAAGTTGCCCTTTAATATTTATGGCTGGATCTATTTGAATAAGAGCGCAAGCAGATTTGGGCCTAATTTAGCTGCAGAAGAATGTAATTGTCCACAGAGCTCATTCAAGCAGCATGAGGAAGCTTCTCAGTCACGCTCAGAGTTGTATTTAGTTACTTTACCTGGACGAAGACGATGGCAAAGAGCAGGTAAAGGCAATACTTGGCTCGGCTGCGCTCTTGCTTCGGAGGGCACCTGCGCCCCCCGCTGTTGGGAAACAACACCCGTTTCCTCCTCCTCCTCTTCTTCTTCGGAGGAGCGGCGGACGACAGGGTGGGGAAGGCCGAGGGGGTGAGTCCGTCGAAGGTGAAGATTTTGGGGCTGGTTCGCGCCGGGGCTCCCGTGAGGGTCCCTGCTCCCCCCAGCCCAAGGGCCAGCTCCTGACGCCGCTTCTTCATGGCCTGGTACTTCTGTTTGATGCGAATGACGGCGCGCAGAGACGAGGAGAAGCTGGACAGGCTGGGCGCTGAACTGTCGCTGTGTCTGTCGTCTCTTTTTTCTTCACTCTCCACCTCTCCGTCCATCTCTCCATCAAACTCTCCCTCTGTCTGAGAGGCGGAGGCGCTGCTGTCCTGGTCGCTCATCTGCTGACAGAAAAACGAGGACTTTAAAGCAGCTGTAATCAATATTTATCTTGTACAACCTCAATTCCAAAGAAGTTGGGATGCTGCTCAAAACATTAGGGTGAATATTAGACTTTGATTCATCATAAATAAACACAAATTAAAATGAATGCTAATGTTGCTCCGTACCTGCTGGATGTGTAAATAAACAACTGTTTGCTAACAAATTCAACATATCAGTATAAAAGTCACTGCCGTTGTGTGTCTGCTGCCCCATGTGGTCAAAAAAGGTTTAGCGGCATAACATTGGCGTTCCAAACTGCTCCAATCAGTTTACATTTCAATGTAGAGCAACATTAGCATTAATTTGGACTTGACTTTGACAGTCACTCACTTTTTGGAGATTTTTGGAGACATCAGCTAGACAATAATTGTTTGTGGAAAAATAATGATGTGTTTTACTTTAATTGATTGATAATAATATTCATAGGAGTACCGATACAGCCTGTGAAAACAGTTATATAATGTTTTCTGTGGTGCAGGAGGAAGCTTTAACTCATCAGATCACAGAGGTATGTGTGCTTGGGCTTATGGGAAATGTAGGATCCAGTGATAATGGAACTTGGCCAATATTAGAGCATGAAAGTCAGGATATGTCACCAGTTTTTACTGTTATTTTTTTAATAACCCTAAATATAAATATATATATTGGAAGGATTACAATGCTAGAGCATTACCTCATTCTATCATCTTAATATATATACTTAATATTGCCATAATCCAACGAGGGCAGCTATGTTTTGAATGTGAACGCCAAGAAAAGGAGTTTGACTCAGCTGCTAAACAGAGAAGACGTTTTCTGGTCTAAACATCCTTCCTCTCTGTTATCAAACCATTTATATTCGACATCAGTGACGCCGACGGCAGCGAGGCTGGAACCACTAACCACAAACTGATGGCAGATACCGAATCGCAAAGTCATGCAGTAATTTAAAAAGGGAAATTTCTCATACATTCAGACGTGTATTGGGACTGATAGCTGCATGTGTTACATAGATGTCTGTTAAAGTGGTTGCTGAGAAAGGCAGGGTGTCTCTGACGGTAAGAGAAGAGGAATGTGTGAAATAGTTGTAGGTGCAATGTTACACTGAGCTATTTCCTCTTGCCTAACGGTGAAGACCCACATTGTGGCTACTAGAAGAGTAAAAATATTTCTTGTAGCTGTTCGGCTGCTTCAAAATCAAAAATGAGGGGAAAGAAAAGCTGGATGCCAAATTGGTTCAGATGTGTTTAGATGCATCCACGATGGAAATATGATGCAGTTTGGGTGGATTGTGGGTGGTGCTGCTGCCAAATCGAATTTCTTAACAGAGACCTGATAAGATAACTTTTTAGGGAGCAACTCACTCTGCAGTCGGCTCGTATTCTGTTTGATAGCATCTATTATGTTGCGTTTCTCTGCTTTATCAGTTCAAATGAGACTTGTTGTGTTAGCTATACCATAATCTGATCAGTTACTACCACTTCATATATTTACACCTGGACAGGTCACAAGTTTCCAGGTACAGAGGTGTTGATGCCATATTCAAATCAGGCCAGAAATGCTTTGCAGAAAGAAGGAAGTGCAGTCCCCTTTGCATGTGTCGTACGCTCTCTTCATGTTTACGCTGTAAAAGTCTTCATTCATGACATCGGCTTTTACATCAATAGCAATTCTGACGTTGCTATAAACACTTTATACGGTCAAGTTGTAACCTTAGTTGATGCAAGAAATGACTCACGTTCTTCAGATTAGTTAGAAACAGTCACTATTTTACAGTCAGTCTGCAAAATTCT